>NC_132920.1:49369979-49685748 GCF_047675955.1 Chlorocebus sabaeus
AGAATTAAGTTTTCGTGGTCTGTTACACATTAGGGTGAGGTTTGTTGGACAGTCATGGCCAACAGGAGGCAGGACTAAATTGCAGCTCTGACTTGGACTGACAGAGTAGGGTACAGAGGCTCACATTGTGAATTTTAGTTCCACCTCAACTACAAGAATGAACCAGGAATCCTGAGAGGGCCCACAGACCCTCTGAAGGAAGTGGACTGCTCCTGCAGGACCCAGAAGATGCCCCAAATACTCAGCCGCATCAAGACCTGCCCAAGGAGAGTCTGAGCTCAGACATGCCTAGCTCTGCCCCCACCTGATGGACCTTCCTTATCCACCCGGGCAGGTGAAGACAAAGAGCATATAATCTTGGGAGTTCTAGAGTCCCACCCACTGCCAGTTCCTCTCCATACTACCACAACTGATGCTTTCTGGAAAGTGCTACCTCCCAGAAGGAGGTCAACCAGCACAAAAATAGAGCATTAAACCATCAAAGCTAAGAACCCTCACAGAGTCTGTTTGACCCCCTGGTCCCCTCCACTGGAACAGGTGCTGGTATCCACCACTGAGAGACCCATAGATGCTTCACATCACAGAACTCTGTACAGACAACCCCCATTACCAGCCTGGAGCCAGGTAGAGTTGCTAAGTGGCCAGACACAGAAGAGAGAGAAAAAAAAAAGAAAAACACTGCAATTCAGCTCACAGGAAGGCACATCCACAGGAAAATGGGGAGAGTACTATACCAAGGGAACACCCCATGGGACAAAATAATCTGAATAGCCTTCAGCCCTAGACCTTCCCTCTGACAGAGCCTAACCAAATGAGAAGAAACCAGAAAACCAACTCTGGTAATATGATAAAACCAGGGTCTTTAACACTCCCGCCTCCACCCTGCAAAAATCACACTGGCTCACCAACAATGAAACGAAACCAAGAAGAAATCCCGAGTTTACCTGAGAAAGAACTCAGGAGGTTAGTTATTAAGCTAATCAGGGAGGCACCAGAGAAAGGTGAAGTCCAATGTAAGGAAATCCAAAAGTGATGCAAGAATGAAATAGATAGCATGAATAAAAAACAATCAAAAGCTTCAGGAAACAGTGGACACACATATAGAAATGCAAAATGCTCAGCAACAGAATTGAATGAGTAGAAGAAAGAAATTCAGAGCTCAAAGACAAAAGTCTTTGAATTAACCCAATCCAACAAAGACAAAGAAAAAAATAAGTCTCTAAGAAGTATAGGATTATGTTAAATGACCAAACCTAAGACTAATCAATGTTCCTGAGGAAGAAGATAAATCTAAAAGTTCGGAAAACCTATTTGAGGGAATGAATGAGGAAAACTTCCCCAGCCTTGCTAGAGATCTAGACATCCAAATACAAGAAGCACAAAGAGCACCTGGGAAATTCATCACAAAAAGATCATCACCTAGGCACAGTGTCATCAGGTTATCTAAAGTTAAGATGAAGGAAAGAATCTTGAGAGCAGTGGGACAGAAGCACCAGGTAACCTAAAAGGACAACCTATCAGATTAACAGCAGATTTCTCAGCAGACACCCTACAAGCTAGAAGGGATTGGGTCCCTATCTTCAGCCTCCTCAAACAAAGCAATTTTCAGCCAAGAATTTTGTGTCCAGCAAAACTAAACATCATGTATGAAGGAAAGATACACTTGTTTTCAGAAAAACAAATGCTGAGAGAATTCATCACTACCAAGCCACCAACTACAAGAACTGCTAAAAGGAGCTCTAAATCTTGAAACAAATCCTGGAAACACATCAAAACAGAACCTTTTTAAATCATAAACCACACATGACCTATAAAACAAAAATACAAGTTAAGAAGCAAAAACAAAAAAAACAAGGTACACAGGCAACGAATAGCAGGATGAATGCAATGGTACCTTACATTTCAATACTAACATTGAATGTAAATCATCTAAATGCTCCACTTAAAAAATATAGAACTACAGAATGGATAAGAACTCACCATCCAACTATCTGCTGCCTTCAAGAGACTCACCTAACAAATAAGGACTCACATAAACTTAAAGAGGTGGAAAAAACGATTTCATGCAAATGGACGTCAAAAACGAGCAAGGGTAGCTATTCTTATATCAGACAAAAAAAAAATTTAAAACAACAGCAGTTAAAAGAGACAAAGAGGGACATTATATAATGGTAAAAGGCATTGTTACAGATTAGAGTAACTATAGCAAAAAACGTTATAGTGTATATTTCAAGATAGCCAGAAGAGATCGTGTTTCATGTTGTCACTACAAACAAATAATAAATATTTAAAGGGATATACGTAATTACATCAATCTGATCATTATACTATGTATTCATGCATGGAAGCATGACATTGTACCCCATAACACTGTGTCAATTGTAAATTTAAAAATTAAATACAAAATAAAGTCAGAAACCATACATTAAAAAGAAGAAAGGAGTAAAACATGGCTAAAGCTGTAGTTAGTTTATACATTTGGTGACAGTTTAGACTTATTTTTCACTCCTTTGCAAATGATTTTCCCTTCCAATTGCATACTAAATAAAAAGTTAAAATATTATTATGCACATTATTATGCACATATGAGATTTTAGCAGAAAAACTTCAGGAAACTAAGCAAAAGCTGACATAATTTTTGATGAAAGACTAGATGCTTTTATACTTTTAACATTGGATGAAATCAAATATATTATTCACCAAGCCTTTTAATTATTGCATTACAAAAAATATTAAATTGGGAAAAATTAAATTAAAGGCTACAATTTTCTATGTTTACTGAAAAGCCAGCTTTTCAGATGCTATAAATTTATTATCCTCAACAAACAGCTTTAAGACCGAAAACTGATTGTTTTAAGATATGCTTTCATTTTTATTAAAGCCCTCTGAAGATCAAGAGAAAACATTTGTAATCTATGACTGATATGTTGTACATTGTGAAAATAAACCCAGAGAGATTCATTACTTATTCAAAGCTGTCGAGAATATATAACTCTTTATGTTTTCTTATGCTTTATTTTTTTGGCTAAAAATGGAAATAACAAAATTCACTGCATTGTGTATGCTGCAGAAGGGAATATTTAATATTCTCAGAGCATCGTGTGGCTGTATGGATGCACGAGATATTCCAGTTAACAAAAAAAAGTTACTTTATGTTTCTGGCATGTGAATGACAAAGAGAAAACTGCTTCTTCCTCCAAAGAGAAAAATCTTAGAAAATAATAGAATTTAAAACCTCAGGATGTCATTAAAACTCTCTACTTGTCAGAAGATGTCTAAGACTTTAGATTTCAGCAAAGCAATCATTTAGAACTACTCATCAGATAGTGACATCTCAAATCCCAACTCCAACACACAGCTATGACTAAACATTACATGGGCTGCTGTGACTCCTCGTTTGATAAGCTATAGTACCTATTTTTCATATCGGTCAAAGGCAGAAATGCAATTAAGAATACAGACTCAAGAGGAGTAGTCCCTAGGTTTGCCTTCTGCTCCAGAAACTCATAGCTGTAAGATATTTCTGTGCCTCTGTTCTTTCATATGTCAAATAGAGATATTAATGTATTTACCTCAGAGGGTTGCTGAGGATAAAATTGGAACAGTAACTGATGTATAGCAAACGTATTTTATAGAATTTAACCATTATTTTTAATCACGATTTATCATCTATCTTCTTGTGCCACTTCTCTCACTTTTATGTATTTGTACTTTTATGTTAAATCATCTCTCACATCCTAAACACAAATATTTTCTTTTTTAACCACTTCAAGCCCAATACACATGGAGAATACTCAGCAAAACATTTTCTAAAAAAAAATTTCTTGGATTTAGAAACCTTCTATGTCTTGGTAAAAAACAAGAAAATAAACTTTTTACACAAACAGGTTTACTATAAAATAGACTATGAAATGTTTCAAGGAATATGGTTTTCGTAATGTTTCAAGGAATATGGTTTACATACACAGTGAGGTAAACATTAGTTCAAAAATGCCAAGAGTTGAGAGATGCAGGTCACAGTGCAAAGAAAACTGAGGGTGATAATTTTTGCAAACTTTCGACATTAAAATATAGCATTATATTTTTCTTTAACTCTCTACTTGACAAACTTGAAGCAGAAAATAACGTGTTTACACTGATAAATTTCTATGTCAGGAACATTTTAATATTTTCTGGGAGAAAAATAAAGATAATTAATCAATCGCTTTGAAAGAACCTTTGAAGAAATTTGTCCTAAATTTCTGGAAAGTATTATGGTTGTGGATAAATATAAAGATATTTTCTTTTTAAGGTAAAAGATATCCGGTCAGTTAAGTGGAAGGGCTATAAAATTACCTCTAGCTCTGTTCATATAATTTTGTTTGAATTTTAGATAAGCTATACTTAAAATTAGATGTAGTATACTTTATATCTATTTCTTACATAATTATTATATAATGTTTAGATAATCCATATGATAGAGTCCTCATGATAGAATCAGGAAATCACTTGGCTGCCATTTATAAAATCACCAGTTTAAAAGAAGAGAGAGTTGAAAATTAGTTTCACAAATTTAAACTTGAATCTGAAGGCAATAATATATTCTAAAATTTGAATGAATGAAACCAATTATACATTTGCAGTTTAAATGTAGATCTATTGTCTGAATGTTTATTTTTTTAATTATATCTATAAAATAAATCATGGAAATGACTAAAGAAAATGGCTGTACTAATCATTTTACTTTCAAATTTGATCTTCTGCCTTTGGCTATACACATACCACTTTTATTTCTACATCATAATTGTTTCAAATTAATAAAGAGGCATTGGATTTAAAAATTGATCCTAAAGAGAAAGCAAAATTAACAAATATGTAAAGTTACGTTTCTCCTTCTTTTAGGGTGAAAAATTTCATGTCCCGAACTCATTCCTTGCCGTATATCCATGGTAATTTCAGCATTTACAATTTTATACTTCAGATTTTGTGAAATCTTTAAAATTGCCTTTGTTCTCTCTTTAGTGAAACAATTTGCATTTAGACATTATTGAATACTAGAATGGGGAGGAGATTAAAATATTCAAATAACATTAACAAATCATTGATAATTTCAATACAACCACATTGCCTTAAAAAAAAAAATTTCACAATGTCTTACTTATGTCTTGGTTATCTTTCAGTGTTGAGCAGGTATTTTTTAAAAAACTGTTTACTGCCCTCACCTTACTCTAGTGTAGGCACTGGAGAAAAAATTCTTCCATGTTCCAATAAGCATGATTATTTTTCTTCAGAAGTAGCTGAACACCATGCTTATTACAAAAAAGCTAAACACCTCTCTACAGTACACCACAGAATGACCCTGTAATTATTTCATAATATAATTTAATTAGAGCAAAAATTATGATTTGTAAAGAATGCTTATTGATATTCTTATTTTCAGTGCTATCAGAGTATACTGGCAGTTTAATTGAAGGAAATGGAAATTAGCTTTAAAATATTTTTCTCAGAAATGTATTCCTGTAGGTTTAGAAGGTACTCGTTATTCAAACTTCCTATATAAAATATCAGACAATTGTATTCCAAGCAGAACTGCAGATACATTAACGAGTCTTCCTTATGAAAACAATTAGAAGTGCAAATAATTCAGCAAAAGGAACTATCAATAGAGTAAACAGACAAGCTACACAATGGGAGAAAATATTTACAAACGATGCATCTGACAAATGTCTAGTATACAGCATTTGTATGAAACTTGAACAAAGCAACAAGCAAAAAACAAATAATCCTGTTAAAAACGGAGTAAAGAACATAGATAGATACTTCTCAAAAGAGCATAAACAGGTGGGCAATAAACATAAGAAAAGATGCTTAACATCACTAACCGTCAGAAAAATTCAAATCAAAACCACAATCAGATACCATATCACACCAGTCAAAATGGCTTGTATCAAAAAAGTCAAAAAACAACAGATGTTGATGAAGCTATGGAGAAAAGAGAATGCTTATAGATTGTTGGTGAGAATGTAAACTAGTTCAGCCATCATGGAAAGCAGTTCAGAGATTTCTCAAAGAACTAAAAAGAGAATTACCATTTGATCCAGCAATACCATTACAGAATATATACCCAAAGGAAACTAAGGAGTTCTACCAAAAGAACATCTGCGATGTTCTCATCGCAGCACAATTCACAGTAGCAAAGGTATGGAATCAACCTGGGTGCCCATGAACAGTGGTCTGGATAAAGAAAATACTTATATGCACCATGGAATACTACACAGCCATAAAAAGGAATGAAATCACGTCTTTTGCAGCAATATGACTGTAGCTGGCAGTCATTATCCTAAGTGAATTAATGCAGAAACAGAAAACCAAATACCACGTGTTCTCACTTATAAGTGAAAGTTAAACACTGAATACACATGGATATAAAGATGGGAACAATAGACACTGAAGACTATAAGAGGTGGAAGAGACAGGTGGGGGTAAGGGTTGGAAAACTACCTGTTGGGTACCATGCTCACTACCTGTGCAACAGGTTCAATTGTACCCCAAGCCTCAGCATCATGCAATATATCCATGTAACAAACTGCATATGTGCCACTGAACTTAAAAAAAAAAAAAAAAAGTTAATTTTTCTAAATGTAAATAACTTATAAAATCGGGAGTTTAAAAAAAATGAAGTTTCTGTTTTGATGACCACATGTGACACGGGAGATCAAATATAAAGCCTGAGACCAACAGGGTCAAAATCTAATAGGATCTACAAATAAAGCTGGTAATTTTGGAAGAGAATAAGAGTAAACTAGAAATAAGCTGACATATGGAAAGATACTCCAAATAAATTATGTTTAGATTTAGACAGCAGAGTATACTGATAGGGGTGGAGTCTCCCTTGAGCATCAGGCATCTTGCATATTTGTGGCCTAAAATTATTTCTATTACTTGTGCAGTCCTATCAATTTCAATCACAGAATTCATCGTAAAGGAGTTTAGAATGATTGTTTTGTTTTGCTTCTCACCTAACAACAAATAAGTAAACAACAACCCGTAAGTTTTGTTCATTACAAAGGATGTTGAATTAAAAGTACTTATGAACACATTTTAAAAAGTCAATGTCCTTTGAAGAAACTTATCTTCTAAAGAAACTTTATAAAATGATAAAATTCCGAGGGACCATAATAAATGTACATATAAAACATATAAGGAATCAGGGTATCAGGAAAAAAAAAAAAATTTTCTAAAATAACTAACAACAGAATCAAATCTGGAAAAATTTAGCCATTTAAATTAGTACTCAAAGAATGCCAAGTAAATATGTCAAATATAATCAAAGAAATAAAACAGAAAAGTGTAAATGTGAGTAAGGAATATGTAACTATAAAAATTGAACAAACATATTTGAAAAATATATAATCACTAAAAATAAATATTTTATTTGAAAATAAAACGAATAGGATAAATGCCAAAGGGGAGAAAAACTGAAAGAAAGTAATAAATAGGAAATTCAACCTGAATAGATCAAGAGTGCAGTAAAGAAAAAAAAAAGTAGGATGGAACAAAATGAAACGGTACAAAATAAGGCAGATAGTATGAAATGTTCTAACATATGTTGAAGGAGAGTGCAAGAAGTGATAAAGAAATGGAGAGATACAGAATCTGAATAGATAATAGTTAAGAATTTCTGAGAAGATATGAAAGCACAGATTCAAGAAGTTGTCCAAGTGAAAACAATTTTTAAAATCCAATCTAGAATTCTATATCTAGAAAAATTATTCTTCAAGAATTAGAGTGAAATAAAACTTTATAGAGGTACAAAAACTGACTTGGTGAACAACAGACCCCCAGTAAAAGACAGCGGTGGAGGAAAGGGGTAAAAATCAGCACCCTTAATTCCAGAAGGAATGTTGAGCAAAGAAACTAGGACTTCCAGTTTCTGGCCTGACATGTAAAGAGCTCAGAAGTCAGTCCTGCTCACAATAATAATAATAATAATAATAATAATAATAATAATAATAATAAATAATTTGAAAAAAAAAAGAATATAAACCACCATTTTTAGATCCACCAGAAATATAAACAACCATTTTTAGATTGCCCAGGTCACTGGGCAAACAACTGTCCTGAAAACTGGAGAGAGGTGCGGATGAAGAGAATCACAGCTCACCAGAAGCAGAAAGAAGCAGAAGCTGCTACTAGAGCCAGCTGCTGGTAGGAACACTTAAAGGGTAACTGACTAATTGCTGGAGGAAAAGCATGGACTATCTCGAGATGCAAAAATTGCAGGCACGGCCTCAGAGGGCACCACAATAGTCCCAGAATATTCTGTTCTCTTTAACAAACACCTACCCTCAAAGGAAACTATTTATCAGTGACTGATTTGTTTTACTAAAGCCTAACTGATCTGGAAGATGAGAAATACTGAACTCCAGTTTCTCTAGTCTTCCTATCTAAGAGAAAACAAAAACAAAAACTCAGAAGCTCTTGTGAAAATCCCAGCTTAGGGGATCTTCCAATAAAAGATTAAATCTTCCAATAAAAAACTGAAACTTAATTACAGAATTAGAGGACATTTTCCCTCTCCCCACAATTTACCAGCACATCAATCAGGGTCCCATAAAATAACAGGGAATTACATCATAAGAACCGCAAGGCTGAGACCGAATTTAAGAACGGATCTCTAAAGAAATTCAAAGACAACAGAGAAGAATAAAACAGACACTAGAGAAAACTTAAGCCTCTGACACCTGTTACTACAGCAAACAGTAAACACAGCCTGACTCCTAGCCAGAGAAACATAAAACTTCACACTAAAGACCTGTTTTCCTCAGTTCCTTATAGATGATATACCATGTTCATATTTCAACAGAATTTTTTTAAGGCATGTTAAAAGTTGTCTCTGAAATCAATCATGTTCAACTTAGGCCTAGATACTGGTGGGAACACTGTAGTGAGTGTACCTACATCCAAGGATCTGGGCATCATGGTAGTTTTGTGTGCCTCAGAGCCCAGCATCCCACTGTGACTCCACTGTCACTTTGAGTGCCCACAACCTGAACACCAGCTCTACTTCTGGGAGAAGTGTGCCTGGGCCCCAGAATCTGTGCAGTTATGACTGCCTGTGTACCTGCACACCAGAGTTCACACAAAGAAGTATCCCTGCAGCCATGACTTCTCCTGCAAGGGTTAAAAAAAAGAGAACCACAGCAGCCTTTGCCACTTTTTCAAACAACCCTTGCTACTGTCACTGCTACCACAGGTACCTACAGTTTAGAGTGTTGAGGACAACTCAATCTTTGCCAATGCTGGTATCAGCTGATGGACGTATACATAAGCTAGGCCACAATGCCCTTTCTGAAACCAGACCTGCTGTATCCCACCTAGTTGGTGCCTTCACACTCACCTGCAGGTGAAAATCTTTCTCTACCAAAGCCAGTATATAATGTCTCAAGAAAGTGACTGCTTTCTCAAAAGCTCATACACCAACACAAAGCCGCAAGAAACATGACACCATCAAACACAATAATTTTCTTGAAATTTATGAATTGCCTGAAAAGAAATTCAAATAAATTATTTTAAGGAAGCTCAGTGACGTATAAGAGAACACAGACAACAATATTATTTTTTAAATGAATAAAATTAGAAGTTCAAAAAAGAAATAGAATTATAAGAACTGAACTAAACAGAAATCCAGGAGCCAAAATATGCAATAAATAAAATGAAAATGTAATAGAGAGATGCAAGAGCAGAATAAATCAAGTAGAAAAAGAATCTGTAAACTCAAAGACAAGGTCTTTTAAAATTACCAGAGGAGAACAAAGAAAAAAAGAATTGAAAAGAGTAAAGAAAGCCTATCAGACTTATGGGACACCATTAACAGAGAATAGAAAAACAGAGCTGAAAGCTTATTTAAAGAAATAATAAATGAAAAATTCTCAAGTCTTAGGAGAGCTATGAACATCCAGTACATGAGCTCAAAAGTTCCCAAACAGATGCAACTCAAAGAGAACTTCAAAAGACACATTATAATTAAGTTATTCAAGTCAAATACTAACAGACTATTTTAAAAACATTAAGAGAAAAGTAACTCATCACATACAAGGAAATCTCCATAAAGCTATCAGCAAATTTCTCAGTAGAAACCTACAGTGCAGGAGAAAATGGGATGATGTATTCAAAGTGCTGAAATAATAAAACTTTTTTTTTTTTTTCCTGAAACAGAGTCTCGCTCTGTTGCCCAGGCTGGAGTGCAGCGGTGTGACCTCGGCTCACTGCAAGCTCCGCCTCCCAGGTTCATGCCATTCTCCTGCCTCAGCCTCCCGAGTAACTGGGACTACAGGTGCCCACCACCACCCACCAGGCCTGGCTAATTTTTTTTTTTTTTTTTTGTATTTTTAGTAAAGAAGGAATAAAACTTTTAACCAAGAATACTTTACCTGGGGCATCTGTCCTTCAGTAATAAAGGAGAGATTAATATTTTCCCAGAAAAGTAAAATCTGAAGGAGTTTATCACCACTAGACCTGCCTTACAAAAAATGCTAGAGGAAGTTATTTAAGTTGAACAAAAGGACAACAATTTATAACAAAATATATACAATTGATTGGTAACAATAAGTATATACTTAAATTCAGAATACTTGAATACTGGAGTGATGATGTGTAAACCATCTTTAAATTTAGTATAAAGGTTAAGAAAAAAGTATTAAAAATTGCCTTAGCTACAGTTTTTTGTTAACGGAAACATAATATAAAAAAAGTAAGTTATGACATCAAAAATAGAAAATGTGGGGAAAAGGGAGTGAAAGCATAACGATTTCTATGCAATTAAAGTTAATATGTTAGTTTACAGTAGACTGCTATAACAATATGATGTTTTCCATAAGCCTCATGGTAACCAATAAGCAAAAACTTATAGTAGATACACAAGAGTTAAAAAAAAAAAAAAGGAATTAAAGCATACCACTAAAAGAATGTTTAAATCACAAAGGGAAACAAGAGAGGAACAAAGAAAGAAAATTAGTGCAAAACAGTCAGGGAACAACTAAGAAAATGGCAATAGTGGGTCTTTATCTCTCAAGAATTACTTTAAATGTAAATGGATTAGAATGTCCAATCAGAAGACACAGAGTAGCTGAATGGATAAATAAAACAAGACCTAACTCTATGTTGCCAACAAGAGACTCACTTTATCTTCAAGGACTCACATAGGCTGAAAGTGAAGGAATGGAAAATGATATTCCATGCAAATGAAAACCAAAAAAGAGCTATACTTACAGGAGACAAAATAGACTTTAAGTAAAAAACTGTAACAAGAGACAAAAAGGGTCATTATATAATGGTAAATGAGGTCAGTTCATCAAGATGATATAATAACTGTAAATATGCATACACTCAATATCAAAGCCCCTAAATGCATAAAGCACATATTAATAGATCTGAAGAGAGAAATAGCAACACAATTATAATCAGAGACTTCAGTATCCTACTTTTAACAATAGATAGATCATTTAGATAGAAAATCAGCATGTAAACATTGTACTTGAACAGCATTTTAAACCTAACGTACCCAAAAGACACATACAGAATATCCATCCACCAGCATCAGAATATTTATCCTTCTCAAGAGCATACAAAGAATTCTCCAGGGCAGATCATGTGTTAGACCACAAAAAAAGTCTTAATAATTTAAAAATGACTGAAATCACGGAAAGTATCTTTTCTGACCAGGATGGTATGAAACTAGAAATTAATTATAGAAGAAAAAATGGAAAATTCACAAATAGGGAAAAATTTAAACTACATAATCCTGAACAACTGAGTAAAAAAAATAAAAGAGAAACAAAAAATATCGTGAGACAATCAAAAATGGAGACACAAAATACCAGAACCAATGGAATGTAGCAAAATAGTTGTAAGAGGGAAGTTTGTAGTAACAAATGCCTACATTAAGAAAAAATAAATAAAAGATCTCAAATGAGGACCCTAACTACACACTTCAAGGAACTAGAGAAAGAAGAACAAACTGAGACCAGAGTTAGCAGCAGAAGTAGAATATGACCAAGATCTGAGAAGAACTAAATGAGAGACTTGAAAAATAATAGAAAAGTCAATAAAACTAAGAGTTACTTTTTGAAGAAATAAACAAATTGGCAAGCTTTTAGGTAGTCTAAGAATAAAAGGAAAGAAGGTTCAAATAAATAAAATCAGAAATGAAAAAGGAGACATTACAACTGATACCACAGAAATACAAAATATTATAAAAGGCTACTATAAGCAATTATATTCCAATCAACTGGATAACCTAGAATAAATGGATAAATTTCTAGAAATGTACAACCTGCCAAGATTGAATCAGAAAGAAATAGAAAATCTAAACTGAAAAATCTAAATCAAAAAAACGTAAAGAGATTGAATCAATAATATAAAGTCTCCCATCAAATAAAAGTCCAGGATCAGATTTTTAAAATAACTAAAACCGTTCTTTCTCAAACTTTTCCAAAAAAATATGAAGGAGAAGAAATACTTCTAAACTTATTTTACAAGGCCAGGATTACCCTGATAACAAAGCCAGACTATGACACTACAGGAATGAAAATTACAGGCCAGTATCCTTGACAAACATGGATGCAAAAATTTTCAACAAAATGTAACTGACCCATCATATTTATGGGTTCTGCATTCATAGATTGAATCATAGATTGAAAATATTTAGGGAAAAAAGAATAAATACATTATTACTGAACATGTACAGCTTTTTTGTTGTCATTTTCTCCTAAGCAATACAGAATAACAACTATTTACATAGTAACTACATTGTTTGAGGTATTTTAAGTAATCTAGAGATGATTTAAAGTATACAAAACCAAACATATAGGTCATATGCACATACTATATTTTATATAGAGACTTGAGCACTCATGGATTTAAGTATTGACAGGAGATCCTGGAACCAATCTCCCATGGATACCAAGGGACAACTGTACTAGCAAGCCAAAGTTAACAGTACAAAATGCAAATCTTTTTGTGATAATAAAACTCTCAATAAACTAGATGAAATAGAAGGAATGTACCTCACCACAATAAAGGCCATATCCGAGAAGCCCACAACTAACATCACACTCAATGGTGAAAAGTTTAAAACGTTTCCTTTAAGATAAAGAACAGAGCAAGGATACCAACTCTTGCCATTTCTATTTGGCATGGCACTGGAAGTTTCAGCCAGATTGATTAGGCAAGAAAAAATAAATAAAAGGCATTCAGTTTGGAAAGGAAGAGTTGCCTCTGTTCACAGATAACATGATCATATGTAGAGAAAATCCTTAAGTTCCAACCCAAAAAAAACCTGTTAGAACCAATAAACAAATACAGTAAAGTTGTAGGATACATAATCTGCATGCAAATATCATAGCATTTCTATCTGCTAACAGTGAACTAACCAAAACCATCTAGAAAACTATCTAATTTACCATAACTACAAAAAAATGAAATTCTTAGAAAAAAATTTAATCAAAGAGGTGAAACTGAAAACTAAAGTGTACACTGAAAACTATAAAACACTTATGAAAGAAATTGAAGAAGACACAAATAAATGAAAAGATACTCCAGGTTCATGGAGTGGAAAAATTAATATTACTAAAATCAATAATTTTATAATAAATAAATTATGAATTAGTTAATAATATAAATTATAATTATGCTACACAAAAAATCTACAGATTTAATGCAATCCTTACCGCAATTCTCATAAAAATTTTCACAGAAATGGAAAAAAATTCAAAAATGTGTATAGAGCCCCAAAACTCCAAATAGCCAAAGCAAGGCTCAGCAAAAAGAACAAATCTGAAGGCATCACATTACCTGTCTTCAAAACATACAACAAAGCTATAGTAATCAAGACAGCATGGTACTGGCATAAAAACAGATCAGTGTAACAGAATAGAGTGTCCAGAAATAAATTCACACATTTAAAGTCAATTGATTTTCAATAAAAAGGCCAAAAACATGCAATGAGGAAAGGACAGTCTCTTCTTGGTCTTGGGAATACTGGGTATCCATATGCAGAAAAAAGAAATCTCACATCATAGATGAAAATCAACTCAAAATGCATTAAGGACTTAAACATAAGACTTGAAACTGTAAAACTACTAGAAGGAAACATAGGAGAAATGCTTCATGACATTGGTCTAGGTTATGATTTTTTTGGCTATGACTCCAAAAGCACAGACAAAAGCAAAAAATAGATAAATGGAATTACATCAGACTAAAACATTTTTTTCGCAGCCAGTGAAACAATCAACAGAATGAAAAGACAACCTTTGTAATGGGAGAAAGTATTTTCAAGCCATACATCTGATAAGTATTAACATCCAAAATATACAAAGAGTTCAAACAACTCAATGGCAAGAAAACAAATAACCAGATTTAAATATGAACAAAGGAGCTAGACAGATACTCCTCAAAAGAAAACATACGATGGCCAACAAGTATATAAATAATTTTTTCAGTATCGCTAATCATCAAGGAATTGCAAATTAAAATCACAATGAGATATCACCTTACACCTGTTAGAATGGCTATGAACAAAAAAAAAAAAAAAAAAAAAAAGAAAGGTAAGTATTGGCAAGAATGTGGAGAAACAGAAACTCTTGCACACTTCTGGGAGAATGTAACTTAGTGAAGCCATTATGGAAAACAGTATTAAGGTTTCTCGAGAAGCTAAAAATAGAACTACCATAGAATCCAGCAATTCTACTACTGGGAATGTATCCAAAGAAAATAAAATTAGTAGATATCTGCACTCTCATGTTCATAGTAGCATTATTCACTACAGCCTTGACATGGAATCAACTTAAGTGTCCATCAATGGATGAATGGATAAAGAAAATGTGGTGTATATGTACTAAATGGGTAGTATTCAGCCTTTAAAAAGAAGGTAATCCTGTGAATAGACCCACAGGACATTAGTTAAGTGAAATAAGCCAGAAAAACAAACGCTTTATGATCTTACTTACATGTAGAATCTAAAAGTCAAATTCACAGAAGCAGAGAATAGAATAATGGTGACTAGAGTCTGGGATTAGGAGTGGGGAATAGGGAGATGTTGGCTAAAGGATACAAAATCTATTATAAAGGAGTATAAGTTCAAGAAATCTACTGTATAACATGGTGACTATAGTTAATAATATTTGTATCCTAGAAAATTGCTGAGAGGAGATTTGAAGTGTTCTTACTACAAATAAATATGAGATAGTTATACGCATATATGTAGTTAATGCATATGTTAATTGACTTGATTTAGCCGTTCCAAATATATACACATTTCAAAACATCATGTTGTATACCATAAAAGTATACAATTTTTAGTTGTCAATTAAAAATAAATAAGAAGGAAAAAGAAATGCATTGTCTTCAAGTACTTTCAATAATCAAATCTGATATAAAAAAATTGCCTAGTTTGTGTTATCAAGGGTCCTGCTTTGATAAATAAATACAACATTATAGTCACAAAAATTGGGAATTTAAACTATGGAAGTAAATAGGCTCATCCAATGTATATAGATAAAAATAACAAAGGATTTAAGGCAGAACTCTAATTTTCAGCCTGAATACAAGGACAAATTGTTGATTACTTCTAAATTTATATTTCTAGACTTAACTATTTCCTCCGCTCCAACTGAAAACATTCATCCGGATTTCTGCAGTGCATCAACTAAATTATTTCCCAAATTTAATTAATTGTCTTACATGCCAAATAACTCCTCTTTCTCTGTGCCCTATTTCAGGAGTTCTATAGACTACCTCACCTAGGCTCCCTTGCCTCCCGACTTCCTGTTGGACTTAACCAATAGGAGTCTCTAAGAGGAAATCAAAATACGAGAAGAGAGAGGTTGGATATTTACTGACCTGCATCCCATTCTACTCAGAGTTTAATTCTGGTGGTGGCTGCTGCAACTTTAGCTCCTTCCTGCTTAGCAATTGTAACTGCCTCTCTTGTTGATAGTGTCTGGCTGCCTCACAATGTCTTACTGGTTTCCTTCACCCTGGACGCACTTTTGTACGTAGTTTTTATTAAATTATTTCTAAGTAAACCGTTTTTAGTATGCCATCTGTTTCCTGCTAGGTCCTGACTGATACATCATCCATAAATTCCAGATGTACTTCTTAGACAAATACAAAGGTGGTCATGAGCATTTAATAAATAGAAGCTAGCAGCCAATCTTCAAAAATAAAAACATAGTATTATTGAAAACAGGAAATTTTTCTCACAGGGGGGCATAAGTAATTTAGAAATTATCCTTGAATAAGCAAGTTCTCAGTGGCACACTGTCATTTGTATTCTCTTGATTTTTCCATACAAACTTCAATAGAATAATGTTACCTAATGTCCTTTATGTGGTCTGTTTAAGTAAAAGATAAAATAGTAAAACAGTCTCCTGATGTTCACAGTATTCTCATTTCATCTCTAAAGAGGTGCATCTTTGAATAGCAATTGTGAACACCAACGCCATCTTCCATGGGGTTTTATTTCTTTTAGACAACTACCTCAATTTATTCTTTATGTTGTTCATTTCTCTTTCTCAGTGAGAAACCTCCATTGCCATTTCTTTTTGAGAAATAATTTATTTCTAGTCTGCTGTCAGGACCCTTATCAACTGTTGAGTAAAATCCATGCCACCCATAAATCAACTTGATTTAAAATTCCCCTCTGTTTGCTTTCCGTTCTCTTTGCTTCTTTTCTTATTCTTTTTCTTATCTTCCTTTTTCCACTGTCTTATCTCCTTTTGACTATTCATGGAACACATACTTAGACTGGCCATAAACTTATGTGTTAAGGATAATTGTTCCAAGCGGAATTATCTTAGCCATTCAGTGTGATATCCCCAAAGTTCTAGCAAGGCAGCACTTCAAAGACTTGTTCACTAGCTCTCTCAGTAGAAACATGATAGGTCAACTATGTAAAATCCTCAAGACTTCAGTGTGGCTTATTTCTATTCCTTTGAGAGGTGAAGATAATCAGAGCAGTTTGCGGAGGTACAGGTAGATTGGCTCTGATTACCATCTGCCAGTAGGAAAATGGTGAAAAACCAAAATTGGGTTGGCCTACTGCACTGACAACTAGTCCATAAAAACAGAAGAAACCTGGAGAAAGGCTGTGAACATTTAGAGATCTCTTTTATCTTCTCTCTAAGAAGGAATTTTTCCACTATTGGGCAGTATCCATTTTAAATTCACACATCTGAAAATCTAACATCGAATAGATAAGCATTCTACAAAAACTCACAATTCTTCTATTAATTAAATATTGCAAAAGGACAGAATTGGTAATTTTTATTGCCTAGGAATTTAACAGTAATGCAATATATGAGCCAACGAATTTGAATCCTTTAGTTTAAACCTTTATTGACATGGTTACTCCTTTAGATCCACAGAAGAAATACACACCAGAGGATACCATCATACATTCCAGACTATTTGTAACAAAGCCCTTAGGCTGGTAGCTACAGCTTTAATCATTAGTTCTGTTAAAAGTGATTTTTACTTCTAAGTTATTTCTCATTCCAAGATTTCAAAAAGCATTAGTATCAATGAGCAAGAGTCGTATTTGTTGCATTTAATAATGGTCTCATATGGTTTCCTATTTTTTGGAGGATAATTTGTGATTTTCTCACCTAAACAAATTCATCTGTCTTATGTCTTCCTCATTTCCACTACAACTTTGGAAATTATGACTATAATGATGTGAATCTTGTTAATAGTAACTTGAGGTTCTGGACACCCAGTACAGAAATCAATAGAAACAAAGTCTTCATTTCACCCTGCAAAAGCCCTCCTACCCTGGGCAGAGACTCAAGACAGAGCAGCCAATCTCCTGGGTTGATGCTAAAATCTTCCACTGTTGCTGGGGAGGCTGACATCCTCTCCCTGCATCTCTGTACCCTAAGGTCTGTTGCTCTGTGATAGCTCCACCGTGATGTGGGCTGACATTGGCATGGTTTTCGTTTATGTAATGATTGTTCCAAGGCATTCATATGATTTCTTCAAAAAGTTTGTCCCTGTGCCATTTTTCTTTCCTTGTCACCTACTTTATTCTAGCTGAGTGGTCTTGACAGTATAGTAGGTTTTGTCACAAGTCCAAAAAATGGCCTCTTAGTTTCTTAAACGATAAATGTACAGTTCTTTTTATTGACTCTTCCAGTGTCCAAGCAAATAATGTAGACATATCTACAAAGGCTGGACCAAAGATGAAAGCACAGTGGCTCTTTCAAGAGTGCTGTTTTTTACTTCTAATCAAGGGGTCATTCTGGATAGAAGTCTTCCTTATCCCATAGCCTTCTGGTGATGATTAACTAAGATAAAAATAAAACACTTAGCCCTTAACATATGGTAAATCTATAACAAATATTATTATCATTCTACATGTATAATTATACTCATTATAAATAGCTTGTTGTAAAGATAAGATTAGCGAATTTAAATCAAGATTTGAACTCTGCTACCTATGAAATAATATACAAACCACTTAACCTCATTTTTTTCCACCTTGATTCTAAACAAACTTCACCTACATAAACATTTTAATAGTTTCCCCTGACACCACAATAAAAGTCCAGATTCCTGTGTATGGTATATAGGACCCTTAACAATATGAGCCCTGATTTTCCATTTGTATACCTCTGTGCCATACTACCATCAACCCATCACACACTCTAAATTGCAAACTCCATGCTGTTTCATATCTGTGACCCTCATGGCATCCCCCACTTAAAATGCCCTTTGACTTTCCTTTCCAAAATAAAATCTTAGTCACTGAGAACCAGTTGAAATATTCCATGACACTCTATCAGAATCCCCTAGTCAGTTAGTACCTGTAATATGCTCAAATACAATTCTAGGACATTTATATTTTAGTAACTATGTTGCTCTGGGCATGTTTATTTACCATTTATATCCCTACCAAAGTTAAGGTTTTCACTTCAGGGTAGAGATTTTATCTTGCCGTTTTTATAACCTCAGCAACTGGTACTTTTTATAGCGTAAAATTGTCCTAAACACTGGTAGGAGAAAAAAAGTGAGTAAATAAAATGCATTGTTCCAGGCCTCAAAACTCTCACTTGCAAAATTATAGCAAACAAGGTTATAGCTATGATCATTTAGGTACACTCTATGATGTCACTTTCTTAATACTTTTGTTTTAAAAGAGAAATGTTTCAATTGGATTATAATCCATATTTTATTCAACCTAAATAGTTTACTAACACACAATATTAATTTTACTACATTCACAATGTTATTGCTGCAGAACAGACAATATTGAGAACATTTTTAATAAAGGTGTTGATTTAAATCATATAACCCAGAGACCTTCCACTTCAAAGTGGGATGAAGTAGTTTGTGGCAAACTAACACTCTTGCAAAGAGTGTTAATTGTACCTGCAAATAAATCCAGGTACAATTTATGAAGTCCTTGATTTCAAGACACCTTTGAGCAACAGAAGCAGTGAGTAATGGAGGGTCTAAAATTACAGAAAAGAAAAGCTTTAACGAAATTATCTTAGGAACAGTTACCTTTTCCCTGTGGGCAGGCATTTTCCAGTTCTGAGAATGGGCTGGAATCTGAGATTCAGACTTTGCTAGGAATAGAACTGTGTGTAGAGGGACATAAAACCCAACAAAGCTTTGGTGATCATGTGGAGCCAGAGTGACTTAGCTGTAGAACTGACAGATCTTAAGAAATGGCAGGTTTCTTGAGACATCTGGTGAATGTTTAAACTATGCAGAACAATAATTTAAAAATTGAGCTGGAACACCTCTGAAAAGCAGAATGGAATTTCCCAAAATCCCACAGGACTAAAACAAGACTTTCCAGGGAAACGAGCCCTAGTTACCACACCACATTATCAGCTGGATCCTGTGGAGGGCTATGCTCTGAGAGCACAGGATGAAACAAACATAGATTGAGTCTTACACAATCTATAATCACAATCCTGCTTTAATTCAAGCCAGTCCCTGATTGAATTAAGGTGGTCAACCTCCCTTCTCTGTGCCAGAAGCATGGTGAATCCTCCCTAGTAGAAGATACCATCTAGATTCACTACAGTATTTATACTTGTTGTTCAGCATTCAATCAAAAATTACCACCCAGGCAAAGGGCATGAATAGATATTTCTCAAAAGAAGGTATACAAATGGCCAACAAACATGTGAAAAAATGCTCCACATCACTAATTATCAGGGGGATGCAAATCAAAACCACAATGTGATACCACCTTACTCTTGCAAGAATGGCCATAATTAGAAAATTTTTTTTAAAAAAATAGATGTTGGCATGCATGTGGTAAAAAGGAACACTTTTACACTGCTGGTGAGAATGTGAAATAGTACAATCACTATGGATATAGTATGAATATTCCTTAAAGAACTAAAAGTAGGTCAACCATTCGATGTAGCACTTCCACTACTGGGTATCTACCCAAAGGAAAATAAGTCATTCTATAAAAGACACATGTACACACATGTTTATAGTAGCACAACTTGCAATTGCAAAAATATAGAACCAACCTAAGTCTTCATCAATCAACGTATAGTTAAAGAAAATGTGGCATACATACCCTATAGAATACTACTCAGCCATAAAAAGAAACAAAATAATGTCTTTTGCAGGAACTTAGATGAAGCTAGAGGCCATTATTCTCAGTGAAGTAAGTCAGGAATGGAAAACCAAATATTGTATGTTCTCAACTATAGGTGAGAGCTAAGCTATGAGGATGTGAAGGCATAATAATGATATAATGGACTTTGGGAAGTCAGGGGGAAATGGCTGGGAGGGCGAGAGATAAAAGACTACATATTGGGTACAGTGTACACTGCTCGGGTGCTCTGGGTATACGAAAACCTCAGAAATCACACTAAAAACTTATCTATCTAACCAAAAACCACCTGTACCCCCAAAAACTATTGAAATAAAAAATAAATAAATGTAGAAAAAATTATCATCCATGATTTAGAAAATACCAGATATACACCATATATACAAGTGATTCATGTACTGGCACTAGCAGACAAGGACTTTAATTATGAGTGGTAACACCAAGAATATAGAGACAAAGACAGAGAAAATAGAAAAAAAAAAAGGACAATGTAAGAGAATTGAAATCTATAAGAAAAAAGAAGTAGAAGTTCTAAAGCTGATTTAAAAACCATATTGATTTAACAAATCAATGAATGAGATTAATAGCACATTAGATACAAGAAAGATTAGTGTTACCAAAAATTCATAATCAAAAATATTAAAATAAAAGACAGAAGTACAAAAATGAATAACACATAAAGTAGCGTAAGCAATATGTGAAATAAAGAGAAAAGATCTAGCATACCTATAATTGGAGTCTCAGAATGAGAGGAAAAAGAAAATGAAGCAAACACAATATTTAAGATAAAATGACCAAGAGTTTCCAAAAACAGATGAAAGACACCGATACAGGGATTCAAGAAATTCAGCAAAACATAAATTTAATACATAAATGTAATATGACTAGGGAAAAAATAAAATTACATTTAAGACTTCTGTCTCCTCTCTTTCTTCCCTGTTTCTCTATTTTCTTATGGTTTTCACCAGATTATTTTTATTTTCTATTTTAAAGTTACTCACATATTTTAATCCCAGTAGACATTTTTCAATTTCAGTTAAAAGTTTGAAAGGCTTTAAGGGTAAGCAATCAAACGACCCTCAACATCCAATCAAATAGTTATTAACTAAAGCAATTACATTTTATCCCTAGTATTCTTTCAGAACATTTAGGAAGCTAAATTAATCAATATATAATAAGTGCTAACATTTTTAATGCAAAACTTTTGGAGTAATCCAAGTTTATTAAGACAGTTTTGCAGCCCAGTTACTTATGACCTACAAGTTGGGATAGGCTGCAGGGAAAAAGAAGGAGAGTGGCTAAGGAACTGCACTCCTCACTTGAAGTTGATAATTATGCTTATAGTCCTGAATATCTCTGTATTAGTTCATTTTCACACAGCTCTAAAGAACTACCTGAGACTGAGTAATTTATTTAAAAAAAAAAAAAAAAAAAAGAGGTTTAATTGACTCACAGTTCCACATGGCTAGAGAGGCCTCAGGAAACTTATAATCAAGGCAAAAGGCAAAGGGGAAGCAAGACACATCTTACATGATGGCAGGAGGGTCAGGGGCACAGGTGTAACATTTTTAAACCATCAAATCATGAGAGAACTCACTCACTATCATGAGAACAGCATGGGGGAAACTGCCCCCATGATCCAATCACCTCTCACCAGGTCCCTCCCTCAACACGTGGGGATTACAATTTGAGACGAGATTTGGGTGGGGACACAGAGCCAAACCATATCAATCTCCTATGGGGATAATAGCAGAGCAGAGGAAAATCTCAGTGCTAAAGGAGGTGAGATTTCTTCATAACATACTCTACTGATGAGAGGGTATATTGCGTCAACTTCTTAACTTACACAGGTAACTGAGTGATGACACAAAGAAGCTAATGCTATTGAAAGAAAGTTTTTAATAATCACAATTTCCCCTGGTAATGGGAGGCATAGCTTGCCAAACAGGCTACCCAAAGCCTGTCATATGCATGGGTTGGAAAGCAGACCAACAGAAGAACTGGGACTATACCTGTATGACAATCGTGGTGTAAAGTAACTAGGTAGGAATGTTCCCTACTGGGTACTAAGAGGAAACAGGCAGGTCAGGGTTAGTGGTTTGGAGGACTGTAATACAACTTCTGCCATATCCACAAAAGCTAACTTGCAGTAAAGATGTAAATGACATTGGTTGTTAGTTTGGCCCAGTGATCCAGCAGGTTATGGAGAGGTTAGGAATAATCGATGTCAAATAGTCAACACATAATCTGAAAATATGACTAATACAGGAGGAAATGGCTCCCATTCCAATGTTCATGATGCATGTTTTCATACTTCTTCCTGATTTTGTCAGCTTCCTTGTGCATGCTATAAATCGAGAATAATGAGTTTGCCCTTAAAAGGAGAACGGTTTCACAATATGTACCTGGTGCTTTACTGATAAGGTCAGTCCTTTTTTTGTGTATGTATAGAACACTGTAGTTCTGGTATTAGTGACCTTCATTCATTAATTCACTTATAAAGTATTTATTAAATCCTACTATGTGTCAGACATTGTGCTAGATGCCAGCAATACAACAGACACAAAACATCACCCCTGTTCTCAAAAAGTCTCTTATCTAGCGAGAATAGAGATAAGCATACAAGTGATTGGCGTATAGTTTGGTTAAGTGGTCAAACTTAGAAGAAGAAAAATTAACTTGTAGAGGCCTTTGTCAAAGTACTTTATGAGGACTGGTGGGGTTGGATCCAGATTATTATGGGTTTAATATTTGATGGTCATATAAAAGTAAAAAACTTAAAATTCAGATAGTTTTGGCTACACTCTCTCTCATTCATACAGGGTATTTGTTTCCACAATATTGTTGGTCAGTTGTAATCTCTCCTAATAGTGGTCTTGCTCATGCTAGTTTGAAGTCTTTCAAAGAGCTTACACAAAATGAGTCAACTATAACACAATATGAATCATAAAATATGTAAAGTGAAAGTACTACAGAAACACAAAAGAACTATTTTATGACTATGTCTTTTGTTTAGAAATGTAAGAAATCATCCCATATTTTTTATGAGTTTTTCACAAGTCTCTGCACTAGGAGGTGAATAGATAGATTTTATTTCATCCTTCATTCATTTTAACCAGCTCACCTGGGTTGATATGTTTTGCAGTGCCTAGACCAGCTTGCTCTGCCTAATGTGCATGATTTTAGGTGGCCCTCACTGGTTATCACAGGACTTTCACTTTCAGCTCCAACATGTAAACAGTTTCAAAGTTGTCACTCCCATTATTACAACAAGAAAAAGGCTGAACAAACTTGAAATCAACAAATTTTCCAGATGCATCAGAGAATTGAGGTAACAGGGCAAACCCCAGACTCGGGAGAGATTGGAGAATACAGAGATTCATAGCCAAATAGAGAGAAGCACAGTCAAGATCAATTTAACAGGAACAGAACTGTTAGGCCACAAACTGGTGTGAATACTTAAATAGTAATTTTGATGAATTGCTGGAGACTAGTGTGAGAGTGACAATTCCTAGGGTTTCAGTCCTAGAGCGACTCCCACATTTTCACAGGTTTTACCTAATGGAGTCTCACTCTGTAAAGATTTTTTTGAAATCCTCCTATTTATGGCAAAGGAAAGAAGAAAGTAACCATTTTGAATAAAATCCCAGGGCATTTTCCGTAAGAAAGTCCTACTCTCAGAAGGAAATCTTTTCCAGGTCCATATCTGAACTGGGAGAAGGCCAATTACCCAACTCCAGCTCCATTTAACCTTCCTATCTCATCTAAGCTAGAAATATTCCTGAAAGGCAACAGCTCAGGGATGGAGACACACAAGAAGATTGAGTCACAATTATAGTATAATAGAACACTTCCACACACACACAGACACACACACACACACACACACACACACACACACCCCTTACCATGACATCAACAGGACTGCTATATAATAACAATGAATACAACTAAAGGAACTGCGGATCCTAAATAAAGCTCAGATCCTAAATAAAAAGGAGTCTCTATGGAAACACAAAAACTACAAGGGATACAAAAACCAAGACTCTAGAGGAGTCTGAAGCTCTGGCTCCTACAGCCACAGCAAATATTGAAAACAGCCTACCTTCTAGCCAGATCAACATAACTTCTTATGCCAAAGACCTATATACCTCAGTTCATGTCTGGCTTTCATTAAAAAAAAAAAAAAAAAAAAAAAAATACAAGGCATGAAAAAAAGGCAAAAAAAAAAGCACATCTGAAGAAACAAAGCAAGCATCAGAACCAAACTCAGATATGACACAGAATTATCAGATAGGGATGTCAAAATTACTTTGATTCTTATTTTAAAATCTCTAATGGAAAATATAAAAAGATATGTAAGAATAGATGAATAATATAAGCAGAGAGATGGAAACTCCACGAAAAAAAAATGGAAAGAAAATTCTAGAGATCAAAAACCCTGTAATAGAAATGGAGAATATCTTTGATATGCTCATTAAAAGACTGGACATGGCCAAGAAATGAATTAGAGAGCTTAACCAATTTCCCATTTAGAAATGGGAATCTTTACACGATCTTTAAGGCTGAAGCAAATCTCAGTGATTTTCAATGTGAAAATAATGTATAAAAACTGTTTTTGGAGTTATTTCTAAAAAGAACTTGTCTCTAATCCTAACATAACAGAAATGTATATGATGATTACAGACAATCCTTGGGGCAAATGGAAACTGAGTTAAATATATGTCAATATAAACTTGCCATACTGGATATTATAACTGCATATCCTCAATCAGCAACACCAGTTCATGGGCCCAGACAAAGAACTTAAAAGAAATGAACTGGACACAGATTTAGTGGTGAGAGAAAAGAAGAAAAAGCAAAATTGGCAATTAAGAGTATAATAAGGTTAAAAATTTGGGAAATAATGTAAGATTAAATCAAGTAGGGGGGAAATGGTATTTATATGAATAATTTGTAATAAAAGTTAAATGCACTAAGTAATTACACAAAATACTATGCTTCACCTTTTGGAGAAATGAGCCTAAGCTAATCTTTCTTAGATGATAACGTCAAGGCATTACACTTTAGGCCATTGAAAAATATTCTGGATATATTATCTGTTGATGGCTATGAAACATTTTTTAATTTATTTTAATTCATGACATGTTGTTTCTGGCAGAGGAAGGAATAAAGTAACCATTTCGAAAAAAATCCCAGAGCATATTCCATAATGAAGTTCTACTCTCAGAAGGAAATCTTTACCAGATCCAAACCCTCTCTCTCTCTCTCTCTCTCTCTCTCTCTCTTTCTGTCTCTCTCTCTCCCTCTCATTTCCCTTTTTTCCTTTTTGCCTTCTCTCTCCCATCTATTCCCTACCACCAAAGAAATCAGGGGTTTACCTTCATAAGACCATACCTCCTTTTCTCCTCTTGTACTTTACATTTGTTGGGCTTTCAAATACTCAAAAGTCCTGATTTCTAGTTCTTCACAGTTAACAATAAAATCTTAATTATACATATAAAGACACTAAGAAACAAAGAGATAAAATAGCCTCCTTAAGATTATACAACTGTAAATAGAAAAGCTAGGACTCAAAGCTAGTAGTCTTCATATAAAACTCATGTAATTTTTATCTTACTATGTTGCATTTCATATCTGCAGGGTTACTCCTGCCACTTTATCATCCTCAGTATCATATACCAAATGTAGATTTCAGTACGCATGACTAGCAGAAATGATTTTTGGGTTTTATGTTATGAAACTCCAATCAACCTGTGTAGCTTAGCTACCAAAGTCAAGCGTTTCCTGCTATTTTGAAAAAGGTTATTTAAATACTAAGTTTAACACAAAATCCTTCTTGTACACTAAGACAGCCTAGATGACTCCTCCTCTATATAAAGGACTGGGCATGTTTAACATCACTAGGACGATGCTACTTAGAGTTTAGGAGAAGTTAGCAGGACACTTTGACCTGGTGCCATCCACATTCCAAACACACTCAACTATCTTACATAGACAGAAATATAGTTTTAACCCCTGAAGTAGCGGCCACATCTTTTCTCTCCTGAATTACGGATCCCTCACTTCTTATTTGAAACACATTTTTACCACCCTTTGTTCTGCTCAACTCCTTACTTTCTATATTAAATTATTTATTTCCATTAACTATATCACAATTTATAGGCTATATTTTTCAGTTCATCTTGCCCCAGGGTCCCGGAGAGTTTCTCTTATTCGTTATTATTTTATAAAACACTCACTATATTCTATACCCTGCTCTCAGTGCTGTGTAGAAAATACAAACAAAGCTCAACTCTTGCCCAGAGAGGTCAAAATCTGCTAGAGAAAATGGGCATATGCATAGATAATGCTAGTACTGGAATATAAATTTCCTAAGAGAAACAGAAGAAGAACTCAGAGTTTTTCCCCAAATGTTCTTATTTCTTTCACTTTAATATTTACTACCTTTAATGGTACCAAGCTTAATTTTACATGTAAACTTGTTTGGCTATTTCAGCATCCGAAATTATTTAGTATAAAATGGCCATAAATAAAAACCAAGTAACATTTTCAGTATTTCACTTCTTAACCAGAATAATCTTCATCCACATAAGGACATTACAGAGAGAAAGAAAACGTTTGCCATATAGACATCACATTTAAGCTTCAGAAATAGTTTCAATTAAAGAAATACCATTATCTCCTAAGCCCGGCCATTTAAACTCTACCAGAGAATCCTGGCATTGTTTTGCTTAATAAACACAGTTCCTAAAATATGTGCAAATTAATTGAGTGTATTTAGTTTATACATATGTTGCTGCAATAGAACTTCAGAGTAATAAGTATAATTAACAAGAGAATAGCAGCAAGGCATAGAGAACCCTATAATTTCCACCCATTTGCTACTATTACCCGTAAAAAATACCTCAAAATTCATTATCTCAAATTTTCATGAAACTAAGTGATTATAATTAAGAGCTCAGCAGCTCCTCCATTTGTTTGTTAAACAGGGTCTCATGAACCTCACTGAAAGAGGCATAATTTAAGAATGTTTTATTGGAAAAAATATCAGGCTAAGCAGATTTTTACACCCAAAGTGTTCAGAAAACATACATACCATGTGCAAAAGATGAATAAATTAAAACCTAAAAAGACAATGATGTTTCACTAATTTTAACTTCATTAACTATTAACTGCTACTAATATCTAAGATGTTCCTCCCTTTGAAAAATATGAGTATTTTCAAAAGAGGTCTGAACTCAGCAAAATTTGTGCATTGCATATTATTTGAGTTAACACACAATGCTTATAAAACTGGAAATTTTACAAAATAAAAATTCAAGGCTGAAATTCATCTATAAGACATTGGCCTTAATGGAGATTCATGACTAGTACTTTGAAATGTATAGGGTCTTTCGTCATAACTCATCTCAAGTTTCAAGTGTCTTGTGTTTCTGAGGGTTGCTCCTGGACTATTCCAATATTCAGTAGATGCCATTGCCTCCATATTGTGCTTGCTGTTAAGCTAAACACAAAACAGTCAAAGAGGGGACCGACCAGCAAGCACAATATTCAGGAAAGTGCATGACTAGAAATCATGGATGAGAAGCAAAGAGGTAAAAATAACCTCTTTAAGGACATATATGTATATATATACACAAACAAACATACACGCACTTGGTAAAATGAAAAACCAACGCTCAAAGCTATTAACCTGAATCCAAAATTCATATGACAGTCTCCTCAAAGATGGCTCCCAAAGATCTTTGCCATTTAGGATTTGTAATTTTGTTTAATTCCTGCTCATATTGTGGCAAAGTAGGTCTTTGTGATCAATAGAATGTGGCAGAAATGATGGTATATCATTTCTGATAATAAGTGTTACCAAAAAAAAAAAAAAAAAAAAAAAAAAAAACCACGGTCCCATCTTGGTTGCTCTCTCTCTCTCTCTCAGATTATTTACACTGAGAGAAGCCAACTGTCCTGTCATGAGCAGTCCAGTAGAGAAGCCCATGTTGTAAGGAACCAAGGTCTTTAGCCAACAACAGCGTAAATGATTTTAAAAACAAAGCAGATCCTCCTGGTCCAGTCAAGTCTTCAGATGACTTCAGCCCTGATCAGCTGCTGGACTGGAATCTCATCAGAAACCCTGAGCCAAAACTATGCAGTAGCCACTCCTGGATTTCTGACTTGCAAAAACTATGAGATAATAAATATCTATCATTTTAAACTTCTAAGTTAAGAGAAAATTTGTTATGCAGCAATATATAACAAATAAGGTAACCATGGGCCAAATTTTAATAGAAAGTTCTAATAAATGTGCTGGGTGATGTTCATATTATATACTAATATTAGAAAAACAAGAGTTTTAAAGACAGAGCTAGGATCGGTCTCCAGGGTACTGAGCCACGTGGGAAAACATGGACAAGAACCAGTATTTGCAGCCTTAAATTCAAGCTGGGGCAGTGTATTTGTTAAGTGGATTCTGATTATAAGAAAATAGATCTAAGTTTTATGTTCATAGAAGATGAGGAATCAGGCATGGAGAGGTATAGACTGATCCTTTTGGAATAGCATGATTTTGCCGGGCCTAGAAATCTAAGCTTGTCTCATGCCAGGTCTCCCCCAGTTCATCCTCTTATAGTCACAATGGCTTTCTATTGGTTTTTAGGAAAGGCCAAGCCCATTCCTGTCTCAGGACCTTTGAAAGACTCTTCAACCAGCTCTTAGCATAACAATCTCCTTTCCCAATCACACTCTGAAAGTACATCCACATGCTGATATTCCTCTCTCAAAATTTATCGCAATCATTTATATATTTATTTACTTGCTTCTTAACTGTTATTAAAAATTAATGAGGGCAGATGTATTTTCCCCTCTGTTCACTTCTGTATTCACTGAGCCTTGCATATTTCCTGGTATGTTGAAACTACTCAGAAAACAACTGTGGAATCTTATTAAAGTTCAGAACAGGTGATTCCTCACAACCAGAAGCATAATAATTGTTAATCTCAAAAATGGGGGGTATTTGCCCTTGGCCTGCTCTATAATACTTTATGGGAGCAAATGACATTAGCAGATAATGTGTTTCCCAAATTCTCCTGTGCTGAGGATTTCAAGGGAGTACTGTTTTCTCTAAGGTAAGGTAGTGGTTCTCAAATGGTAGTGAGTATCAGAACCATCTGAGGGGCTTGTTAAAACATAGATGGCTAAGCACCATCCCAGAGTTTCTGATTCAGTTGGTCTGGCATGGAATTCCATGAATTTCTATTGCTGACAGTTTCCCCAGTGATGCTAATGCTGCTGATGCAGTGATCACACTTGGAGAACCACTGATCCAAGGAACCTTCACCATACCCAGTAATATTTACATATGTTCTTCATTACTCCCATACTTGTTAAAATGGAGATAAGCAAATAGTAACATCATTTGCGCAGTCACAATTTATGCTTTCTCCTTGTTAAACCTGGAAAAAGGAAGACATAGAAAAAATGCAACTTTAAGCCAGGAAAAAAATGTTCACAGGCTATGTCATCTCTCAGTAAAATAAATAAAACTCATATTCCATCTTGATGTCATGCCTCTTGGAAATGCCAACAAAAGACATCTGTGAGTTCTTCCATGACCAAATTGTGTGTGGGATTCGGAATTTGGGTAGACATGTGTTACAGAAAATTCCACACATTTCTTTAAAACCTATATTTCTATGTCTTAAAATTCTGGAGTTCTGTTCTAATTGTTATGGAGATTTTACTATTATTAAAATTTAGACATGATTCATCTTTAAGACCTTGGTCCTTAACACAATTTTTTATTTATTTATTTAGTGGGTTATTTTATATTTTAATTGATAAAATTGTATATTTTATAGGGTATAAAATTAAAACAAAATTATAAATTTACAGTTATACTAAGACAGGAACATTGGGCACAGTAGAAGTGTGAGTAGGACCTATATTATATCAGTAATAAGTATAGTCTCAGACATGAACCACTAAGGATAATAAGGATAGTAATAATGATAATCTTATACACGAACCATTCTGTAAATGCCCATTGTTATTATTTCTGGGGTCTCTAAGGAAGACCAATACATAGCATACCTTTTCCCTTAAAAATTCTGAAAAAAAGAAGAAAGGGAATCTGGTGGAGGCCAAAATCACTGTAATAAATAATAAAAACAAAATTAGAGTGGAGAGCTTAATGCGAGCAAAAAAAGCCCTTCACACAAAAAGAACCTGCTCAGGTTAAGATATACTGGATAGAAGATTAGCAGATACTCATACTAATACTGTACTTTTCAGAGTAATTCATTTCTTTATTTGAAGAGACATTTCTGTGTTTAAAGGTTAAAAAAATCTGGCCTCAATAGTTCACACCATGATATTTGTTTCCCAAAAACTCCTTAGCATGTGTTCAAGGTTCCTCATGATCTCATCCCCATTTACATCTCTAATGCCATGGCTCATCCTTGCTTTGTTCCTTCCTCAGGACCCAATGTCTCCTCCCATTCCAGGTCTCCTCACCAAGGAACTACAGAAAAGGTTGATTGACCTTCCCCAGGCTGAAGCATCTGTATGAGCCTCACGCTGCACAGTCCTACACTTCTTTAAAATAATAGATTTATACAAGTCCTCAAGCCAGCTCCAATCTTGTGAGACTAAACCTCTATAGCAAGATCCAGAAACCAGAAGTAGAACACGTCTATCAACTGTGGTTCTGCCACATTGTCAAAGAGCTCACAATTTATTTCAAATATAAATCGTGAAAAGTTGACTAACAGTGCTAGACTGTAACACCAATGCTTCTCTACTATTAATATTATACTGTGTAATGAAACATACTAATCTTATCAACAAAAAGTCTGTTCCATGACATTAGCCCATTCTCCTATTTCCCAGTTTCCCACTTCTCTTATCTTGTATATTGCAAATTATTTTATGGGTTCTGCTTCATAATATTGTTATAATTGTTTTCTGTAATTTCAACATATTTTAGAACAAGATGAAAATTCGTATTTTCTTCAAGCTCACATGGAATATTCGCCAATATATATTATCTTCTGGACTATCAAACAAACTTTAACAAAGATAAACAATTGAATTCAAAAGCAAAAAGGCATGTTCTGTGACCATATTGAAACTGAACAAGAAAACAATACAGAAAGATATCAGAAACATTCTAAAATACTTGGAAATTTTAATAGAAAACAACTTCTAAATAACTATGTGTCAAAGATAAAATGCCTGGCAAAATTAGAAGGTATTTTAACTGTAAAATAAAAAAAAAATACAAATAACATATCAAAATGTGTGAGAAGGAGATAGAGAAGTACTTAGAGAAAAATTTATAACATTAAAGGTTCTAAACATTTAATAATTATAACATTAAATGTCCTAAACAGTTAATGTTATAAATTTATCAAGCAATCTAAAATTCCACATTAATAAACTAGAAAAAGAAGAACAAATTAAACACAAGTAGTCAGAGCAATGATACTACCAGCAGTAGAAATAGTAATCATAATAAATATTAGAGGGAAAAACCAATGAAATAAAAAACAGAAAACAGAGATCTGGTTCTTTGAAAAGGCTAATAAATTTAAAAAGCTTCTAACCAGAGTAACCAAAATAAATAAATAAATAAAAAGATACAAACTACCAATATCAGGAACAAAAAAGAGACTATTACTACATACCACATGGATATTAAAAGAACAATAAGGAATAAAAACTGTGAACAACATAATGCGGCTAAATTTAGCAACTTAAAAGGAACGTACCCATTCCTTAAAAATTGCAAACTACCAAAATACATTTATGAAGAAATAGGTAACCTGAATTTTTCTATATCTATGAAATGAAATAAAATTGAATTAGTAATAAGGAAGTTTCTACAGGAAAATTTCAGGCCCAGACAGTTTTTAAAGGTGAGTCATTCCAGAAACATAAGAAGGAAATAATACTAACACTACATAATATATTCCAGAAAACAAAAGGAAAGAGACCACTAGCCAACTCATCGGTCCAGGATTGCCCTGATACCAATGTAAGAAAAAAGACATCATTAGGGGCCGGATGCGGTGGCTCACGCCTGTAATCCCAGCACTTTGGGAGGCCGAGGCGGGTGGATCACAAGGTCAGGAGATCGAGACCACCCTGGCTAACACAGTGAAACCCCATCTCTACTAAAAATACAAAAAATTAGCCGGGCGTAGTGGCAGGCGCCTGTAGTCCCAGCTACTCGGGAGGCTGAGGCAGGAGAATGGCATGAACCCAGGAGGCGGAGCTTGCAGTGAGCCCAGATCGCGCCACTGCACTCCAGCCTGGGCGACGGCCAGACTCCGTCTCAAAAAAGAAGAAAAAAGACATCATTAGGAAATAAAACGACAGACCAATATTGCTCATGAACATATATGCAAAAAACCTCAACAGATATAGAGTTGAATTCTGCAATAGAGAGAGGTTAAAATACTGTTGCAGGAATCAGGAGAGCAGAGAGACCAGATGGGTGGAAAAGGAGAACTTTGTTTAGATGGCCACTGGCTCAGCAGATTAATATCCGGAGGCTGAAGACAGGGCTTGACTTTTATTCAGGCAACCCAAGGAGGGTGGCTTGCCAGTGGCGTGAAACTTGTGGCACGAGGTAAGTGAGCTTACAGAAGCAGAACAAAGGCAGTTAATCGAACTGTGAAAGGTTCCTAACTCAGGCTTACATATGACGCTTGCTATGCAGACCAGGTGGCAGCTATCTAGGTTTGCTCAAGATGCCTGCACAGCCTTATCTCGTGTCCTTCGCTGTGGTGCCCAGATGGCTGCACTCTAAGCTTGCTCAAGCATGTCTCATGACTTCTGCTGTGCTACTCAGATGAAAAACAGACTTCCAGACACTAGTTACAGAAAACAGGAAACCATAAACTCATAAAAACTTGCAGAGCAGGGTATAATCTCACAGAGAGGATTGGGATTCGAGGGGGAAAACGGTTCATACCAAAGGAAAGAAGGAAAATTTGTTTTCCCTCACATCTCCTGCTTCAATATCACAACCAAATAGGATATATCCTAGGAATACAAACCTAGTTAAACATTTGTAAATCAAATATGTAACTAACAAACTAACAAAGAAAAAACAGTCATCAAAAAACAAAAAAAAAGCATTTTACAAAAGTCAACATCATATTCTGGTTTCTCTTCAGATTGTATAAATCTTTTGCCTTTTACAGAAGTCAAAATCTATTCATAAGAAAAAGTCTTAGCAGCTAGGGATAGAAGGCAACTTCCTTAACCTGATAAAGGAAATCTAAAATTAACCGCAGGTATTATATTTAATGTGGTAAGACTTAATGTTTTCTTTCTAAATCTGGAAATAAAGCAAGCATGTCTACCCTTAACCCTTCTAGTCATCATCACACTGAAAGTCCTCATCAGCACATTAAGGTAAGAAAAAGAAATAAAAGCCATGTATATTAAAGAGGAAACAATAAGTGTCTTTTTTTTACATAAGAAATGATTGTCCAGGTCAAAAATTCAAAAGAAATTTTTTCAACTTCAAGAATGAATGAGTATGTTTATCAATATCATAGGCTATAAGATCAGTATCCTAAAGTATCTAAGCTAAAAATCGTAAACACAGAAAAAAGAATCAAAGATCTAAGTAAATGAAAATATATATAATTATCATTGATTAGAAATATCAATATTGTTAAGATGTCAAATATTCCTGAACTGATCTATAGATTCAATACAATCTCAACCAATATCCCAGTAGAAATCTCTGTAGATATATACAAGGTGATTATAAAATATATGGACAAGTAAAGAAACTAAAATACAAAAATAAATTCTGAAAAAGAAGAGTACCATAGGAAGACTACAACTACCTGATTTCAACACATACTAAAAAATTTCAGGCCGGGCGCGGTGGCTCAAGCCTGTAATCCCAGCACTTTGGGAGGCCGAGACGGGTGGATCACGAGGTCAGGAGATCGAGACCATCCTGGCTAACACGGTGAAACCCCGTCTCTACTAAAAACACAAAAAAAAAAACTAGCCGGGCGAGGTGGCGGGCGCCTGTAGTCCTCGCTACTCGGGAGGCTGAGGCAGGAGAATGGCGTAAACCCGGGAGGCAGAGCTTGCAGTGAGCTGAGATCTGGCCACTGCACTCCAGCCCGGGCGACAGAGCAAGACTCCGTCTCAAAAAAAAAAAAAAAAAAAAAAAAAAAAAAAAAAAAAAAAAAAAAAAAAATTTCAAAAATCAAGACAAGGTGGCATTTGTGAAAAGAGAGACAGATAGATCAATGGAATTGAAGAGGTCTAGAAACTGACTACATGAATATTGCCAATATTCCTTTTAAAAAGTTACAAAAGTAATTCAGTAAAGAAAGAATAGCCCATCATTAAACAAATGGTGCTGAAACAATTTGACATTCATAAGCAAGAAAAGAAAAAGAAAAAAATCTCAACCTATACCTCACATCTTATATACAAAAATTAGCTCAAAATGGAACACAGGCATAAATCCACAAGTTTCATAGAAATACAAAACGTTTAGGAAAAGAATGTAGAGAAAATCTTTGTGGCCAAGATATTTTTAAGTACAACATCAAAATACAATCCATGAAAGAAAAAAATATATGCATTGACTATTACAAAAAATTAAAGCGTCTTCTGCTGTGAACAACTCTGTTAAGATCAGAGAAAAACAAGCTATAGGTTAGTAGGAAAATACATTTAAGTCCAATACCTGACAAAGCATTTGGATCCAAAATATGTAAGGACCTCTCAAAACTCAATAATAAGAAAACAATACATATTTTTTAAATGGGCAAAATATTGAAAAGCCACTTCAGAAAGGAAGATATGTGAATGTCAAAAAATATATACAAAGATGATCAATATCCTTAGTCATGAGAAAAATAAAAATGAAAATCACAAGATATCACTATACATACATTAGAATGCCTAAAATTAACAGCTAAAACATTATGATACCAAATTGTTGTGCAGATGAAGTGTGGTGAACTCTCAGACATTGCTGGTATGAATGTAAAATGAAACATCCACTTTGTAAAGCAGTTTGAACATTTCTTATGAAGTTAGACAAGAAAGTTCAGAATTCAGTGTCTAATGGAATGGTAAAAGGAAAACTAAGAAAGTAAAGACTCAAAAGACATTTCAGTCACAAGTTACTATTAAGATACAGCAATAATACAGGAGTTTTGTAAAAATTACTTTTAGGCAGCTAGAAAGGGTAAAAGAGTTCTGGGTAGAATTTTCCTTTAATAAAAAGCAGCCCCAAATCATTTCTTCTCTAACAGAAAACAGCCTGAAGAGTCAGGCATAAATATGAAAACTAGAAGTTTTTATATGTAAATGTCAGCAGCTGTACCAGGAAGCTAGGTACATTAAAAATGGTGTTTTCCTTGTCACCCCATGTGCTAGTATCGGAGTGACCACCAAGTAAAACCACATGTTCAGGCATCATGATGACTGCCAGGTAGAGTTCACATTTACATAATAATAATAAAGACTAATGTGGGAGAGCCAGTCTTTACACGGGCTATGTAAATGGTACACGAGGTCAAACCAATCCCCTGGGCCCTATTCATCACCATCTCCTCAAGCCTCTGCACAAAACAATTGCCTTCCACTCAAAAAAGAGACCTTCTCTTGGGTGACCCACTTCTCAGTATGAGGAAGCCTTTTCTCTCTCTATTTTTTTTTGTCTATTAAACTTTCTGCTCCTAATTCCATTCCTCATGTGTGTCCATGTCCTGAATTATTTCTCAACAGATACAACGAACCAGGGTATGTACCTCAGACAACGAGCCACTTCAGCAAGATGTAATAGGAGAAACAGGAACTCAAGTCCTGTAGGCTTCCTCTTCCTTTAGGTGTCCTTGGCCACACTGTGCCTATGTTTTTATATCTACAAAGTAGAACTAATACTACAAGCCCCAAGAATGTAATAAGATTCAAATAAGTTAATCAATTTTAAATACTTTCAGAGGATTTTATAATCAAATATCGACTTATAATGCATATATGATTATACTGAAAAAGTTGAAACCCTCTTCAGAGTCACTTTGCAGGGGTTGGCGAAGCTGCTCCCATCCACGTACCGCTTACAGTCTACTGATGTTTAAGGATGGTCTCGGAGGTTGGGCCTCCTAGAATAAACTGAGGCCAACACCTCTACAGTTATGTTCACCTGCGCTCTCTGATACCGGGAACAAGGTGGTGGGGTTTAGGGTGTTGCAAACTTCAATGGTTATGTGGGGATTTTCATATAGCAAGCTTTGGTACTTGGTTAATCTAGCATTTGTTAACCAATGATGTCCTTTGGTATTTATTAAAGTTACCACAGCATTGGGGGGCTTTATATTCAGGTTTTGCCTAAGGGTTAATTTATCTGCTTCTTGTGCTAATGGGGCCTTTGCTGCCAGGGTCCTTAGACCTGGGGGCCAGCCTTTGGAAACTCTTGTCTAGTTGTTTTGCGAGATAGGCCACTGGCCTTGGCCAGGCCCCACAGTCTGGGTTAAAACTCCAACTGTCATTTTTTCTCTTTCTGACACACAGAGTGTCAAGAGTTTTGTCAGGTCAGGTAGCCTCAGGGCTGGGGCCAACATGAGTTTTTCTTTTAACTCATGAAAAGCTCATTGCTATTGGTTGTAATAGATGTAGTTCATCTAATCTACATTTTTATTAACTGTCACCTACTAAAATATTGACTCAAATCCTGCAGCTATTTGATTTCAAGCTTTAAATTGATCTGGTATTCCTCGTGGGACTCCAATTGCGTCTAAATAGACATGAGAGTCAAAAGACCCATAAGGGGCTTCTCTCGCTTTATTATGTCTTATTATTATTTTTTTCCTTCTGGTTGATGAAATGCCAGGGTGAAAGGGATGGCCAATTGGACTAAAGTACAAGTGCCACTCCAGTTATTCAGCAGAGTGCCTAGTAAAGGTCCACCACAATACCACCACACATCCACTCAGGGATGAACAAGGGCTGACTAATTGATAAGCTCTTGAAAATTCTTAAGCTCACTGCATCCTTTCAAGTCTCCAAGGAATGCTAAGTTTCCTCCCTGCCATGAAAGACATGAAGTAAACTTAGTGTTGGGAGATGGAGGCTGGATGGCCCTTGGGGGTTGACCCGCAGGGACTTTGGGATATAGCAGAGAGAGTTTGGCATGACTTATTACTCCAGGCTGTAGAATCCTGGAAGGGAGCTACCATGCATATACCTGGTTGCTGGAGGACCACCTTAGTGAAAGGGGGACAATCTGGGCCTCTGGCCTGCCGTGTGCACAAGCATAACAATTGCTTTTGTTTAACGTGCAGATGGAATATTTTATCCATTTTAACCAGGCATTTGCATCTTGGTATCCTGTCTTAATTGCTAAAGTTTGTTTTAAGTCTTTAACTTCTATGATCCTCTAGTAAAATGAATGTATGGTTTTAGGGAAATTACAAAAACCAGTTGGGGCAGTCCATCCTTGCTCTTTAGTGGTCCACAGAACGTTGGACCAATTATGGCATGAAAGCTATACACAGGGGGGCAACACTCCTGGTTGGCACTGGGGTCTTTACTGAAATATCCCCGGATTAAATGGTCCTAGTTTACTACTGTCTAGTTTGAGGAGAGTCAGGAGGGACAGAAGTACTTTTTTTGAAGTAGAAAGCTGTCTTTGACTTGGCAAGTCCTCACAGGGTGTAACAAAGCAAGCATTAAATGCAATAGTTTGAGACGAAATTGACTTGGTTATATTAATAACTAGATGGTCTGCAATAGAATGAGGAAAGAAAAAAGAGTAACAGAATAAATCAAAAGAGTTAAATTTTTCTTAGCTTTAGTTTGGTAGGGTTTTTGTCAGGCCTCTGAGCCCAAGCCAAGCCATCGCATCCCCTGTGACTTGCATCCCCTGTGACTTGCACGTATATGCCCAGATGGCTTGAAGTAACTGAAGAATCACAAAAGAAGTGAAAATGCCCTGCCCCACCTTAACTGATGACATTCCACCACAAAAGAGGTGAAAATGGCCGGTCCCTGTCTTAAGTGATGACATTATCTTGTGAAATTCCTTCTCCTGGCTCATCCTGACTCAAAAAGCTACCCCACTGAGAACCCTGTGACTCCCACTCCTGCCCGCCAGAGAACAACCCCCCTTTTCTTTTTTACCTACCCAAATCCTATAAAACAGCCGCACTCCTATCTCCCCCTTCGCTGACTCTCTTTTCGGACTCAGCCCGCCTGCACCCAGGTGAAATAAACAGCCTTATTGCTCACACAAAGCCTGTTTGGTGGTCTCTTCACACAGATGAGCATGACAGTTTTCCCCTGGGACTATGGCCCACGACTCTGGAGGGGTTGGTGCTTTCTTGACTCGGGTGTGATGAGTCCATCTTTTTTTTTTTTTTTTTTTTTTTTTTTTTTTGCTGTACGAACAGCAGTATTGGTGGTTAGCAACACAAGGTAGGGTCCTTCCCAGGCTGGCTCGAGTTTTTCTTCTTTCTACCTTCTGATGAGCATGGGATCTTCAGGCTGGTGTTGGTTTACTGGAAATTCTAGGGGTGGTACATGTGCTAAAAGACTTTGTTTTTTTTCTTTTGTGAGAAAGGAAAGTAGAAGATAAACCAAGTATATAATTTTTAAGAAATGGACCTTTTGTTTTAAATGTGGGGACCTTGGCAGTGGACTTTATAGTCCTTAGTGCCTTTTTACTGAGGAATTTCCTTTAGCACCTATTTTTATTAGTTTTTAAACCAAAGAAAGTCAAATACCATTTTACATTTAACAATGCTTCTTGTATGATTTTTATACAAGATAAGCTAAATTTTATCTTTATATTAGTGTGTTATTAATGTTAAACCTAATTTTAATAAAACCTTGTGGACATATTTATTTAATTTTTAACGTTTGACCATAAGATTTTATAGGCTCTTATTAATCTTTTATAATTTTTGCTAAAGAGCAGGTTGGTGCTTTAAGAAAAACCTGTTATGCTTTTACTTTAATGTCCAGTTCACAGAAAAACTGGATGATACTTCTTTAACTTTAGCTAATATGTTTACACACAGAATGTTCTTTACAATTAATGTTTTGAAACTTGCTTAAACCTTCAAAACAATAATTTTTTTAAATGTACATTCTTATGCCTCCTTATAATTTTTTTTACCACAGATATATTTTGCTTTTCTTATACACTTTGCATATAAACTGTTTTTTTTTTTTTTCCAATAGTTTTACATTCAGGAGGCCTAGTTACTTTTAAATTATACAACATTTTTTGCATAAATTCTTTTTTTTAACACACTTTTTTTTTTTTTTTTGAGACGGAGTCTCGCTGCTCTGTCGCCCAGGCTGGAGTGCAGTGGCCGGATCTCAGCTCACTGCAAGCTCCGCTTCCCGGGTTTACGCCATTCTCCTGCCTCAGTCTCCTGAGTAGCTGGGATTACAGGCGCCCGCCAACTCACCTGGCTAGTTTTTTGTATTTTTAGTAGAGACGGGGTTTCACCGTATTAGCCAGGATGGTCTCGATCTCCTGACCTCGTGATCCACCCGTCTCGGCCTCCCAAAGTGCTGGGATTACAGGCTTGAGCCACCGCGCCCAGCCACATTTTTTATAATCTTTTTTTTTTTTCGACTTTTACAGGCAATTTTTTGACATGCCTTAACTTTCTGACTTATTACAAACATTTCTTTAAACAACCAGTTAATTTATTTCAGCACACGAATTTACCATATAACACTCTTTTTACATAAATTCCGCCCCCCCCCCTTTTCTTTTTTTTAACAGGAGGAAGGCCTCAGTGCTTTCAGGATACGCCCTTGTTTACACTGACAACAAAGTGGTATTGGAGTGTTACAGAGTTACAGAAAATACCTTCAATTATCAAGTACAGGTTTTAAATTTACCTTGGCTTTTAAAGGAATAGGGTACACTTTTTTTTTCTTAACTACTTGTATATCTCTCTTTTTTTCTCTCTTTGACTTTGTCTCTCTCCGACTTTCCTTTTGCCTCTGTCTCTTCCTTTCTCTCTCTGTCTCTTTTTCTCTCTCCTTGACTCCCTCTTTGTCTCTTCCTCTCTCTCTCTTTGCCTCTCCTCCTCTCTGTCTCTTTCCTTTCTCTCTGTTGCTCTTTCCTTGCCTCTGCCAGCCACTTATGCTGCTGTTCTCTCAACCGCCGGGTGTTGGGGGCGGGGATCTAAAACAAGCTGGTCTGGGTTCCTTGGCTTACAGGCTACCTTGTGCCATACCTTTGAAACAAGGGATCTATCCAGGCTTCATTCTAATGACCAACCTACCTCTAATGCTGGCCAGTCTATCTTACACAAAGTTTTAAGTTTTCCTGGTGTCACATACTCCATAGTCTCCCTTAAATCCTTTTTTTAAAAACTTTCAACATAGTTCCTAGCGGGGTGGGCTTACTTTGTGCCTCACCCATGTTTCCTCTAGACCAACCACGCTGACACCACACGCACACCACAAAACAAAGAACGAGTAAAAAGGGCACACACACTTGTAGTTTACACCAAACCAAAATCAAAACCAAAATCAGAGTATCCAGAAATCTAAGCCAGGTCAAAACCAAAACCAAAGTATCAAGCAATCCAAGTCAAGTCAAAAACAAAAACCAAAGTGACAGTACAGGAACACTGTGGGTGATCAGGCCACGCCTCCACTCAAATGGAGTAGGCAAGTTCCCAAGACCAGTCCTGTCAAGCAATTCAAACCAAGTCAAAACCAAAACCAAAGTGCCGATAAAGGCACGTAGTGGGTGATCAGGCCACGCTTCCACTCAAACGGAGTGGGCAAGTTTCAAAGACTAGTCTTACCAAGTTTTAGATGTCCAGACTCCAAGTGCCCGTTCCTTCCCGGTGTTCAGCCACTGCGTTGATTCTCCACAGGGGCCTGCCACACACTGCTCTGGCGAGGCGTCCCACCGGCGGAAATGCTTACCGGGGAGTGCTCTCAGGATCCGCGTAGCTCGGACTGGTCGGAGTCCCTCGCAGGGATGTTCCACAGGGCAGGCTTAAGCCGCCTAAGGAGATGCCTCCACCATCCACCATTCACCTCGCTTCCCGGTCAGGCAACCAAGAAATGTAGCAGGACGAGCGGCAGACAAAACTCCTCAGACACTGAGTTACAGAGGGAAGGGGTTTATTCAGCCCGGGGCATTGGCAAGACTTCAGTCTCAAGAGCCGAGCTCCCCGAGTGAGCAATTCCTGTCCCTTTTAAGGGCTCACAACTCTAAGGGGTTGCACGTGAGAGGGTCGTGATTGATTGAGCAAGCAGGGGGCACGTGACTGGGGGCTGCGTGCACCGGTAATTAGATCGCAACAAAACAAGATAGGGATTTTCACAGTGCATTTCTATACAATGCCTGTAACAGAACCAATTAGGTCAGGGGTCCATCTTTAACTACCAGGCCCAGGGTGTGGCGCCGGGCTGTCTGCCTGTGGATTTCATTTCTGCCTTTTAGTTTCTAGTTCTTCTTTCTTTGGAGGCAGAAATTGGGCATAAGACAATATGAGGGGTGGTCTCCTCCCTCAGTATAGAGGGATTCTTTGTCATGACATGTAATTACTTAATTCTATTCAATTTCATATTGTTTACCTGCCAACTTTTCTCTTTTGACTTAGTGTATGTGTGTGCATGTGAATGTTTGTGTGTTCATGTGTGTGTGTTTATATCTGAATGCATCTTCAGTCATGGTACTGCTACTGGAAAAAAATAAGCAGCTGAATTTCTGCATACCATGACACTATGAAACTAAATGTTCTTATATCTTCAATCTACCTGTTGTGAAAATACAGCAAATTTTCTATATTTAGACTGCAAAGTAAAATACAGTGGAAGAAATAAAATGGATAAAGTGGAAGAAAAGAAAGAAATGTAGTTTATATAGATCATGTCAGTGGCAAAGATGAAGGAACACAAAAGCAAGGGACAGTTGATAAGTCAAGAGAAGAAAGACATTTAGTCAAACAACACAGCTTGTGAAAAAAATTATATAAAATTAACAGAGAGAAAACTTTATTACATCTATTACACCTTTCTAACAATGTCTATGAATAACTAATGTAACATTTTTAAAGACTTTAAAATGCTGCATCAATTAGAAAATGTAAAAATAGATTGGACAAATAATCGGAGATGAATCATGAAGACGAATCTTTCCTTCAACCTCCAGATCTTATCCCCTTTGAAGATTACTTTACGGCATGAAAACTGGGGCCCTGAAATCACTAAGCTAAAGGGAAAAGTCAAAGTGGGAACTACTTAGGGCAAACCTGCCTCTCGTTCTATGAAAAGCCACCTTCTGCAAATCTGTATCTGATTGCCTCCTTTGGAGAGGCTAACAGAAACTCAAAGGAATGCAACCATTTGTCTCTTATCTACCCATGATCTGGAAGGCCCTCCCCACTTCGAGTCTTCCTGCCTTGCTTTGAGTTGTCCCGCTTTTCCAGACTAAACCAATGTTCATCTTGTATATGTTGATTGTCTCATTTCTCCCTAGCATATGTTTCATGTCTCATGTCTCCCTAAAATGCAAAACCAAACTGTGCTCTTATCACCTTGGAAACATGTTGTCAGGACCTCCTGAAGTTGTGTCCTGGGCGTGTGTCCTCAACCTTGGCAAAATAAACTTTCTAAATTAACTGAGACCTGTCTCAGATTTTCGGGATTCACGATGGTAACTGCTTTTCAGTTAGTCAACTTAAGCTGCAAGCTTTCTTCATCAGTGGTTCAGTTAACATATGTTCTGTATCCTAAGTTTATTTTAAATGCAAAATTTCCTCCCCAAAAGTTTTCTTTGTAATTTTATCTTAGCTAAAACAATGTCCTCTTAGATGAAATTAATATTTTATTTCTCATTTCACAGTGAGAAATAGCTTTCTCCTAATTAAGTCAGTTTCTTGATTTCAAGATTATTGTCATTTATCTAACCCTAAATTAGTTTAAAATTAATCACTACAAATAAAATGAAATTTAATTAAAAACCAATTTAACCAGTTATTGAAGAGCTAACTATTCATTAAAATCTCCAAGCTAGATTTCACACTACAATACAATAAAATTTTTGGTCAGTGACACTCAAGTGATATTATACTTCAGTGTACCCAAAAAATAAAAATTAAAAATTGGGCAGCAATGCACCTGCTTAATAATAAATATCATAGCTTCAAGGTATTTAATCTCTAAGTAAATAAGAGTGCAAAGTATTTTAACTGATGAACATTTAAGTCCGTGTCCGATTATAATATCCCACCCAAGTCTCTCTCTTTTTTTTTTTTTTAAATGCTATGTATATTTTCACTATTAGGCAAAGTGACATAGTCTGGCTGTGTCCCAACCAAATCTCACCTTGAACTGTAATAGTCCCTATGTGTCAAGGGTGAGGCCAGGTGGAGATAATTGAACTATGGGGGTGATTTCCCCCATACTGTTCTCGTGTTAGTGAACAAGTCTCACGAGATCTGATGGTTTTACAAATGGGAATTCCCCTGCACAAGCTCTCTTGCCTGGTGCCATGTAAAACAAGCCTCATTAGCTTTCGTCATGACTGTGAGACCTCCCTAGCAATGTGGAACTGTGAGTCCATTAAACCTCTTTTTCGTTATAAATTACCCAGTCTCAGGTATCTCTTTATTAACATCATGAGAACAGACTAACACACAAGGTATTGGATATAAATAAGGTTTACCCTAAAGGAGTTTATAATCTGTTTGGAAGATATGACCTACACATGGAAATTCAGAAAGCAACAGCAAAATTAAAATTAAAGAAATAGGAAAGGTAGTATTGTAAAAATAAGTGGCAGAGAAAGGGTAAGAAGCTAGAAAGGGTAAAAGAGTTCTGGGTGGAATTTTCCTTTAATAAAAAGCAGCCCCAAACCATTGCTTATCTAACAGAAAGCAGCCTGAAGAGTCAGGCATAAATAGGCAAACTAGAAGCTTTTATATGTAAATACCGGCAGCTGTACCTGAAAGCCAGGTACATTCAATACGGCGTTTCCCACTCTCTTTTCCTTGTCACCAGGTGTGCCAGTATCATGGCGGCCTCCAGATAATACCACGCCCTGCATGCATCATGGCAGACCTCCAGGTAGAGGCACATTTGCATGATAAAAGACTAGGATGGGAGGGCCAGGCTTTTCACAGGCTATGTAAATGGCACACCTGGTCAAACCAATTCCCCCCTCCACCGCCCTAGTAAATCAATCACTGTCTCCTCAAGCCTCTGTACAAAATCAATTGCATTCCATCCCAAACAAAAACATTTGAGTTCAAAGAAGAGATCCAACCGAGCTGGAGTGTTACAGGGACACCTATAGTATGTCAGCATTTGTGCTATATGCTGGGAACACAAAAGAATAAGACATATTCTTCTCTGCTAGGTACTTGAAGTCTAGTTAATGAACTAGAAAATGTGATCTGAGCTGAATCTAAAAGTATATGTGTAATTTAAATATGTATACAAAAGAGAGAGGCGCCTTGCAAACATGAAGAATGGGGAAGGAGAGTAGTGTTTTTGAACAACTATGGGCTCGGCACTGGACATATCTCACTTTCATCTCCACAATACTGCAAAGTCATTACTACTATTATCCCCTTTTTCTAATGAGAAGACAAGTTAAAACAAGTGAAAGAACTTGCCACAAATTATTCAGCTTATAAAGTGGCAGAGGTAAGATCATAATTTGAGCCTACCTGGCTACAAATCGCCTCTCACAGGTATAAATACTAAGAGGGGACTCCTTCTCCACACGTTTTATGTGAGCAGAAAGTTTGTAGTCACCTCTCTTGGGTACAAGTCTGTGATTATAAAATCCCAAATCTCCTATATTACTTGTGTATTCATTTCTTTTAATTATTGTATAACAAATTACCATAAATTTAACATTTTAAAATACATTGCTTATTTATTAATTTTATATTTATTTTATTTATTTATATTTTTTTTGAGATGGAGTCTTACACTACTGGAATGCAGTGGCATGGTATCAGCTCACTGCAACCTCCGCCTCCTGGATTCAAGTGATTCTTTTACCTCCGCCTCACAAGTACCTGGGATTATAGGCAGATGCCATCATGTCCAGCTAATTTTTTAATATTTTTGTAAAGACAGGGTTTCACCATGTTGGCCAGGCTGGTCTTGAACTCCTGACCTAAAGTGATTCTCTCTCCTCACCCTACCAAAGTGCTGGGATTACAGGCATGAGCCACTGTGCCTGGCCCAACACTTTAAAACACTCCATTTATGTGAGTCAGGAGTCTGGGAACATAACTGGTTCTTTGTTGAGAGTCTCACTGGCTGCAATCAATGTGTCAACCAAGCTACAATCTCTTTTGAAATTAAGGGTACTCTTCCAAGTTCTTGTGGTTGTTGGCAGAATTTAATTTATTACAATCGCAGCACTGAGGCCCTCAGCTCCTAGAAGCTGCCTTCAGTTCCCTGCCACGTAGCATTCTCCATGGTAGTTCACATCTTAGCTGCTTGTTTCTTCAAGGTCAGCAGGAGAGTCTGTCACTCAGAGAAGGCCCAGTCATTTTGTCAAGGGTTTTTCACCTGATCTCTCCTGATACTGATAACCTCCCTTTTGATACTTCTAAACCACTGGTTTGGGGACCTTAACTATATGTGCAAAATTTCTTTACCTTATGCCATGTAACATAACCTAATCAAGGGGCTGATATTTCATCTCATTTGCCCTATTCTACTTATAAGCCGCAAGTCAAGGACCCTGCTCACATTTAGGAGAAGGGGGTTATATAACATTATAAATACTAAAAGGCAAGGATAATGGGAGGTCACCTTAGGGTCTGTCTGTCACACCTTCCTTCACAACTTTGTACATGCTATCCTTCAGTGTTTCTCTGAAAAGTAAATACAGGAAGAAGAGCAATAAAGGATCATTCTGGATGCGTAACTCCTGCTTGTCAACCTTTCACTAGAAAGTAGGTATGAAAGAAGGAAATAGGAAGCATTTACCAAAGGCAGGTATCAGGTAACAACTGTGTTTTAAGTCCTATACTTGAAACTTGGACACTGAGCAGATCCCAGACATAATCTAATGAAGCTCTTATCACACAAGTACTGTAGCATATTAGTTGAGCAACATTTGAAGCCCCAGAGATTAGAATGCTACTAGACATAATGCTATGTGGATTCAAAAGCCGTAATGGTGAAAACAGTTTGAACTCCCTACGTCTACTAGAAGAGATAGCAAACGAGTAGCTGCTCTTTAGATAACTGGTTTTATTATTAATATTTTACGGGTTTTCCAGTGAAGACCAGAGAACTTGCTAGACAAATTCTAAAAGAGCTGTAACACTGGATAACTTGTTTTGATGGAGGCATGTGGGAGAGAAGTCGGGAACGGTTGATTGATTTGCAAAGAAAATTCACGTACTGGATGATCAAGTCATATGAAGCTTATATATTTTAAACAATGTTTGAGTCTCTAGTGTGACTAATGAGGAGCCCTAGAGGATATTTTCCAACATTCACTGGCTCAGTGCATGTCTGTCACCACAGCTTAAGTGAATCCAAACAAACCAATGCACCACTATCCTCATAATCATGGAAGCCCATTCCGTGGCAACTCACAGACTTCATTCTAAAATGTGCAGCAAGATCCATCCATGATTAAGTCTGGCTACATCCCAAGGCTGGCTACATCCAAAGATCAAGCAAAATTGAGTCAACAATGACTATGTGACATGTTCAACACAGGCCTGATCATCATTACTTTATACCCAAGACACTCAATTTGCTCTATATTCATACCATTTATTTGCTCTCATAAATATCTCGAATACAGACAGCAGAGTGGTTGTTGACTTTCACTTTCAACATCTTAGAGTAAGTTCACCCTCCAAGGACAGGGCTGGTTGGCTTTCATCAGGATCACATGTACTACTTAGGAAGCCACACATACCAAGGAATTCCAAGTACTCCACAAAGAGAAAGCAAGCTGGAAGAATTAGTGCAATAATTAAACTACCTACTGAACTGGAACACACCCACAAACTTCAATTTCTCTCTCTAGTTATGTATCTACTGTTTGAAAGCAAGCTGGAAGAATTAGTGCAATAATTAAACTACCTACTGAACTGGAACACACCCACAAACTTCAGTTTCTCTCTCTAGTTACGTATCTACTGTTGTAATAATGTTTTACACCAAAGAAAGCTTAGTCTCTAACCCAGATGTTTTTAAGCCACAAACATTAATTTTCAAGTGTGCAGAGAATATTGGGCTCATAATACCGTGCAGGCTTTGTTAAACCTGATTTAAAACCCTAAAATTACAACTTATTCAGAACTTACCCCTTCAAGCCTTCCAGATATACCTAACACCCTGTCCAGTGGAATCCGCTTAGTGAAGAATTAATAGGCTTATGAGACTTTGAAATAAAGTTTGCCATAGGGAGTCACACTGCTGACTTAGTTATTATGAAAAAAAATGCTGTCTTTATATATTCCACTATTCCTGAAATACTCTTCTTGTAAATCACACTGAGCATCACTGGGTTTTATTAGGGAATGAGTAAGTATTGCTAACCTCCAGGCATAATAGAAAATTACCACCTTTTCCCACGTAAATTCCTTCAACAAATCAACTCAAAATTTTAAAATCTGAAAGCTATGCATTTTGTATTATGCCACAATCTTAGGCCAATTTTTTTGGGTGAGTTTTCTCTAAAAATCCTCTCTGATGTCTGAAATTTCGTTATCATAGACTTATAACTTAAAGTTTTTATGATGATTAAAATGCAAGTCTTTCCAGAAGAAATCACCTTGTTCTAATACTTCATTTTCTCAATGTTTTATAGGAACAGAGGCATGTTTCTGAAGGTAGCTAACAGGAGACAGCAGAAGGATAAAGGGTACAGGATGAGAAGGTGATTTATACAAAAGTTGCCACTTGAGTATATTTAGAGGTGGACTTGACAAATCCAAAGAAATTAATATTCATCATAATCATTGATACTTAAATTACAGTAAACATATCATTGAGTTCATATTTTTGAAATTAGCACAGAGGATGAACTATAATCTAATGCAAATATACCCATGTATCAAGTGAATACCTAAAATCAAGTCAGTTTGACTTCTCTTTATCTCAAATGTTTAAAAAAATCTGAGAAAAAAATATTCCAGAGAGATAAATTGAAATATTAGAGATTGAGTTGCTGATTAATTAACTCAACGAGGTAACATAACTAGGGGTTCACTAGAGCCATTCCTCGGAACAGTATGCACATCATATGAAAACCACAAATCAATTTTATTTTTAAAAAATCCATCAAAACTGCCATTTGTAGCAAGTGTTTTGAGCTAGAGGTATAAAAAAGTACTCCACCTGGAGAATGTTTATAATACCATATAAAATATTAAAACAATCTACCTTTTTGTCATGGATGAGTTTATTTAAAAATAGGGAATAACCTCAGAGGTAAGAGAGAGCAAAGAAAAATTGATTCCAGAGAACTATGTAGCACATTGAAGCAGCCATTTTACCAGGGTTGGTATTTCAGAGCCCCTGAATACAGGAGATAAATAAAGTCTAGAGACAAGCAAGATGGAAGATCAACGACAGCACCTCCACACAAAAGAAGGCTCCCTAAAGGGAAGGACAATACCCTCAAAAGGTCTATTAGTTAAAAAAATGTTCCATAGGCCGGGCGCCATGGCTCACACCTGTAATCCCAGCACTTTGGGAGGCCAAGGCGGGTGGATCACGAGGTCGGGAAATCAAGACCATCCCTGGCTAACACCATCTCTACTAAAAAGTACATAAAAATTAGCCCGGCGTGGTGGCGGGCGCCTGTAGTCCCAGCTATTCCGCAGGCCGAGGCAGAATGGCGTGAACCTGGGAGGCGGAGCTTGCAGTGAGCGGAGATTTCGCCACTGCACTCCAGCCTGGGTGACAGAGCGAGACTCCGTCTCCAAAAAAAAAAAAAAAAAAAAAAGTTCCATAGAGGAAGATAAATATGGTTGCCTGTCTCGAACTTCGCTCTAAGTAGAGCTAGAAATATAAGAAGTTCTGCTGGCTGGTCCTAATTCTGGGTTAAAGGAGGCAGATTCTACAGGAAGACAACTGCATTCCCCATGGAATGCAGCTGGGTCCCAAGGCAGCCCAAAACATGCAAGTGGCAACAGATAGAGTTCTAGAAACTCTCAAGTTCTTTCCTGAAGAACCAGAAAGAGGTTTCCTGACACTCAGAGAATGTGGAGGGAAATTTCCCCATTTGTCTCTCTTTTTTTTTCTCTCTCTCTTTTCTCGCATGCCCTAGTCTTCAGCAGATCTCACAGTAGTGGTATAAACAAGAGGAATATTGGCAACAGCAAGGTCCAAGAAGTACTTAAAATTTGAGACAGGGTAAACTTTGTCTCCAATAGAGAAGTGGTGGTCTCAAGAGGATGGGGCAAAAAAAAGCCAATTGCTTATTTTCTTTCTCAGTCTTCATGTCCCAGACATAAGCACAGTTGTAGAAAATGAGCTACAGAGCAGAATAACAAAAACTCCAGCTTCAGGCCAGAGGACCAAGATGGGGAAAACCCTTTAGGGTCCTAAAAAATGAAGGGAACTTTCTTAACCCTAGAAAGGGAATCTATTTTTAAAAAGAAAAGGTAATTACAGTAAAATCACAAAAAATCGTGGAATGTTGAAAGTATCATATTTTAAGTTTAAAAAGCCAGGTATGCCACCATCATCACTTGTCTTTCTTAAAATTAATAGCAGGTGCATTGGCATTTGCCTTATTACTGTAACTATTATTATTGCTATTTAGTCTGTACATTGGTTGTGGATACTTTTATGCTTAATATATATATTTTTTCCAAAAGAGTGACAAATATTATAAAGCAAACAAACAAAAGTGTATATTCATTACTGTATATATAAAGTCCATGTTGTACTTAGAGAAATACACTGCATAGAAAATTTTAAAACAGGATTCCTAGCTCTACTATCACTGTCTGTGTGTCTTGTATGAGTCATTTAACACTTCAGACCCTTTCTTTATTTTATTTTATCTTATTTTATTTTATTTTATTTTATTTTATTTTATTTTATTTTATTTATTTATTTTTGGAAATGAAGTCTCACTCTGTTGCCCAGGCTGGAGTGCAGTGGCGTGATCTTGGCCCACTGTCACCTCCGCCTCCCAGGTTCAAGCAATTCTCCTGTCTCAGCCTTCCAAGTAGCTGAGATTACAGACACCCAATACTAATTTTTGTGTTTTTAGTAGAGATAGAATGTCAGCATGCTGGTCAGGCTGGTCTTGAATCCCTGACCTCAGATGATCTGCCCACCTCAGCCTCCCAAATTGCTGGGATGGCCGTCGTGAGCCACCCTGCCCAACCCCTTGATTTATTTTCTAAAAAATTAACTGAGTCAGACTCAATATCCTTTAAGATGTGGTCACACGTGCTATGATTCTTTTAAACTAACTGATGATCAGGCACTAGGTTTTCAATCTAACTTGAATATTTATGTGTGATTATGGTACATTTTTTCATTCTTGACAAGGAATGACAAAATGAAAATTATATAAAATTCAAATTTCAGTGTCCAGAGAAAAAGTTTCATTTCACTAGGCAATACTCATTGGTTTATGTATTCTCTATGGCTACCGAGTTGAGTACATGCAACAAAGACCTTATCTGGTACTCTCATTACTTTTCACTGCTGTTCAATTCACAAATCACAGTGACATAGTTATAACTTGACAGCTCTTCAAATACTATATATCTCCTCCATATTGCAACTTTATTTTCTATCATCACTACATACCCATTCTGTGAAAACAAGAAAAAAAAAGTGGACTTTGCACTTTAAAGGCAGAATCAAGTGTGGATGTTGTTATCTTAGTTAACAAGAATTGTATTCATTATACGATAACAATATAGCTGTGCTAAAAGATTACAATGTACGTTGATATTACCAAATTAAGCATTTATCACAATAATGATCACTAGAGAAAAGGAAATGTTTTCAGAGAAAGTAATCTTGTTTAGGACTATTAGCCTTTCTGCAAGAACAGTTGTTCAAAGAGTTGAGGACTTTAGGAGAAAAATCAAATAATTTTTTAAATAAAAATGATTTAGCGTGCTTTTCCTTGGTTCTTGACAAATTGAGGGATATTACCAATACAGTTGACCCACTGTATCCATGGGTTCTACATCAATGACTTCAACTAAAGACCATGGAAAATATTTGGAAATAACAATAGAAAAATAGCAGGCTGGGCACGGTGGCTCACACCTGTAATCCCAGCACTTTAGGAGGCCAAGGCAGGTGGATCACTTAAGGTCAGAAGTTCGAGACCAGCCTGCCCAACATGGCAAAATCCCATCTCTACTAAAAATACAAAAAATTAGCCTGGCATGGTGGGTGCCTGTAATCCCAGCTACTCAGAAGACTGAGGTAGGAGAATCTCATGAACCCAGGAGGTGGAGGTTGCAGAAAGCCGATATGCCATTGCACTCCAGCCTGGGTGATAAGACTGAAACTCCTTCTCAAAAAAAAAAAAAAAGAAAAAGAAAAGAAAAGAAAAAAGAAAAGCAGCCGAGTGCGGTGGCTCAAGCCTGTAATCCCAGCACTTTGGGAGGCTGAGACGGGCGGATCACGAGGTCAGGAGATCGAGACCATCCTGGCTAACACGGTGAAACCCCGTCTCTACTAAAAAATACAAAAAAACTAGCCGGGCGAGGTGGCGGGTGCCTGTAGTCCCAGCTACTCGGGAGGCTGAGGCAGGAGAATGGTGTACACCCGGGAGGTGGAGCTTGCAGTGAGCCGAGATCGCGCCACTGCACTCCAGTCTGGGCTACAGAGCGAGACTCCGTCTCAAAAAAAAAAGAAAAAAGAAAAGAAAAGAAGAAGACTAAAGCAATACATAGGCTGAGTGAGGAGGTTCCACACTGAAACCAGTCTCTCAGAAAACCACAGCACAAGTGTCTTCCATGGCTCTTAGCTACACTGAGAGCTGAGGTAGATGACAGTGTGCATTTGATGTGAGAGTCATGAGCCCAGTACAGGGATGTGATGAGGACCCAGATTGCATTCCTGCCTGTCTTGGACATAAAGCTAGTGCAGCCCACTCACCTCTAGCAGACATCAGCATATTTCACCAGGAGCTCCCTGAGCCACTCCCATCAGGACTAGTTTCTGTGCTCATCACTGTAATATTCATGGACAAGCCAGGTGATCCAGATCTTCCCAGCTGTGTCACCAGAGTACACCACACAGTAAGCAAAGATCTAGTAAATATCCATCTGCTTTTGCCATAGCTGACTCTGACCTGTTAGTGTCATCTACTGACCTGTAAGTGTAACTGCACAATCCAATATAAAACGATGACAGACGTGCACAGGGCAACAGAAGCAAAGCCAAAAGACTCTACCCAACAGGCTCTACAGTCACACCAGCAAGCAAGGGGGAAAAAAAGCACTATCTAAATGAAAGTAAATAAAAAAGTAAGAATCAAAACCTTTGAAGGATGAGCAGGAACCAGCCAAGAACTCCAGCATATGAAGAAACAGAATGTTGTGACACACCCCCAAAGAACCACACTAGCTCCCTAGTAATGGATTCTAACCAAAATGAAAAATTTTAAATGACAGATATAGAATTCAAAATACAGATTGTAAGGAAGCTAAATGACATCCAAGAGAAAGTTGAAAATCAAGGTAAAGCAACCAGAAAAACAAGTCATGGGATGTTTTTCAGACATATCTTTAAAAACATATCAACAACAGAGAGAACTTCTGGAAATAAAAATTCACTGACAGAATTTCAAAACGCAATTGAAAGCTTTAACAAGAAACTAGACCAAGCAGAAGAAATAATTTAAGACCTTGAAGATCAGTCATTTGAATAAACCCAGTCAGAAAAGATAAAGGAAAAATAATTTTTTAAAATGACAAAGCTTTTGAGAAACACAAAATTTTATAAAACAACCAAACTTGTGATTCATAGCCATTCCTGAAGGAGAAGAGAAAAAGTAAGAAGTTCAGAAAGCATATTTAAGAAAATAATTCAGGAACATTTCCTGGATCTTGCTAAAGATGTAGATATACAGATACACAAAGTCTAGAGAATATCTTGAAGTGACTACACAAGATGAATATCACCAAGTTATATACTCACCAGACTATCCAAGGTTAACATGATAGAACAAATCCTAAAAGTAGCTAGAGAAAAGCACCAAATCAGCTATAAAAGAAATCCCATCAGACTAATATTAGAGTTTTCAGCAGAAACTTTTGGAGCCAGAAAAGATTGAAGCCCTATTTTTACCTGCTCCAAGAAAAGAAAAAGCCAGCCAAAAATATTATATCCTATCAAACTAAGCTTCATAAATGAAGGAGAAAAAAGTATTTCTCAGAGAAGGAAATGCTGAGAGAAATCAACACCACTATACCAGTCCTACAAGAAATGCTCAAAGGAGTTTTAACATGGAAGTGAAAGGAAAATATCAAATATCAAAGCAATATCAAAGCACACATAACAGAAAGCTCACAGATTATATAGGTAATTACAATTAAGACTCCAAGGCAAGTAGCTAACAACACTATGACAAGAACAAAACCTCACATATCAACATTAACCTTGAATATAAATGGCTTAAATTCTCCACTTAAAAGATTTAGACTAGCAAGTTGGATAAAACATAAGATCCTACCATCTGTTACCTACAAGAGACCCACCTTTTAGCTAAAGACACTTACAGGCTCAAAGTAAAGAAGTGGAAAAAGATATATCACGCAAATGGAAAACAAAAGTGAGTAGAAATAGCCATTCTTATATCAGATATGAGATTCTCACATCAGATAGGAGAAACAGACTTTAAACCACAACTGTAAAATAAAGACAAAGAGAGAATTATATAACAATAAAGGGTTCAATAAAACAAGAAATTGTAACTATATAAAATATATGCACCCAACATTGGAACACCCAGATTTATACCATAAATACCTCTAGACCTAGGAAAACATATTACCAGTAATGCAATAATAGCAGGGGACTTCAACATCCCACTGACACCACTAGACATATCATCAAAGCAGAAAATTAACAAAAAAACTCTGGACTGAAACTGGACTGTAGGCCCAATACACCTAATAGACATTTACAGGACATTCTACCCAAAAACTACAGAAAATACATGCTTCTCATCTGATCATGGAACATTCTCCAAAATCAACCATATGCTTGACCTTATATAAACCAAGTCCCAATAAATTCAAAAACTTGAGACTGTATCAAATACTTTTTTAGAACACAATGGAATAAAATTAGAAATGAATACCAAGAGGAATTCTCAGAACTACACAAGTGCATGGAAACTAAGCAACTTACTCTTGAACAACTTTTGGATAAACAATAAAATGAAGGTAGAATTCAAAATTTTTTTGAAATGAATGAAAATAGAGGCACAATGTGCCAAATGCTAAGGGATACAGCAAAAGCAATGCTAAGAGGAAAGTTGATAGCATAAAATTCCTACATCAAGCAGATGGAAAGATTTCAAATTAACAACTTAATGTCATACCTCAAGGAACTAAAAAAAAAAAGAATATACCAAACCTAAAGCTAGCAGAAGAAAAGAAATAACAAAGATCAGAGCAGAAATAAATGAAATTGTGACAAAAAAAAAAAAAAAAAAAAGATCAGTGAAACGGAAAGCTGATTTTTTGAAAGGATAAACAAAATTGACAGTGCTACCTAGATTAACCAAGAAAAAAAAAAAAGAGAGGATTCAAATAAGCACAGTCAGACTTGACAAAGATGATGTTACAACTGATACCACAGAAATATGAAAGATCATCAGTGACTGCTATGAACACCTTTATGCACACAAACTAGAAAACCTGGAGGAAATGAATGAATTTCTAGAACAATACATTATCCCCAAATCGAACCAGTATGAAATAGAAATCCTGAAAAGACTAGTAATGAATTATGAAATCAAATCAGTAATAAAAAACACTTCCAAAAAAATAAACTCCAGGACAATATGAATTCACAGCCAAATTTTACCAGATGTGCAAAGAAGAGCTAGTACCAATCTTACTTAAACTATTTCCAAAAATCAAGAAGGGACTCTTTTCTCACTCATTCTATAAATACATTATCACCCTGACACCAAAATCAGGCAAGGGAACACACACAAAAAAGATTACAGCCCAATATCTCTGATGAAATATGCAAAATTCCTTAACAAAATATTGGCAAACAAAATTTAACAGCACATCAAAAAGATAATTTCTTATGATCAAGTGGACTTTATTCTAGAGATGCAAATCAATAAATGTGATTTATTACATAAACAGAACTAAAAACAAAAACCATATAATCATTCCAATGGATCCAGAAAAAAGCATTTAATAAAATCCCACATGATAAACAAAAAAGCCAACAAAGAAGACATCAAAGAAACATACCTCAAAATAATAAGAACCATATATGAAAGTCTTACAGCCTCCATTATACAGAATAAAGAAAAGTTGAAAATGTTTTGCCTAAGAACTGGAACAAGATAAGGATGCCCACCATCACCACTACTATTCAATATAGCACTGGAAGTCCTAGTGAGAGCAATCAGGCAAGAGAAAAAAAATAAAAAGCATCCAAAATGAGAGAGAGGAAATAAAATTATCTATTTGCTGATGACATGATCATACACCTAGGAAAAAAAAACCTAAAGCCTTCTCCGAAAGACTCCTAGATTTGATAAACAACTTCAGGAAAATTTCAGGATACAAAATTAATGTACAAAAATCAGTACTATTTATATACAACAGTAACATTGGAGGTGAGAACCAAATCAAGCATACAATCCCGTTTATAATAGCCACAAAAAAATGTAAGAATACTTTTAACCAAAAAGTGAATGATCTCTGCAGGGGGGACTATAAAATATTGATTAAAGAAATGGTAGGTAACACAACAAATGGAGAAACATCCTGTACAATGGATTAGAAGAATCAATATCATTAATATGACCATGCCACCCAAAGCAATCTAGAGATTCAAAGCAATTTTTATCAAAATACCAACAACATTCTTTATAGAATTAGAAAAAAAAAATCCTAAAATTCATATGGAACAAGAACAACAAAAAGCCTGAATAGCCAAAGCAATCCTAAGCAGAAAGAACAAATCCAGAGGCATCACATGGCCTGACTTCAAATTATCCTACAAGGCAATAGTAACTAAAACAACATGGTTCTGGCAGAAAAATAGACACATAGGTCAATGGAACAAAGTAGAGAACCGATAAATAAAGCTAAATACCTGCAAACAACTGATCTTCAATGAAACTGATAAAAATAAACAATGGAGAAAGGACACTGGATGCCATAAATGATGCTTGGAAAATTGGCCAATTGCAGAAGAATTAAATTGGACCCCTATGTCTCGCCGTATACAAAATTATCAAGATGCATAAAAGACTTAAATGTAAGACCTGAAACTATAAAAATTTTGGACACAACTCTAGGAAAAACTCTTCTGGACATTAGCCTAGGCAAATAATTTATAATGAAAGACCCAGAAGCAAAAGCAACAACAACAACAAAAATACAACTGGGACTTAATTAAACTAAAAAGCTTCCATGCAGCAAAAGAAATAATCAACAGAGTGAACCGACAACATATAGAACAGGAGAAAACACAAGCAAATTATGCCTCCAGCAAAGGACTAATGTCTAATATCTATAAGGAACTCAAACAACTCAGTAAGAAAAAGCAAACAACCAAACTAAAAACTAGGCAAAGGACATGAACAGGCATTTCTCAAAAGAAGAAATACGAGTGGCCAACAAACACGTGCAAAGAGGTTCAACATCACTAATCATCAGGAAAATGCAAGTTAAAACCACTCTGAGATATCTTACACCAGTCAAAATGATTATTATGAAAAAAGAAGTAAAACACATACACACATGTGCACAACAGATGACATGGATGAGAACAGAAAGGAATTCCACTGTTGGTGGGAATGTAAATTAGTTCAGCCTCTAGGGAAAACAACATGAAATAACTACAAATGGAACTACATTCAATCCAACAATCCTACTATGGAGTGTCTACCCAAAGAAAAAGAAATCATTATATAAAAAAAACAGCTGCACTAATATGTTTATCTCAGCACTATTCACAGTAGCAAAGTAATGAAACTAACGTGTGTCCTCCACAGTGGATTAGATAAAGAAAATGTTGTATGTATACACCATGGAATACTATGCAGCCATTAAAAAAGGATAGTCATTTCCTTTTCAGCAACAAAGGAGAAGACCGTTCTCCCATGTGAATAACTCAGAAAAAGAAAATCAAATATCTCATATTCTCACTTACAAGCAGGAGCTAAACGGTGGGAATATATGGACATAGAGATGGAAATAATAGAAACTGGAGATACCAAAAGATGGGACGGTGCGAGGTAGGAGCGGGTTAAGAGTTGAAAAGTTACCTATTGAGTACAATGGTCATTATTTGAGTGATGGATACACTAGAAACACTAACCTCACCCTTATGCTATAGATCTATGTAACAAACCTGCAAAATACCTCTGAATCCCAAAGAAATTAATTTTTTTAAAGTAACAATACAATAATAAAAAATAACACAAAAAACAATTTAGTATAGAATATATTTAGAAACTTTAAAATAAACTAAAAAATAACATAAATAAAAAATAATTGAGTATAGAATATATTTAGAAACTTTAACATAGCATTTACATTGTGTAAGGTATTATAAGTAATCTAGAGATGATTTAAAGTATATGGAAGGTGGTTCAGTGCGATGGTTTGTACCTGTAATCCCAGCACTTTGGGAGACCAAAGGGAGGATCATTTGAGGTCTGGAATTTGAGACCAGCTTGGGTAAGACTCCATCTCTACAAAAATAAAAATAAAAGTAAAAATTAGCCAGGCTGGTATACATACCTGTAGTCCCTTCTACTTGAGAGGCTGGGGTGAGAGGATTGCTTTTGCCCATGAGTTTCAGGTTGCAGTAAGCTATGATTATACCACCGCACTCCAGCCTGGGTAATCAGAGTGAGACTCTACCTCTAAAAAATAATAATAAAGTAAAATAAAATAAAAAATAAAACAAAGTATACAGGAAGAGTTCCATAGGTTATATACAAATACTATACCATTGTTTATAGGGGACTTCAGCATATTTGAATTTTGATATCCAAGAGGATCCTGTGATCAAACCCCTACAGACACCAAGGGACCACTCTATCACTCAGTTGTTTAAAGTGTCAATGCTGAGTGTGGATCAACTGAAAAATTAAGTTCACTGAATAAGCTGAGTGGAAAAACACCAAGTAAGAACATCATAAAAGAATTTAAGAAAACATTAATTTAGCACAAATTAAAGGGGAATCTGATAATATTTCCTAATTTATAGTGGTAAAATATGTTTGGAGCTAAAAGTGTTCACTTGGACAAATTATAAAGTTGTAAAAATATAAGATGTTTAAAGCCAATGGTTATTCATTGAATTCATCAGCAAGTACATTCCAGAAAACACTTGGCTTTTTCATGTAGTGTCAACAGTGAACTTCATTACTTTTGAGAACTTAATTATCACCAGTTTCCAAGAATTTTTGTCAGAAATAGAAGCTAAATATCCTAACATGCCCTAATGTACAACATCCTGGTGGCTTAAACTTTTATTGCATTTTTGGTTCAAACCCAGAACGAATTTCTTTTTTTTTTTTTTTTTTTTTTGAGACGGAGTCTCGCTCCGTCGCCCAGGCTGGAGTGCAGTGGCCGGATCTCAGCTCACTGCAAGCTCCGCCTCCCGGGTTCACGCCATTCTCCTGCCTCAGCCTCCCGAGTAGCTGGGGCCACAGATGCCCGCCACCTCGCCCAGCTAGTTTTTTGTATTTTTTAGTAGAGACAGGGTTTCACCGTGTTAGCCAGTATGGTCTTGATTTCCTGACCTTGTGATCCGCCCGTCTTGGCCTCCCAAAGTGCTGGGATTACAGGCTTGAGCCACCGCGCCCGGCCCAGAACGAATTTCTTTATAAGTGAAAAGAAATCCCTTCAACTGAACACTGACTGGCTTTGGAATTTAGTTTCATTACAGGTTTATTTTTCTTAATGAATTAAACCTAAAATTTCAAGCCAAAACAACATGTATGCAAAACTTATGGTAAAGTTATTTCAATGACAACTAAATGCTGGAATCACATGTAATGTTAAACTACTTTATATACTTAACTATGCTATCAAATTTTAAAAAGTGAGAAATCCATTCTCATACAAAGTTGTAGTGGGTATATTTTACAAGATCAAACTACAGTTTCAGCAGTGTCTTGGGAACCTCTATATAAATGCAAAGGAAATATCTGTATTTCAGAATCCACTTGACTGAGAAATTGCAGAGCTTCCACTTAACCTTCAATTAGAAATTATAAATCTGCAATAAAATGGCATGCTAAATGGTAAGTATCAAGAGAAAAATCTAATAGAAATATATAAATGCCTCCAAGCATTGAATATGCTCAATTAAAATCATATGCTCATAGATTTATATCAGTATTTGGCAGTAACCATTTGTATAGAAAGATATTTTCAAAGATGAAATACACCAATTGTTATTACACATTATCATGAACAGATGAATATTTTTAATCAATTTTGAAATATGAACCACTAATTTTGATCACCAAATAAGCAAAATAATATGTGCTCCCCAAAATGAAATAAAATTTCACTCTTTTTCTTACTCAACTGTGTTACAAAATATGTACTCAGTTATATTATTTTTTAATTTCACCAATAAAAATGGACATTTGTTTTCTCTCTTGTTACATTAGTTATTTAATATCCTTAGATTATCTAGTATTCTTTATTTAGTCTCCTGGCCTACAAAAGTTAGTATTACTATCTGACTCTTTTTTTTCCTCATTAAACTTAGTTTTAACGGTCTCAAAATACTGTGAAAGGTTTTTGGTTGTTTTCATTAAAAAGTACTGATTTTAGGGTATCTGTAATCTCAGCTACTTGGGAGGCTGAGGCAGGAGAATTGCTTGAACCCTGGAGGCGGAGGTTGCAGTGGGCCAAGATCACGCCACTGCACTCCACCCTAGGCAACAGTGTGAGACTCCGCCTCCAAAAAAAGAAAGCACTGATTTTAAAAACTAATAACTTAAAACTACCACACATTTAAAAAAAAAGAAAAAGAAAAAAAGAAATATTGGGCCCGCAAAACATCCTCCTTTCCTTCTGAAGATTTTATGACGCATTGCTACCATTAACCAATCTTGTACTGTTAAACTTAAATGGCCAATTGAAACAAAAAGTTCTGAGGTCATTCTTCTACCACTAATTAAGATTGGGGTGGTAGGTATTAGGGATAATATTCATTTAGCCTTCTGAGGCTTCTGAGTAGACTTGGTGACTTTGCCAGTTTCAGCAGCTTTCTTGTCCACTGCTTTGATGATACCAGTAGTAACTATCTATCTCATATCATGAACAGAAAAACGACCCAGAGGAGAATAGTCAGAGAGGCTGTCAACACATGTGGGCTTGCCAGAAACCATACCAACAATGGCAGCACCATCAGATTTCAAGAATTTAAGGCCATCTTCCAGCTTATTACCAGAATAATATTCAATCTTTTCGTTCAGCTCAGCAGACTTGCAAGCAATGTGAGCTGTGTGGCAATCCAGTACAGGGACATAGCCACCAGTGATTTAGTCTGGCTGGTTCATGATAATCACCTGAGCAGTGAATGCAGCTGCTTCCATTTGTGGGTCATTTTTGCTGCCACCAGCAACATTGTCACAACAAATATATTTGACAGACACATTCTTGACATTGAAGCCCATATTTTCCCCAGAAAGAGCTTCACTCAAAACTTCATGTTGCAGTTAAGCAGATTTTACTTCATTTGTAACATTGACTGGAGCAAAGTGACCACCATGCTGGGCTTGAGAACATGTCTCCAGTCAGCCCACAGGGACAATATCAGTATCACCAATTTTGTAGACATCCTGGAGAGGCAGATAGAAGGGCTTGTTAGTTGGATGAGTTGGTAGTCAAGAGCTTCAGGTAGTGTGGTTCCACTGGAATTGACATCTTTACAGGTGACTCTCCGTCCCTTGAAACAAGACGTGAGCACTTGGTTCTCATATTAGTCAGGGTTCTCTAGATGGACAGGACTAATAGGATAGATGTTTATGTGGTTTGGCTGTGTCCCCACCCATATCTCATCTTGAATTCTCACATGTTGTGGGTGGGACCTGGTGGGAAGTGGTTGAATCATGGGGGTGGGTCTTTCCCATGCTGTTCTCGTGATGGTGATTGGGTCTCATGAGATCTGATGGTTTTATAAGGGGGAGTTTTCCTGCACAAGCTGTCTCTTTGCCTGCTGCCATCAATGTAAGACGTGACTTGCTCCTCCTTGCTTTCCACTGTGATTGTAAGGCCTTCCAGTCACTTGGAACTGTAAGTCCATTAAAACTCTCTTTTGTAAATTTTCCAGTGTTGGGTATGTCCTTACCAGTGGTATGAAAATAGACTAACATAGATGTATATGAAAGGGAGTTTATTAAGGAGTACTGACTCACACAATCACAGGGTGAAGTTCCACAAAAGGCCATTTGCAAACTGAGGAGCAAGGAAGCCAATTCAAGTCCCAAAACCTCAAAGTAGGAAAGCTGACAGTGCAGCCTTCAGTCTGTGACTGAAGGCCCAAGAGCCCTTGCAAACCACTGGTGTAGGTCCAAGATTTCAAAAGCTGAAGAACTTGGAGTCTGATGTTAGAGGGCAGGAAGCATCAATCATGGCAGAAAGATGGAGCCTAGAAGACTTAGCCAGTCTAGTCCTTTCACGTTTCTCTGCCTGCTTTTATTCTAGCCATGCTGGCAGCTGATTAGATCGTCCCCACCCAGATTGAGGGTGGGTCTGCTTCTCCCAGTCCCTTAAATCAAATGTTAATCTCTTTTAGCAACACCCTCATGGACACACCCAGAACAATACTTTACATCCTTCAATCCAATCAAGTTGACACTCAATATTAACCATCAGAGTTCCAGTACGTTATTAACATTCCAACCAGAAATTAACACAAATGCTATTATGTCAAGTTTGTAGCCAGTCTTCTTAATGTAAGTACTGACTTTCTTAAGGATCTCCTCATATCTCTCCTGGCTATAGGGTGGCTCAGTGAAATCCATTTTGTTAAAGTCAACTATTGTTTCACACCTACAGTGTAACCAAGAAGGGTATGATCATGGGTTGGCTCATCCTTGGAGATAGCAGCTTCGAATTTACCTGAGATCATGTTCTTGATAAAGTCTCCGTTTCCTAGGGTGTCAATGACAGTGACATAGGAGTTTCTGATCTCAAATTTTCACAAGGAGATTTCAATGGTGATATCACATTCATGCTCAGCTTTCAGTTTATCCAAGACCCAGACACATTTAAGGGAACCCTTTCACACATCGGCAGCTGCTTTCTAAAATTTTTAAATGGTTCTTTTGTTGATGCTATCACATTTGGAGATCAGATGGCCAGTAGTCATGGACTTTCCCAGATCTATGTGTCCAATAACAATGATGTTGTTATGAATCTCTTCCTTTGCCATTTTGGCTTTTAGGGGTGGTTTTAGCAGCAACTGCTCTGGAAGCAAACATGTTGTGAAAAAACTACTATCTAATTCTTCACAGAAAAGTTTGCCAACTTTTTAACTGAATTATAAAGTTAACAATTCCCAACATATCATGCATAGAATTTACTTGTAAACGCTTTTCCTTTTTCACATGTTTTATCAACTCATCTTGCTATATTTTCCTTACCAGTGAACAATATTATGATATTGTCCATATAATTGATAAACATGATCCTCAGAAGTATAGCAAAATGATTACATTCCTTACACAGGACGATTAGCAGAATTGGAAAGTTGCTATAACCCTAAGGCAGGATGAAGAAAGCATACTCCTGTGCAAATAAAGTAGTGAAATGTTTATTAACTCAGAGAAAAAATACACATGAAGTCACATAGACACCATCAGTCATAGTTACTTTGTTTTCCAAATATGCCACATGTGAAATAGCATCTGCAACTGCAGTCATCTCCTAATAAAGTGTATTTTAATCTACTGTCCTACAAGATTTTCCTATCTCCTGTACAGGTTAAATTGTCAATTTAAGTGAGTATATAAAAATGTTATTTTTACATGCATCTTTTAAGATGTTGATAGTGCCACTAATCTCTCTGGTTCCCTCCAGGGATCAGATATTGACTTTGATGTACTTTTTGAGTAAAAATAGAATATTCTAGGAGCTGGCCATTTTTTTACTGTAAGAGCCTTTACTAGTTCAAGAGGCAATGTGGTGATGCTGTTGCTGAATATATTTATTCCTGATATTAACTCAGCTGCTAAGTAAATAACCACAGAAACTTTTTTCCAGATCTACCGGACCCATTGTAAAATGTAGATTGGGTCCAAAACTCTAGTTACCTGAATAATTTAATTTCCTCACTTTTCTCTTACTGGTTGTCCTCAATGGCATTCTGAAACTGTTCATCAGCTTTTTATTTTCAGAAAAAAAGTTTTATATATGTAAAAATGTATGTATATATTTCATATTTATATATAAATATATGTATATATTTCATATTAATATATAAATATATGTATATATTTCATATTATATATAAATATATGTATATATTTCATATAAATATATATTTTTATATGAAAGTCTGGGTCTATCACTTTACCAAGTTCAATATTACTTTGGCTGCAGGTTTGCAGAAGGACAAGAGAAATATTTGAAATATGTATATGTATATGTATATATATATGCAATGGGTCTTCCCCAAGTGTCCCTGGCTACTCTCCCGTTAGAGAACTTTGTAGTTCTCTACAAAGAACTTTGTAGACTCCCCATCTTTTTCAGTCCTAGATATTGCATGATTGATTAACTACCTTCAAAGTTTGGTTGAATTCAAACCATTCTGATTTCTTGCATCGTATCTTGGTAACCATGCTCACTTAGTCTGTAGTAATTAAGTTAACTTCTTTATTGAAATCAGGAGTTAATTTTATTGGCAGCATCTCCTACCTTTTTCTTCTTTTCAAGTCTAGAAAAAAACAGCCACTACAGAATTACTTAAGAAAGGTAGTGCCTTCCTTGTCAATTTATCTCTTGGTGTTTTGGTGAAAAAACAAACAAACAAACAAAAAAGTGTGGGCATTTTCTTCCTAAATATTTAGATTACTTCCTCTACCTTATACATAATAATTTCTAGAATCCCAAGCATCATTCGGTACAGGCTCTCATTTAGTCTACTTTTAGTCAACAATCCAAGCTTCTCTCAGCTACTCAAGCACAGAGTATAACATTATTTAAGAGCTCCAAATTAATAAATGTAGCCATGTTTTCCTCTCCCTGGTGTAGTACCCTCAGTGCCGATTGCACCACGAGCTTTCCAGATTTGGGCTGGTATAAGTTTTTAAAGTTTTACAAAGTTTTTCATGTGTAACCCTTTCCTCTGAGATTTAAATTTACAATTGTAGGGCATTCTGACTCTAGTTATAGAAGAGGACAGTGAGAGGTGATAGGGATCAGAAATGAGAATTTGCGTCTGCCTGCAAGATAATAAGCTCATAAATTTAATGCAGAGTCTTTAAAACCAATGAAACCAGGTTATGAAACCAATGAAGAGGGATGGATTCTACTGATATAAAAAGTTCTGGGAAATTTTGGAGTTTGAAGCACTGAGATATATTTGAAGCCTCCAAAATGCCGTATTCCATATCACAATGTTTCACTTTTTCCAAATAAATCCTAACTTTCAGAAGAAACATACTGAGATTGTAAACCTAGTCTATGTTAAAATTCCAGAAATAAAAAAAATCAGATTCTATACCTGAGAAATATCTACATAAACCCAGTGGCTATAAGAAATTATTTTAGGAATAGTCATAGAAAATCTCTGGTATAGTGCCTAGCATATAGAATTTAAAGCTCTAATTCTATCATTTTCTCTCCAATAGTGGTTTCTGGAACTACCTCACTCTATAGTCCTTGTATAACTTATGCCCATTGTAATATGTTACAGCAACCATCATTTGATCTGTTCTTAATATTTTAATGATTGGAGTCATGCATTAAAAATATGTCCTGTCTGTCAACCTGCCCCTCACTGCCTTCGTATCTAACCAGACCAAATAATAAATCTCTTATCACCAACTTGAGGTCTGTTGCTTCTAATGTCTTTTGGTATCAAATACCGTATGGCTCACTGTAACAGAAAACGCTCTGGCTATTTTAACCAGCAAAGAGTTTTATACAGGGAATTGGATGTTTTCAAAATTATTGGTAGAATTAAAGAACTTCTCTATGGTGTGCTTCCAGAAATACTTCCAGGACCATACTGTAAAACCAGCCCACCAAGGGGACTCCTACTTCCACCACAATCAGGCATCCTTTGTTCCAGCTTCTGAATTCGAGATCCCACAATCTTGCTATAACTGAAGGTCAGAAAACTACCCCCACAATCATTTACTCAATGAATATTTATGAAATCTCTACTAGGAAGAGCCTCTAGTGTGGGGGTTGCTTGGTAGAGAGAAAGCAGAAGAAGATACGAGATTGTGGTATGAAAGGCACCCAAAAAGAATGTGAGAGTACTAAATTAGGATAGAAAAGGATTAGAGAAACACTGAACACACATTTTATAAAATGTTTGATTTTGTTAAGGAAAAACATTTTCTGAGTACCTGGTTTATGTGGCAGAAAACTGACAAACCATTAAATGAGAATGCTTATATTTCTTAGATAAATATAATCCCATCAATTTATTTCATACTGACATTTCATTTTTTCATGAAAGTTGCTAGTAGAATTTTTTGATTAGACAATATGGCAAATAGAAAAAACAAAATATTAGTTTTTGTTTTGTTTTGCTCTTCACGAGCATTTACTCAGGATCCCATTTTTTTTGCACTAAGTAGAAAATGGATGTATACACAAACATTGCCCTGAGAAGATGGAATTCTAAAACCAAAGCAAATAATTAATGTAACTGAATAAGTCTAGAGAAACAAACATGGCAATCAGAAAGAGTTAAAAACTCACCCAACTTATCCAACAAGGTTAGTACCAAGGGCAAGGGCATTTTTTTACAGTGCGTATCTGTCTGTGTGTGTTAATTATCTCAATAGCTATTTCAATCAATTATTTTCTTTTGACAATGAAGATTGCCCCCAGCAAAATGTTTTACTTGACAAGTTACTTGGATGACCTTAATTAAAACATCTATTGGACCATAAATGAATTTAAAAGATATTAAGGGAGGGAGAAACCAAGTGGTAAATTTTATTTAATTGTCTGGGTTAATTTTAAGTTCCCTGGAAAACGAGATTTTCTAGGTTATTCCTTTTTGTTCAAACCTTTCCAGTGTAAAAATGCTGTTTCTAAATATTAATCTTTCTCTTCAGCTTAATACCTTGCTATTCAATATCCTGAAGTGACTTAAAAAAAAATTTGGGTGAATTTAGATTGCTTATTAAGCACAATGTAAATCAAAATTCAAGTAAAATGTCTTTTTCTCTACCTTTATCCCCTGATATAGTTTTTGGTGTGCTACCATTCTTCTGTACTTTTAAATAACACTTGGCTTAACAATAACAAAACAACAAATATATTCTAATGCATTAGTTTAAAAAAAAAAGAACTGTCCAACTCTCCACTTTGTAATCTACTGCTAAATATCCATCCAGACACATCAAAAACTTTTCTAATTAATTAATAGAAATGAGTCAATTTTAAAATTAGATAATTTCAGTTATAACATTTTGCAGTTTTTTTTGTAAATAAGAAATCATTAACACACTCATTTTTTAATTTGAGAATGTCGTGAGCTTTCATTTGACTTTTTTACATTTTCATCTGTGACAGAAGGAGTTGTTGGTGGCAGTAAACAAATATTGAACTTCTTTTCAAGTAGTCCTGTTCCCAGATGACTCTTAATGAAATTTAGCCATCTGGGAAGTTTGTTCTTTGTAACTTTCCTCTGTAGGAAGAGCATGCCAGTGAAATTCAGCAAGAAATTAAGTCATAAAAAGAGCAAATAATTCTACTGCTAATGAAGCCAGAGATACCACTTTTGTGACTGAACTACAGAGGAATTAAAATTGCCCTCTTCAATCTGAGTTGTATCAGTTATAAAAAGTTGTAATTTTTTAAAAATAGCCATACAATGTATATGGTAAAGATAATTTCTCTGGTTTAAAGAATGATTTTATTTGTGTGACATTAATTAAAAGGTGAGTTTTCAAGGTTATCTAATAGGGAATCATTCTCAACATAATAATTTGTTCCTTTTAAATTGGTATTACACATTTGGCAGTTCTGCTAAGGAGATAATTTGGCAACCTCTTCATTGAAAGTGGCTCCTCTCATAAAAATGGGCACCCAGAGAGATATTTACACATACTCTAACTCCACCTATATGCAAAAATTACTGTAGAAAACTGCATCACCAACTTTTTAGTGTTTAAGTAGACAATGATGTAAGTCCATAAAATCTAGCAATGGTGGGCATAGTTTGAGGAAGAAAGGTAAAATAGTAGTGACGTACTTAGAAGCAAAAATCCATTTTGTCAGAACCATTATTGCCTACCTAATATCTATACTGTCTTTCATTTTTACAGACTTGATACGTACTGTCAATATGCCAACTAAAATCAACATTTATCAGCCTCTCTTGCATCTATGGTTGCCATGTGTATTAGTCTGTTTTCACACTACTATAAAGATACTACCTGGGACTGGGTAATTTATTTAAAAAAGAGGTTTAACTGACTCACAGTTCTGCATGGCTAGGGAAGCCTCCGGAAACTTACAATTATAGCAGAAGGTGAAGGGGAGCCAAGTCATGTCTTACATAGCAGCAGGCCTAAGAGAGAGCACAGGGGAAGCACCAAACACTTATCAAACAACCAGATTTCATGAAAATTCACTCACTGTCACAAGAACAACATGGGGGGAACTACGCTATGATCCAATCCCCTCCCACCAGGTCCTTCCCTCAACATGTGGGGATTACAATTCCAGATGAGATTTGGGTGGGGACACAGAGCCAAGTCAAGGTATTCCACTCTGACCCTCCCAAATCTCATGTCATTTTCACATTTCCAAACCAATCATGCTTTCCCGGCAGTCCCCCAAGTCTTAACTCATTCCAGCATCTTAACTGAAAAGTCCAAGTCCAAAGTCTCATGTAAGACAAGTCAAGTCCCTTCCACCTATGAGTCTGTAAAATAAAAAACAAATTAGTTACTTTGAAGATACAATAGGGATATGGGCATTGGGTAAATATTCCCATTCCAAATGGGAGAAATGGGACAAAACAAAGGCCCACAGGCCCCATGCAAGTCCAAAACCTAGCAAAGAAATCATTAAACCTTAAAGCTCTGAAATAATTTCTTTTGACTCCATATCTCACATCCAAAGCATGCTGATGCAAAAAGTGAGCTCCCATGGCCCTGGGCAGCTTCACCTATGTGGCTTTTCAGGACACAGCCCCTGAAGCTGCTTTCACAGGCTGGCGTTGAATGCCTGTGATTTTTCCAGGGCACAATGCAAGCTGTCAGTGAATCCAGCATTCTGGGGTCTGGAGGACGGTAGCCCTCTTCTTACAACTCCACTAGGCTGTGCCTCAGTAAGTACTCTGCATGGGATCTCCAACCCCACATTTCCCTTCTGCACTGCCCTGACAGTGGTTCTCCATGAGGACCCCTGCAGCAGACATCTGCCTGGACATCCAGGCATTTCCATACCTCTTCTGAAATCTAGTTGGAGGCTCCCAAAGCTCAACTTTTGTCTTCTATGCACTCACAGGCCAAACACCATGTGGAAGCTACCAAGGCTTTGGGCTTGCACCCTATTAAGTGATAGCTCGAGCTGTACTGTGTCCCCTTTTAGACATGGCTTGAGCTGGAGAGCCTGGGACACAGGACACCAAGTTCTGAGGTTGCACAAAGCAGTGGGGCCCTGTGCCTGGCCCACAAAACCGCTTTTTCCTCCTAGGATGGGAGGCGCTGCTGCAAAGATTTCTGACATGCCCTGGAGACATTTGTCTTAGCCATTGTCTTGGCTATTAACATTTGGCTTCTTGTTACTTATGCAAATTTCTATAGCCAACTTGAATTTCTCCCCAGAAAATGGAATTTTTCTTTTCTGCTGCATGGCCAGGCCGCATATTTTCCAAACTTTCATGTTTTGCTTCCCATTTAAACATAAGTTCCTCATCTCCATCTGAGACCACCTTAGCCTGGATTTCATTGTCCATATCACTATCAGCATTTTGGTCAAAACCATTCAAAAAACTTCTAGGAAGTTCCAAACTTTCCTACATCTTCCTGTCTTCTTCTGAGTCCTCCAAACTGTTCCAGCCTCTACCTGTTACCCCGTTCCAAAATAACTTCCACATTTTCATGTTGTCTTTATAGCAGTACCCCACTTCGGTACCAATTCTCTGTATTAGTCCATTTTCACTCTGCTATAAAGATATTACCTGAACCTGGGTAATTTGTAAAGAAGAGGCTTAATTGACTTAAAAGTTCTGCATGGCTGGGGAGACCTCAGGAAACTTACAATTATGGCAGAAGGCAAAAGGGAAGCAAGGCATATCTTACATGGCAAGAGGCAAGAAAGGGAGCTCAGGGGAGACACCAGACAATTACCAAACAACTAGGTCTTGTGAAAACTCACTTACTATCGTGAGAACAGCATGAGAGAAACCACCCCCATGACCCAATCCCCTCCCACCATGTCCCTCCCTTGACACGTAGGGGTTAGAATTCTGATTACTATTCCAGATGAGATATGGCTGGGGACACAGTGCCAAACCATATCACCATGTGACACATTGTTGCTCAATGAGATGTAAGCCATATTCTACTCAGGGTTCCTGGAAATGTTTTGTATTACTAAAACAAAATTTTCATGCTCTTTCTTGTTTATTCAGTTTTCTTTATGCCTGCAATGTGGTCTGGAATTGTAGCAACCATCATAAAATCATCAGACTAAAAGCCACATACCAAGAGGATAAAGCTATAGGTAGACTAAAATACAGATGTTCTCATTGGAGTGCCACCTCAGACCTGGACTACTTACCTCAAAAATTTCTTACATTATGCAAAAATGAATTCCTTTTTGTCTAAGCCACTATAGCTAAGATTTTGTAACATCATGCCAAATGCAATCCCTAAGAGATAACCATCCCTCATGTAACTCCTAAAAAATTATAACAAACACCTTAAATGTGGACAATTACTCATGTAGGCTTCCATCATGCATCTTACATCCCGTTGGTGGAAGAAAAGTCTTTATATAAAAATATTATGAACTTCTGAAATAGTACTATGCTCTGATTTTTGTGGAAAATGTTATAAAATCCTTTATCTAATAAATAATGCAGCCTGCCCGTTCCTCTGGGAGCTCTGTCCTAAATGCCCATCAATGATAGACTAGATAAAGAAAATGTGGTACACATACAGCATGGAATGCTATGCAGCCATAAAAAAGAATGATGAAGCTCGAGGCCACTTCCTCAGCAAACTAAAACAGGAACAGAAACTAAATACTGCTTGCTCTTATTTATAAGTGGGAGCTAAATGATGAGAACAGATGAGCACATTGAGGGAAACAACACACACAAGGGTCTTTCAAAATGTGGTGCGGTGGCTCATGCCTGTAATCCCAGCACTTTGGGAGGCCGAGGCGGGGAGATCATGAGGTCAGGAGATAGACACCATCCTGGCTTATACGGTGAAACCCCGTCTCTGCTAAAAAAATACAAAAAGTTAGCCAGGCATGGTGGCAGGAGCCTGTAGTTCCAGCTACTCAGGAGGCTGAGGAAGGAGAATGGCTTGAACCCAGGAGGCGGAACTTGCAGTGATACGAGATGGCGCCACTGCACTCCAGTCTAAGAGACAGAGCGAGACTCCATCTCAAAAAAATAAATAAACAAATAAATAAATAATGTGGAAGGTGGGAGGAGGGAGAGGATCAGGAAAAATAACTCATGGGTACTAGGCTTAATGCCTGGGTGATGAAATAATCTGTACAACAAACCCCCATGACACAAGTTTACCTGTGTAACAAACCTGCATCCCTGAACTTAAAATAAAAGTTAAATAAATAAATACAGCACTATAAGTTAATACACAGTGAGAATGCCTCCCATGAGCTCCCTAAGGTGCACCATGCACGACGAACATTTCCAGGACTTTACGCCTGAACTGTGATCTGGAATTATAGCAACCATCATAAAACCTCCTCGTACAGAAAGTTTTGGGCTCCCATACAGAGTCAAAGAAAGAAAGGAACATCCTTAAAAAGCATCTTAAATAGTCATAGCTGACATTCCTTTCACTCTTTTTCATAAAATCCTTCTTCAGTTAATTTTTAAATCTTTCTGCATACACATGTCACAATCATCTGGATCTCAGAAGCTCAGAGTCTGTCCTAACACTAATAATGCAAATGCTTGTCTGAAGTCCTGGGAACGTTCATCGTGGATGATGACAACTAAAAGGCAAATAGCTCCACTTTCCAAGTAGCCAGATGGATATGTTATGATCTCTAATTCTCAGTCAGATTGGAATCAACATCTCTTACTGCATTGGCGGTAACCTCCCTTAAGTTTTGTTTAACACTTCTCTTGTTTATTTTGCCAACTCTGGAAAACAAATCCTTACAAATTATGTTACAATTCATAAATAAAAGGCTATTCATTTACAGGTAGCCACATGTCTTTTGAGCCATTAGATCAGCCTTACTCAAATTTGAGACGCATCTGTCCATAATCAATCAAATTATCAAATATACTTGTTGTCTGTTAACTTGAAATGGAATAATACAAACAAAGTAATGAACCTCTTAGGGAATATTTAAGAGTTATTCTTATCTGTGGGAGTTTTGCTTTGAATTTTTTTTTTTTTTTTTTGAGATAGGGTCTGGCTCTGTTGCCCAGGCTGGAGTGCAGTGGCACAATCTCAGCTCACTGCAACCTCCGCTTGCTGGGCTGAAGCAATCCTCCCACCTCAGCCTCCCAAGTAGCTGGGATTACATGTGCATGCCACCACACCTGGCTAATTTTTGTATTTTAGTAGAGATAGGGCTTCACCATGTTGGCCAGGCTGGTCTTGAACTCCTGGCCTTAAGTGATCTGCGTGCACTGACCTCCAAAAGTGCTGGGATTACAGGCATGAGCTACCATACCCAGCCTGCTTTGGTAACTCTAAAAGGAAAAAACAGTACAATTTAAGCTGATTCCACAGGGAGCTCTTTATTTGGGGACTTTCAAAGCGTTCTTACATTGAGGTGAGGGGTGGGGCTTTAACTCTGCATTTACTAGTAATTGAATGTGGTCTGTCCCTGGACAGGGAAACCATCCTTGAGTGAGTCAGTTCTTATCATTCAGGGTAATTCTAAGAGAAGGAAGCAGCCATGATCCATCAGTAGTGGCCAACATGACCAGTGGTTGGGGGAATGAGGCCCTAAACCTGAAGGAAAATCTGGAAAGAGTGCCTTGGAGACCCTTCTAGTCAGTTGAAGACCTCTGGTAAACATTCATATGGGATATAGATCTCATCACACTCTGTAAGCCCTTACTATATACCCCTCACCCCTTGTAAAACTTACAATATTTGTTCTTTCTATATTCTTAACCATTTGACCAATATATTAGCCTCTGTTCTTGAACCTGTAGATTTGTATCTCAGGCTTTCTTCCCACTTGAAGTAAATGACCAAAGGCACAACCTAAGGTGCTATCTATTTAAAGGATTTCCTCACTAGTTCCTGGATCAACTCTGCTAACATACTATACAGTTACAGATAAAAACTAGTCCTACTTCAAGGATATGGGTGGCGAGAGAAGCAACGAAGTAGTGGAAAGTAAGTGCCGTGACAGTTTAAGTCATCTGCTTTTATTTTCCTACCTTCTGGATTTGCTCAGATCCAATCACATTTGCACCATTTCCACTTTACACTGGAATACTGCTGTGCATGTTGAGCTCTATAGGTCCGTCAAACAGGTAACCACCGGTTTAATATGGACATGATCACCTGACTTTTTAGCCTATCAGAAGCTGCTTTTTAGTTGGTTGGAGGGGATAGGAGACAGGTTAGGAGTTTCTCCAAACTTTCAGAAGATGGTGATAATGATGATCCATATCAAACAATATGAGTGGTAAAAGTAGAGATTGGTCAAGTGAGACAATGTGTCAGATTGAAAGCATGGGTATAAAGTTGTTTTGAATGCAGTCCTCATGAATCTTCCACAGACCAGTTCTCTCTGAGAAGTCCGTTCTTTCAAAAGACTGCACAGGAAGTGGAGAGGGAAAATGGAGTAGTTGCATAGGGCATCAGAACCACTGTGGTAATCCACAGGGCAGAGAAATAAATAAAGAAAAAAATTGTTTTAATCTTTTCCTATCCAGTAATGTTTATTTAGAGTTATGTGCTGGCCCAGTGCTGGGTGCCCTACACATTCTGTCTCATCTAATGCACACAACAAACCAGTTTTTATTAGTTGACCAGAAGTCATCCACAAATGGCTGAGATGAATTAGCAATACAGACCCACCCACTAACTTTGAAGTTAACACTTCCCCTACAAGAGACTCTCCTATCCAATTTTACCAATTTTATGATTTTACCCACAGGCAAAATATTTTTTTAATCATAAAAGACATTCTGTAAGAATTCTTGTTATTATCCAATTATCTAGGCAAATGTAGAAAGAAGCCTGGGGAGCTCATTAAATTGGATATGCTGAGTTGGAGAAAATTAAATTTTATCCCTTACTTCCTCTGGCTAACAACATTTTTAAGGCTCCTTAACAGGGAAAGAATTGGGGTGCAAACCAGGAAAAGGTATTCATTGAGATCAGTAACTTGTCTGGCTGTTCCTCATACTTATGGCTTTCAAATATGTCAATGATATAGTTTGGACTAGGTTTGGGAAAAATAGAGAGGAAATGTTCTAGGCTGGGAAAACATTCGTAGATTGAAAGTAATTTTTTTTTCCTAAATAATCCACAAAACAGTCCTACTTTTCAGTGTTTTGAATGAATTGACTTCAATCAATTCATAAGACACAACACCGTCATTTGAAACATTATGTTTCCACAAAATAAAAAGGAATAGAATTTTTAAAAACTCATTAGTTTCATGGTTTTTACTGGAATTCATTTTCTTAGTTAAGATATTGGATCTGTACAAAGCATTATCCAGAGCATTATTAAAGTGTTCTTAATTTAATTTAATTTAATTTAATTTTTTATTTTTTTTTATTTTTTTTTTTGAGACTGAGTCTTGCTCTGTCGCCCAGGCTGGAGTGCAGTGGTGCAATCTCTGCTCACTGCAACCTCCACCTCCGTCTCAGGCTCCCGAGTAGCTAGGATTACAGGTGCACACCGCCGTGCCCAGCCAATTTTTGTCTTATTTTACTGGAGACAGGGTTTCATCATGTTGGCCAGGCTGGTCCCTAACTTCTCACCTTGTGATCTGCCCGCCTCGGCCTACCAAAGTGCTGGGATTACAGGTGTGAGCTACCGCACCTGGCCACATGTTTCATTATTGAACATGCAATTTAATTAAAGCATAAAAGATCCCTTTAAATATGTATTATTTTTCCTCTATTATGTTGTCTGACTGCTCTAGGAGTAAGAAAAAATTTACCGCATGCTAAGACGTCAGCAAGTGAAATTCCACCCCCTCAATTCTTAACAAGGAATTTTCATATTTGTGGGTCTAGCAGCCTGATTCAGAGACAAAGCCCACCTTCTGTATATGAGATGTTGGATGAACAGCCAATTGTAATGATTTAAGGATAATGAACAATGGGACCAGTTATCTTCTTATTGAGACTCTTTACTTCCATGAGCTCCAGCTGGTGGACTCCAGTCCAGATCTATACTGCATTTGGTTGTGGTGGTGTTTGGATTTGAATTTGAATGTCTCCATACTAGGCAAGCCCTCTCAACTTCAGCACAATACCTACCACTTTTTATTTTTTTTATATCCTGATCCAAACAATGATACTACCTCTTGAACTATAAAAACCATCACTTTTGTACAGAAGATGTTTCCGATTTCAAGAGCCCTCTGTTAAGAGTCTAAAGATAATTATATTAGTTTGGCAAGTACACAGAAAATGTGCAAGCTATTCTTGTACACTTTAGTTAATAAAAAGTCTTGTAAAGGAATGGAATTTGGTTATAATAGTTGTCAAATTTTTTAAATTTGTATTTTGAAGCTATAATTCTAATTCCAGTAACCTTTTTCTAAAAAAATACTCATACAGATCCAAAAACTTTTGTGTGCAAGAATATGTTTGGCTGCGTCACCCCAAGTAAAAATACCTTATAAACAGTCTAGACGTGCATTTATACAACAGTGGTTATAGAAATCATGATATAGTCAGTATGTATAAAAGAATATCTCACACATCACATATATACTATATATGATTTCATGTATCATATGTATTAATATTTATGAATTTATATATTCAGAAATCATTTGTATATGAATCACATGTGTACATAAAATAGATGAATAATGACTATATATACTGGCAAAGAAAGTGTTCAAGTCATACTGTTAAGTAAAAAAGCAAGTTGCAAATTGCTGCATATAGTATGAAACCATTTGAGAGAAAATAAAGTGTGTGTGCACATGTATGAAATTTATGTCTCAATGCATAAAAATGTAATAATAAGTATTTTTAGGAAATTGAGAGAATGATTTTCCACTCACAATTATAAAATAATGTATATAATTATACATTTTATTTTATATATATATATATATATATATTTTTTTTTTTTTTTTTTGAGACGGAGTCTTGCTCTGTCGCCTAGGCTGGAGTGCAGTGGCGCGATCTCGGCTCACTGCAAGCTCCGCCCCCAGGTTCACGCCATTCTCCTGCCTCGGCCTCCCAAGTAGCTGGGACTACAGGCGCCCACCACCACGCCCGGCTAGTTTTTTGTATTTTTTTAGTAGAGACGGGGTTTCACGGTGTTAGCCAGGATGGTCTCGATCTCCTGACCTTGTGATCCGCCCGCCTCAGTCTCCCAAAGTGCTGGGATTACAGGCTTGAGCCACCGCGCCCGGCCTATATATTTTTAACATATATAATTTTAAGTTGCTGGAATTATAATGAGAAAAATTGGTTAGATCACTTGCATTATAATACAGTGAAAGAAGGGGGAAATTTCTCCATTAAAATAAAAACAATCCTTGAGAAAATACAATATAATTCATTAATAACAAGTATTTTTAGCATGCTTCTTAGTCCATCCTCCTTGTGCCCTCGGCTGAAAACACTATCCATAAATTATTATGAATGCCTGCTTTCCCAAATAGCTATTATCTGCTAATTCCTCAGATCTCTCTCAGATACTCTCTTCTTATGAAAGTCTTCCCTAACCACCCAGTCACATGTTCTCAGAGAAGTCATATTATTCCGTAGTACACATGATGGCTAATACTGAGTGTCAACTTGATCAGATTGAAGGATGCAAAGTATTAATCCTGGGTGTGTCTGTGAGGGTGCTGCCAAAGGACATTAACATTTGTCAGTGGGCTAGGGAAGGCAGACTGACGCTTAATCTGGATGGGCACCACCCAATCAACTGCCAGCGATTATAAAGCAGGCAGAAAATGTGAAAGCCTCCCAGCCTACATCTTTTTCCCATGCTGGATGCTTCCTACCCGTGAACATCGGACTCCAAGTTCTTCAGTTTTGGAACTTGGACTGGCTCTCCTTGCTCCTCAGCTTGCAGTAGGCCTATTGTGGGAACTTGTGATCGTGTGAGTTAATACTTAATAAACTCAATAAATACTTAATAAACTCTTTTATTCTATTAATTCTATCCTTCTAGAGAACTCTGACTAATACAGTATACATGATGGTTTATAATTATATACTTATAATTTAGGAAATTACTTATTTTATATACATTTCCTAGACTAAGCCAGGAGCTCCATGAGGTCAGACATCATATCTGTTTTTCTCACTATTAAATGACAGACACCTAAAACAGTGTCAGGTCATGATAGATACTCAAAATGTATTTATTGAATGAAGAAATCACGAGTAAGTTTATTATTTAGCTGCATTTTTTAAAGTTTAGGATACGTCTGTTTTTCTTTAAAAGTCACATAAAATGGATAAGGGAAAAATCGGCCTTGAGAAAAAGGATGGAGAGGTAGCCTAACAATTTCGATTAGTTTACAATATCATGAGCCTTGACAAGCTAATTTTAGAGTTATTTAAAATTATACCTGTGTATAGAGAATAGGCATTCATTCATTCAATTTGTTCATTAATATTAATCTGTTAAGCTTTCAGCCTCTTTATAGAGAGAAAATCTAACAGTCCTAGATTCAATGTGGTGTTTCCTCTTTAATGCATAGTCAACTACCTAAGAATGTTTTAAAAAGGTCTCTTTTTTCAACTTTTAAAACCAAGCATTTCAGTTGTTATAAGCTTCATTCAAATTCTTGCCTTATTTTTTTCTCCCGCTAATAGCTCTACTCAATCCAAAGGTATTTTACTCAGCGTATCTCAGATTTTATTTTCCCAATTTCCTTCTTTTCATGCTGTTTATTTGAAGATTTTTTTAATTTTCAAACTGTCTTTTTATTGCTATTTTTCTGGCCTCAGGTCTCTATTTGATGTTTTTAAAGAGTTGTGTCACTAGATAATAGCTAAATACTTTTAAAAAATTTCTACTTAATCTCAGAAAATCTGCTGCCCTTTTTTTTTTTTTTTTTTTGAGATGGAGTCTTGCTCTGTCGCCCAGGCTGGAGTGCAGTGGCGCGATCTCGGCTCACTGCAAGCTCCGCCTCCCTGGTTCATGCCATTCTCCTGTCTCAGCCTCCCGAGTAGCTGGGACTACAGGCGCCCGCCACCACGCCCGGCTAATTTTTTTTTTTGTATTTTTAGCAGAGAAGGGGTTTTACTGTGTTAGCCAAGATGGTCTCCATCTCCTGACCTTGTGATTCACCCGCCTCGGCCTCCCAAAGTGCTGGGATTACAGGCGTGAGCCACTGCACCCGGCCAATTTTTTGTATTTTTAGTAGAGACGGAGTTTCACCGTCTTAGCCAGGACGGTCTCAATCTCCTGACCTCGTGATCCACCCGCCTCAGCCTCCCAAAGTGCTGAGATTACAGGCGTAAGCCACCGTGCCTGGCCTATTTTTTTCTTTTAATTGAGACAGTCTCGCTCTGTTGCCCAGGCTGGGGTGCAGTGGCGCAAGTTCAGCTCACCACAACCTCTGTCTCCTGGGTGCAAGTGATTCTCCTGTCTCAGCCTCCCAAGTATGCTGGAATTGGAGGTGTGCTCCACCACACCTAGCTAATTTTTGTATTTTTAGTAGAGATGGGTTTTCACCCTGTTGACCTGATTGGTCTCAAACTCTTGGCCTCAAACCATCCACCTGCCTTGGCCTCCCATAGTGCTGGGATTACGGGCGTTAGTCACCACGCCTGGCCCTTAATCTGATTTTTTAGAAAAGTTTAGGTCAGGTGTGATAGCAGGCACCTGTAGTCCTAGCTCCTTGAGAAGCTGAGGCAGGAGAATCCCTTGAGAGGCTGAGGCAATATAATCACTTGAGGCAAGGAGGTCAAGCATAGATCACACCACTGCACTCCAGCCTGTGTGAAAGAGGGAGATCCTGTCTCTATTTTTTTAAAGAAAAAGTCTACAAATAACCTACAGCTAACATTAGACTCTCTGCAAAAAAAATTGAAATATATCTAGGATCAAAACTAAGACAAGGATATCCACTATCAACACTTTTCATTCAATGAATGTGCTGAATGTCTCAGACAATTCAATAAAGCAAAAAATAACAATAATAAAAAACACATATAAAAGTTCAAAATCAAAATTCCTGAAGGATTTCTAGTGGAAATGTTGAAATTAATTATTAAATTTATATGAACAGCGGGGCTGGGCGTAGTGGTTCGTGCCTGTAATCCCAACACTTTGGGAGGCTGAGACCAGCAGATCGCCTGGAGTTCGAGACCAGCCTGGCCAACAGACGAGAGGAAACTCATCTCTCCTACAACTATAAAAATTAGCCAGGTGTGGAAGTGCACGCCTGTAATTCCAGCTGCTCAGGAAGCTGAGGCAGGAAAATCGCTTCAACCCGGGAGGTGAAGGTTGCAGTGAGCCAAGATCATACCACTGCACTCCAACCTGGGTGACACAGTGAGACACTGCTTCCAAAAAAAAAAAAAAGAAAGAAAGAAAAAAATACATATATATATGAAAAGCATATGACATAAAATAGTCCAAACAATTTCAAGGAAAAAACTAACTTGCAGGACTACAATTTCTAGATTTTAATATTTACCATGAAGCCACAGTACACAATAGAGTATAGTACTAGCAAAATGATTCTACAAATCAATGATATTGGCAAAATTACATTTTTCATGGCTTAATAAAACAGGATGCAAAGTTCAGAAATAGATTTACACACATATATTATCAATTATTAACAAAAGTTCAAAAGCAATTCAATGGATAAAGGATATCTTTTAAACAAATAACTGCTACAACAATTGGACAATCGTGCAAAAAGAGAAATCTCAATTCATATCTCATGAGGTATAAAAAATGGAAGATAAACCCAAACTGGTAAACCTATAGAAGAAACCACAGAAAAACAATTGTGACCTGCAATAAGCAAAGTTTTGTTAGAGAGAATACAAAAAAACCTAGAACCATAAAAGAAAAAATTATAAATTGGACTTCATCAAAATTAAAACTTTCACTCTTGAAAAGGCATTATTAAGAAATGAAAAAATCCCTAGACCAGAAAAAATATTTGCAAGATATATATCAGATACATGACTGGTAAAAAAAAATATATATATATATATATATAAAAGCAATTATCAAAATGTAATAAGAAAACATCTTAAATATATGGGGAAATAATTTTAACAGAAACCTCACAAAAGAAAATACATGAATAACAATCAAGCACATGAAAAGATGTATAATATCAGCATCAGTGGTCAGTAAGTAAATATAAATATAAATTAAAACCACATAAATATGCTGCCACATACTTATTAAAACTGAAAATACCAAGTCCTGACAAGGACGCAGAGCAACTGGAATATTGCTGGGAGGAATGTAATGCAATTCAGCCATGAAAAATGGTTTGGTAGTTTCTTATTTTTTTTTATTTTATTTTAAGTTCCCGGATACGTATTCAGGACAGGCAGGTTTGTTTCACAGGTAAATGTGTGCCATGGTGTTTTGCTGCACCTATCAACCCATCACCTATGTATGAAGCCCCACATCCATTAACTCTTTATCCTGATGCTCTCCCTTCCCCACATCCCCCAACAGAGGCCCCAGTGTGTGTTGTTCCCCTCCCTGTGTCCATGTGTTCTGTTTAGCTCCCACTTATAAGTGAGAATTTGCGGTGTTTGATTTTCTGTTCCTGCGTTAGTCTGCTAAGCATAATGGCTTCCAGCTTCATCCATGTCCCTGCAAAGGGCATGATCTCATTCCTTTTTGTGACTGCATAGTATCCCGTGGTGTATATCTACCACATTTTCTTTATCCAGTCTAGCATTGATGGGCATTTGGCTTGATTCCATGTCTTTGCTATTGTGGATAGTGCTGCAATGAACATACGTGTGCAAGTATCTTTATAATAAAATGATTTACATTCCCTTGGGTATATACCCAGCAATCCCAGCAATGGGATTTCTGGGACAAACGGTATTTCTGCCTCTAGGTCTTTGAGAAATTGCCACATTGTCTTCCACAATGATTGAACTAATTTACACTCCCATCAATGGTGTAAAAGCATTCTTTGTTTTTTTTTTTTGTTTGTTTGTTTTGTTTTGTTTTGAGACTGAGTCTCGCTCTGTCGCCCAGGCTGGAGTGCGGTGGCACCATCTCGGCTCACTGCAAGCTCCGCCTCGTGGGTTCACGCCATTCTCCTGCCTCAGCCTCCGGAGTAGCTGGAACCACAGGCGCCCGCCACCATGCCTGGCTATTTTTTTTTTTGTATTTTTATTAGAGACGGGGTTTCACCGTGTTAGCCAGGATGGTCTCGATCTCCTGACCTTGTGATCCGCCCACCTCAGCCTCCCAAAGTGCTGGGATTACAGGCCTGAGCCACTATGCCCTGGTGTAAAAGCTTATTTTTCCTCAGCCTCACTAGCATCTGTTCTTTCTTGACTTTTTAATAATCGCCATTCTGACTGGCATGAGATGGTATTTCATTGTGGTTTTGATTTCCATTTCTCTAATGATCAGTAATGTTGAGCTTTTTATATATGTTTTTTGACCACATAAGTGTTTTGAGAAGTTTCTGTTCGTGTCCTTTGCCCACTTTTTAATGGGGTTGTTTGTTTTCTCTTGTAAATTTCTTTAAGTTCCTTGTAGATTCTGAATATTAGAGCTTTGTTAGATGGGTAGATTGCAAAAAACTTTTTCCCATTCTGTAGGATGTCTCCTCATTCTGATGATAGCTTCTGTTGCTGTGCAGAAGCTCTTTAGTTTAATTAGATCCCATTTGTCAATGTTTACTTTTTTTGCAATTGCTTTTGACATTTTCATCATGAAATCTTTCCCCATGCCTGTGTCCTGAATGGTATTGCCTACATTTTATTCCAGGGTTTTTGTAGTTTTTGGGTTTTATATTTAAGTCTTTAATCCATCCTGAGTTAATTTTTGTATAAGGTGTAAGGAAGGGGTCAAATTTCAACTTTCTGCCTATGGCTAGTCAGTTTTCCCAGCACCATTTATTAAGTAGAGAATTATTTCCCCATTGTTTTTGTCAGGTTTGTTGAAGATCAGACAACTGTAGATGTGCGGTCTTATTTCTGAGATCTCTATTCTGTTCCTTTGGTCTATGTGTCTGCTTTTGTACCAGTACCATGCTGTTTTGGTTACTGTAGCCTTGTAGTTTGGTTAGAAGTCAGGTAGCATGAAGCCTCCAGCTTTGTTCTTTTTGCTTAGAATTGTCCTGGCTATATGGGCTCTTTTTGACTCCATATGAATTTTAAAGTAGTTTTTTTTTTTAGTTATGTGAAGAATGTCAATGGTAGTTTAATGGAAATAGCATTGAATCTATAGATTACTTTGGGTGGTAAGGTCATTTTCACAGTATTGATTCTTCCTATCCATGAGCATGAATTGTTTTTCCATTTGTTTGTGTCCTCTCTGATTTCCTTGAGCAGTGGATACTTTCTTATAAAATCAAATTTACAATCATGATGTAATTCAGAAATTTCACCTTTCAGTATGTAACTAGGAGAAATAAAGACATGAACCTATACATCAATGTTTGGAGCAACTTTACTTCTAATTCCTAAAAGCTGAAATAACAAAAAGGTTTATTGGTTGATGAATGGATGAGCAAATTGATATGCATACCACATACCAGAATATTACTTAAGAATAAAAAAGAACAAACTACTAATATATGCAACAAAATTATGAATCTCAAAGATATTATGCTCATTGAAAAAAATCAGTCTCTAAAGCTACATATTATATGGTATTCTTGCAAAGAGAAAACTATGAAGATAGAAATCAGATTAGTGGTTGCCCGACCTAAAGATAAAGGGACAGGATTAAACAAGGGGTGACAGAAATGTTTCATGTTATTGTGGTGGTGGTTAAATGACTGCATAGTCTGTCAGTGTGTCAAAATACATAAGACTGTACACCTAAGAAGGGCGAGTCATTCCTTATTTAAATGATACCTCAAGAAACAAACAAAAACCAAAAGATCTGCCTTATTAGCCAAAGTGAAGGCATTAAATGAAAATTCTCATAAAGTGGAATTCTCATAACCAAAGCAGACTTATCTTTAAGATGTTACGGATAATTTTTAATGAATATGAGGAAAAGAAGGAAACTATGACAGTAAAGACAGAATTAAAATTTGTAGTGGAGACTATAAAGAACATAACTGATATGTCAGAAAATGAAATGTGCTATTTGGAAATGAAAATTTAGAAATTCTCACAGAATAATGAAAATGCACAGCTATGAAAAACATAATGAAGGAGAGAGTGATATGGAAGACTGAAAATGTAGATTTAACATTTGAAATATCATATTTCTGTGGGAGAAGAGAAATAAAGGTCAAAAATATGAAGAAACTTGTATATACAGATGGAATAGCATAAGTATGTATAAACCAAAGGGCTCACTGTGCTCCAGGAAGCTCATTGTACAGCTACCCAAAACACAAACGTATACACAGTCTGGGGGAAAATATTGTTGCAAAGATAAAAGGGGATAATTCTGCAAGGTATAACTTAATTGTTTTAAAGCAATTTGAAATTCCTTTGCAATCTTAAATCACAGATGATAATGATGAAACACTACTGACTAGAATCATTTAAATGAAATGGAAAGATGCATAAAAAATCTTCTAAATTTTGGTAATTTTGGTAATCTTACTCTTATCTGACCTCTACAGAAATGATTTTGTGTATAAGAAGAAGCCTATTTACCTTTTGAAATCTATCATATAAAATAATTAATTAGTATTGGCAAAGTCTAGAGGAGCTTTTATTATTACTTGTATCATTAAACACAGTACTGAATTATCCTCTCCACCCCTGCTAAAATTCATATGCTGAATTTCTAACAACCAGTGCTTTAGAATGTGACTGTATTTGGGAGAGGGTCATCACAGAGGTAATTAAGTTAAAATGAGGTCATTAAGTTGGGCTCTAATCCAATTTAATTGGTATCCTTAAAAGAAGAGGAGATTAGATATACAGGGGGAAGACCATGAAAAGACACAGGGAGAAGACAACCACCTACAAAGCAAGGAGTGAGACCTCAGAAAACATCAATCCTGCCGACACCTTGACCTTGGACTTATGGTCTCCAGAACTATGATAAAATAAATTTCTACTGTTTAAGCCACCCAGCTCTGGTACTTTGCTATGACAGCTCTAGCAAAATAATACACATAGTAAGAGATTTTGTTTGGACTGACAAATGAAATATGCTTTAAAATTTGTTTTCTGGTTTTGAGGGAGTAGCTTAAGCCAAAGAGAAACAAAGCCATGTTTTGCTTTTTAGTTACAGTATAGTCAAACATAATCTAATTGAGTTTTTGAATATGTGGTCCAAACTGGGGAAAGATTAAGCTTATTTATGAGTCAGCATCCTTATTCTTTTGTATTTTATTTGCATTCTTCTCTTGGCAAATAAAGATATGCTTTTGCTTTTCAGAAAAGTACATGGGGTGGGTGGGAGGGTTAACTTTGCATACTGGGGCACATTTATTGCCTTCATATATGAAAGAAATAATCCAAATTTGTTCTGGATTTAGTGGTAAGGAAGAAAGTATTGCATAGCATCCCAGATGTTTCTCTGACTGACTTCTATGTGGGAATCAAAGAGGTTTCAGTGACTTTCTTTGTTTGCTATTTCTAGTCTTCAAAGGCCCTTTGAGTTATGTACTATACAACAGAATATTATCTTTGACATTAAAAGCTTTGATCCATCAGGATTTTCAACCAAAATATATTATACCCCCTCTGAGTACAGTGCAGAGAAACAGAAAAGAAATAAAAGGATCAGATTCTGGCTTTCAAAGAATTTCTAATTCAAACACAGAAAAGTCTGGCAGGATTCTTCATCAATAAGACAATGGCAAGCCAAAGAGAAACCCAAATGAGGGAAAATGGAAATAGAGGAAGCAAGGAAGATCCTTTTCCATCTTCCACTACCAAAGAGAGAGAGAACAAGCCTAGTATCTCAGATCTTGCTCGTCTGTTTCCTACCTATTCATGCTTAGCAGAATATAAACCAAACAGCAAGAATGGAAAGAAGAATGTGAATCCTTTGTCTCCATTGACAATCCTTTGTCCCCTCTGCTTTGTGTTGAACCTGCGAAAGAAACACACCATAGAGCATCTGGGAAAGCAGCACTGGAAACATTCAACTCCACCACAAGACCTTTGCACAGAACCGGGCACTCTTCTTTCCAACCCACTCTCAATGAGAAACTCAGTGAATTCATTGAAAGTGAACACATGAAATGGGAAATTGATGATTCTGAGCCATCATTCTACTTATCCTCAATTGTTCCTCTAAACCACCTCCTTTCTTAACTTGCCTGTGAAGTATTTGTGAAAACAATAATGACATTTGAGGTTGAGGAAGAAATTGATTTATTAACAATAAGACATGCTAGAGAAACATGGAACTGTATTGTCTCAATGAATTATTGCATCACTAACTCTGAGAAAAGGATCATTTTGAATTGAGAAAAAGCTGATTTATATGATGCTTTAAAGAAAAATATAATTATACTTAAGTTCATACAGTAGTTGGGACTAAGTAGTAAGAGAGATGAAAATGTTTGTTTATACAATACTTCTCAGCTTTTGTAGATCTTTCAGTAACCCTATTATGAAAGAATTATTGTATTCTCTCTTCATAGTTGACAAAACTAAGACTCAAAGACTAAATGATTTGCCCCAGAGTACTCATATAACAAGCATTGTTCATAGTTTTGAGACTATATTAAGAGTGATCAAATAGAAGTTTTTCTGCGACCCTCAATTCTGAGAAGGGTAAATTAATACTCAGATTATAAAAAATGTGTTTAAGATATATGCATATATATATAATGTTTGGAAATAGTCTGCCTAAAAGACATGAAGATTATTTTTTCTCCAGAATCTAAACTATGCTTTTCTAAGCATATATGTGTTATATTAATTTTCTTTTTAAAAAGTTTTTTAAATATACTATGAAAAATAAAACTTCATTCCCGTTTCCGCCTGAATTAGTGTAGACTTTCAGCTAATCGAGTCAGTTAATGACTTTTTTTAAACTATACGTTAAAGAGGTAACATTCTTTTCACTGTATTCTGTTTTAAGTGCCATGGTATTAAAAAGGGCAAGGGGTTGGGAGAATGAAGTACATCCTTGTTCTGTATTTAATTTTTTTTCTACAAGAGTCCAGCAATATGGCAGATGTTAAAAGTGACATTTCTAGTTCTGGGAACCGAGTGATACACTGCTACCACAGGGAGCTACAGCCAAATCCAGGGAGAGAGTATAAAAAGAGAGAGCACATACTGAATTCTTCTGGAGTGACTTGAAAAGGCAAACGGAAGCACAAAATGGGATGCAAAAAAAAAAAAAAAAAAGTTTAAAATGGAAAGCAATTCATAATCTATTGTTGAGGAAAAGATCACGGTCTCCAAAAGCAATATTTAATGTGAGCCCATTTATTTACAAATGCATCATATATAGACTTAGATATAACATATCTATGTAAATACAGCACAGAAAAATGTCTGAAAATCAATACCACAAGATATCAACAGTGGTTAGAGTATGATTTTCTTTTCTCTTTTGGATTATCTGTAGTTTCTGACACTTATTATAAATACATACAACTTTCGAAAGTTTTAAGTTTATGCTTAGATAATTTTGGATAGTCTAATGAAACATGACATGTATATATAGGCTTGCACTGTGTGTGTAACTCCAGTAACACACGTCACATTATACTAGTCAACACTTGTCATCTGTCTTCTTCACTAAACTCTGAGCTCCTTGATATCAGGACAGGGTCTTGTAGTTCCAGATACTAAATTCCTAAAAAAGGAAAAAGAATGAAATTAATGTATATGTATATCATCAAACTGAATTCCTATAACAACATCATAATCATTATCATCTCCATTTTACAGATGAAAAAATTAAAGCTTAGAGATATTAAGTAACCTAGCTAATGTCCTTCCATTAAGAACTGATAAGAGCTTAGTTTCAGACACATATCTGCCTGAGCCCAAACTGATACTAGTGGTAAGTGTTGATGTGAGGAAGTGTGAAGGAAGGAAGCAAGAAGGGCAAGTCATGCAGACTAGGAAATGTTTAAAGTTTGAATGTAAAGCAAATGAATAGAATATAAAATAAAATATACATTAAGCAATTACTTAAAATATGAATATAAAATACACATATAATGATCTAGAATGTTCTCTCTCACTGGTACATCCCTCACTGGTTCAATTAAGAAAGTTGTAGAAATTTCTGCCCTGAGAGGAGATGCTGTTAGGTGATACCATGGCCTATCCAACTTGTTCCTCCTCCAATATTTTATTAGGATCAGTCTCCCAATGTTTTTAATGACGGCCTCAGGTGATTTTAGGAACAAACTTGTTTATTTCCTGGCATGCTCTTCATTTGGTGGCAATGCATCCCGAGGTCACATAAATAAAAACAGCAATTAGAGGAGGTTTAGCAGCAGTGAAAAGGACAAATGAAAAACAAGAGAAAGGCCCTTTGTTGCAATGCATCAGTAAAATTCAGTCCCACAGGTTTTGTGGAGTGTTTTTTAATAACTGAAAGTTATGCCAAAAGTAGTGTCTCTGGGACATTATGCTTAACTATTATGATACCTTTAATTACAGAAGATATGCCCATAGGTAACTGCTTAGGGCATACTAAGAAAATAGGACAGGCTCAGGTTATCTAAAAGTGTAGACGATGTAGTTGATTTCCTCTCTGAGGTTCATATTTAGAAAAAGTTTGATAAAACTAGTTACCAAATAACTCAAGAATGTGGATGTAAATGAGAGAGGTCTAACAAGGAGTGCAATTTAGAGCTACCTACCTACTTTGCCCAAGTTCACACTTTTTTTTTTTTTTTTTGCTCTGTTGCCCAGGCTGGAGTTCAGTGGCATGATCTCGGCTCACTGCAACCTCTGCCTTCTGGGTTCAAGCCATTCTCCTGCCTCAGCCTCCTAAGTAGCTGAGACTACAGGCGCACACCACCATGTCCAGCTACATTTTTTGTATTTTTAGTAGAGATGGGGTTTCACCATATTGGCCAGAGTAGTTTTGATCTCCTGACCTTGGGATCCAACCTCCTCAGCCTCCCAAAGTGCTGGGATTGCAGGCGTGAGCCACCATGCCCAGCCCACACATTCTTAATTTGTCCCTGACTTTAGGGTAAATCCTAAGTCATGAAGGTTGGGCTAAAAAATGGAAAATTCAGGTTGTTCATTCTTTAAATGTTTCTCAGGCACATGACTAAAGAAACTTGCTCCATTAGAAAGTGGAACTTGATATTTCTCTTAGATTATGAGTCACATGGACACTAATATTAGAAGTACTACATAGAGTATTTAATAAATAAAAGTCAATATGTAATAACTGTTAAGTTTTGACATTCCAAAATGATATGGTTTGGCTGTGTCCCCACTCAAATCTCATCTTGAACTGTAACTCCCATAATCCACATGTGTTGTAGGAGGGACCTGGTGGGAGGTAATTGAATCGTGGGGACAGGTTTTTCCTGTGCTGTTCTCTTAATAGTGAATGAGTCTCACAATATCTAATGGCTTTATAAAAAGAGCAGATCCCCTGCACACGCTCTTGCCTACCACCATATAAGACATGCCTTTGCTCCTCCTTTGCCTTCTGCCATTGTTGTGAGGCTTCCCCAGCCATGTCAAACTATGAGGCCATTAAGCCTCTTTTTCTTTATAAACTTCTCAGTTCAGGTATTTCTTTGTAGCAGTATGAAAATGGACTAATACACACAATAAAACAAATATTTTGGATTCTCATAATGTAAATTTGTAGAAAATAGAATATCTTTTTACCTATTTTATTTTTTACTTAATCTCTCAATTCTTATCTAGAACCTTAACGTTTATAATCCTTACAAGTAGCACAAAATAAATACAGTCATGCACCATATAACTACATTTTGATTAAGGACAGTTTGGTCAGTGATAGAACACATATACAATGATGTTCCCATAAGATTATAAGATCATAGTTTTACTATATCTTCTGTATGTTTAGATAGTTTAGATACACAAACACTTACCATTGTGTTACAATTGCCAACAGTATTCAGTCCAGCACTATGCTGTACAGGTTTGCAGCCTAGGACCAATAGATTAGACCATATAGCCTAAGTGTGTGGCAGGCTGTACTATCTAGGTTTGTGTAAGTGCACTCTATGATGATCAGACAATGGCAAAATCACCTAATGATGCATTTCTCAGGTATTCCTGTTGTTATGCCATGCATGACTGTATGTCTGACAGAACTATCATTATCAAGTTCAAAAAGTTCTAGTAGAATGAGACAAAGAAAGACAATCTTTTCCTGAGAAGTGTTTTTGGGAGATCGTAATAAATGATTAACTACGTTGATATTCCAGATACTGTTCAGGGCTCAAAGTATACAAAGGTAAATAAATAGCTCCTGATCACAAAGAATGCATTGTGCCGGGTGCAGTGGCTCACGCCTGTAATCCCAGCACTTTGGGAGGCCGAGGCGGGTGGATCACGAGGTCGGGAGATCAAGACCATCCTGGCTAACGCAGTGAAACCCCGTCTCTACTAAAAATACAAAAAATTAGCCGGGCGTAGTGGCGGGCATATGTAGTCCCAGCTATTCGGGAGGCTGAAGCAGGAGAATGGCGTGAACCCAGGAGGCGGAGCTTGCAGTGAGCCGAGACTGGGCCACTGCACTCCAGCCTGGGCGACAGAGCGAGACTCCGTCTCAAAACAAAACAAAACAAAACAAAACCAAAGAATGCATTGTCTGTGAGGATTGCAGACCCATAAATTGATAATTATAATATTATGAAGTAGGTGCGCTAAGGGAGACATGCACATGTGCTATGTGTGTACTACGGAGTGATCCCTAATTCAGACTATTGGGTAGTGGAAGGGCTTCCTAAGTATCTATTTGAGCTGAGATCAAGAATATGTGTAGATGTTAACCTGGCAAAACGGTAAGGATGGTGTAGAGTAGCGCAGGGAAGGACATGACTGGCAGAACAGGCAATACAGGCAAGAGTAACTCACTGAGAAAGTACAGTGGGAAACTCTAAAAAGCTCTAAATTGCTAGATTATACATTATAAAGCAGAGAGTTAAGTGATATGGGTCTACTCAAATGCCCATCAACGAGTAGAAAAAGAAAATATGATGTGATATATATATATATGTTAGAATACTACTTAGCCATAAACAGGATTAAAATAATGGCATTCGCAGCAAGCTGAATGGAAATGGAGACTATTATTCCAAGTAAAGTAATTCAGGAATGGAAAACCAAACATCGTGTTCTCACTCATAAGCGGGAGTCAAGCTGTGAGGACGCCAAGGCATAAAAATGATATAAAACATTGCACGTTGGGCTGGGTGCGGTGGCTCAAGCCTGTAATCCCAGCACTTTGGGAGGCCGAAACGGGCGGATCACGAGGTCAGGAGATGGAGACCATCCTGGCTAACCCGGTGAAACCCTGTCTCTACTAAGAAATACAAAAAAAATACTAGTCAGGCGTGGTGACGGGCGCCTGTAGTCCCAGCTACTCGGGAGGCTGAGGCAGGAGAATGGCGTGAACCCGGCAGGGGGAGCTTGCAGTGAGCTGAGATCCGGCCACTGCACTCCAGCCTGGGTGACAGAGCGAGACTGCGTCTCAAACAAACAAACAAACAAACAAAAACATTGGACTTTGGGGACTCAGAGGAAGGTTGGGAGGATGGCGAGGGATAAAAGACTACAGATTGGGTACAGTGTATACTGCTTAGGTGAAGGGTGCACCAAAATCTCAGAAATCACCACTAAAGAACTTATTCATGTGACCAAACACTACATGTTCCCCAAAAACCTATTGAAATAAAATATTAAAAATTTAAACAAACAGTAAAACAAAATAAAGAGATATGGGACTACAGAGCTAGATAGAGAACAGGTAATAGAAAATAATATTTACCGCATAAAAAATGTATCCTTGAGGAGTCATTGAAGGATTTAAAGCAATCACATGGTATCATCACACCCAAATTTGAAATGGATCACTTTGGTGGTCACTTGGAAAATGTATGTGCAGACTAAGGGCTGTGGCTTGAATGAGAAACATGGGGGAAAATGACTTTTTTTGTTTTTAAGGAAAAAGGAAGAACTCACACAAAAGTGTAAAGGGAATAGGCAGAGAAGTATCAATAGAAGCAACATACTATTGTGTTATGATTGTCAAAGAAGTGAAATGTCCTTTTGAGAATTCAAAACAAAAGTAGCGAATGAACAAGATCAATCCAAGAAGGCAATTCCTGAAAGATATCCGATAGAATTATAATTAGGAAATTATTAATGCCTTTAATCTTTACTAAAAGCAGTTTCCTTTGAGCAGTAAGAGCAAGAAACTAGAGTGTCATGGTTCATGGAGTAAATGAGGAATAAGGAAGAGCTAGTGATAGAATGAACATTTAGAGAAGTTGATGTAACAAGGGGAGAACTATTGGATGACAGAGAATGGATCTCTCAGCAAGGTCATGGATGAAGGCGAGTGAAGCAAGCCAGTCAAGAGAGAAAGGTTAGGAAACAGAAAAGAGAAGACAATGACCCAGGGGAAGTGTAAGAAGATGAGATCTTAAAAAGCAGAAGAGTTGAAGGGGTAACCGAGCCTCCAGAAATAGGATTAAGGAGCCACACGTTTATATCATCAACGGGAAAGTAAGAATTTGAGTAAAGTAAAATAAGGCTTAGAGCCCTAGTTTTTTTTGTTTGTTTGTTTGTTTGTTTGAGATGAAGTCTCACTCTTGTCCTCCAGGCTGGAGTACAATGGTACAATCTTGGCTCACTGCAACCTCCACCTCTCGGGTTCAAGTGATTCTCCTGCCACAGCCTCCCAAGTAGCTGGGATTACAGTTGCCTGCCACCACATCCGGCTAATTTTTGTAGTTTTAGTAGAGACGGGGTTTCGCCATGTTGGCCAGTCTGGTCTCGAACTCCTGACGTCAGGTGATCTGCCCGCCTTGGCCTCCCAAAGCGTTGGGATTACAGGCATGAGCCACCATGCCCGGCCTAGAGCCCCAATTTCTTTTTTTTTTTTTTTTTTCCTTTTTAAGTTCTCTCTTAATAGGCCTTTTTTTTTTTTTTTTTTAATTTATTTATTATTATTAAACTTCAAGTTGTAGGGTACATGTGCACAACGTGCAGGTTTGCTACATATGTATACTTGTGCCATGTTAGTGTGCTGCACCCATCAACTCGTCATTTACATCAGGTATAACTCCCAATGCAATCCCTCCCCCCTCCCCCCTCCCCATGATAGGCCCCGGTGTGTGATGTTCCCCTTCCCGAGTCCAAGTGATCTCATTGTTCAGTTCCCACCTACGAGTGAGAACATGCGGTGTTTGGTTTTCTGTTCTTGTGATAGTTTGCTAAGAATGATGGTTTTCAGCTGCATCCATGTCCCTACAAAGGACACAAACTCATCCTTTTTTATGGCTGCATAGTATTCCATGGTGTATATGTGCCGCCCCAATTTCTTAATGAATGGGTGACACAAGTACAAGGATTGGCCTGACGTCAAAAGACAAGTTTGGTTTGTTTGTATTGTCTGTTCTTTATGGAACAAAATATTAGACTGGCACAATAAATTTATGTTAACAATTTCCAGGAGCATCTGGATAATCAGTCTCTTACCACTAATATAACCACAACTTACATCCTAAGTGTCTGAATATGCAACTTCTCATCTCTGGGGAAACATACTCATCAAATTCAATACAAATTCATGCCTTCATCACTGGGTCTTCGTGAATGCCCAGCACACCTGTGCAGTCATCTTCTGTATTAAAGTTTGACATGCTGTCAGTAAGTCTTGTGACAAAGGGGAATGTCAGGTTTTCCCTCCTCTAGGGTACTGTTAGAAAGAACAGCTTGTTCTTGTTTAATTAGCATTGATTTTCTTGAAACTGGCTATTACCCTGAAGTCTCAATTTTTTAAAATTCCTTGAGATGAAATAACACTTCATTTGTTAAGTCTTATAAAAGCAACATTCTTTCTAATGTCTTTGGCTAATTGAAGATTTTGCTACTTGTTTATATCTCATTTATTTTGTGTTTAGGTCTGAGCATTTTTCTCATCAGAAATCTTTAATGTATGATATCAATTCATAATGGAGACAAAAGTGTAGTATTAATAAAATCTAGAGTTCCCCAAACCAGCAAATCCATACATCATGTCATACTCACCCTCTATCTTTTGTTTCTAATAATGATTATATCCCATTACACCAAATACCACCATACATACCACCATGGAAATGAATGAACTAAACACATGATAAAATGTGCCACTTATAATTTGAACATCCTTTTTCCATGGATGCACCAACCTCTCACTCCTCTGTTTGGAGCCCAGTGCTGTAAATACTAACTGCTACATTCAAAAGACAGTCCAACTAAACTTCACTTCACAGTGGCACAGGGTGAGTCTTTGGCGAGCCACTGAGAAGGCTGAAAGATTCTTTGATTTTGGATACTTTATTAAGAAATCTAGTAATAAGCAATGTTCACATACCTTTCCTACCCCAAAATTATGTCTTTTGGAAGATGTGCATACTCATTTGAGATCTATTTTTTTGTGTTCCAGACACTGTCCTAAAGGATTTGAAATATTGGTGCAGTCGATCTTCACAATAGCCCTGTATTATATTTATTAGTCACATTTTCAAGAAAAACAAACTAAAAAGGTTTAGAAATTTATGTAAATATCCATAACAAATTAGTAGCAAAGAAAGACCCTGGGAGTCCAGATGACCAACTAACTAAAGGAAGAGCCAAATGCAAAACTCCTGGCCAGTAGTCTCGTGTCACCATGGTAGGCAACCACAGTGGGCAAAAATAAACATGCAATCCCCTAATAGACTTACACATTTAAAATCTCTAAAGAGCATTTGCGGCATTGATTGATACTGACATTTTCAATACTGAGGCTGTGCTATCTTTCTTCTCTGGAGACTGAATGCTCTGAAGTTTGAAAATGATCAACCACAGAGTGTCTGGGGAACTTGTGTGATTATGCCCAAAACTGCGCTCTTCCAAGATCTCTCAGTAATAAGCGTTCTTGCCCAGTCTGCTGACAAATATAAATTCTTCCCCTTTTCAGGGTTTTCACTTCCAGAATATTTTCAATCACCTCACCTGGGGAGTACTTATTCCCCAGCAACTTTGACTGTAGCTTTTGGTACCTTCCCTGCAAGAGTCCTCCGTGTGTTTCCTCATAGAATCAGAGTTGCAGTTCCTCTGCACCAACATCTGTTGTTGCTCTGCTGATCTCACGCCACTGACCACATTGCTTACTGACCTTCTTAGGGCCTGGCCATTTCCCTACCAAGAGTCTTTAGCTGTCGATACCTGTTCCCATCTCTGGTCTCCTCTCTCTTTCTTTCTCTCTCCAGCTATAGAAAACTTCACAGCAGAGCTTGTGGACCCCTGAATAAATCAGCTTTTTATTCCAATTTGCCGCCCCCATGGGCAAGGGGAAGTGATGCACGAAGTACAGTGGATGCTAGGATGTTCTAGCACAGTCGTATCAGTCTCTACAGCAGCTGTGCCTCCTATGCCAGGTGCCATTTTCAACTATAGTGGCTTTTATGGTGATTTTTTTCTCATTTACCCCATAATTTATTTTTGCATTCTAATTACATTTGGGCCCCTTATCACTTAGGAACATTTCACATATGAAATAGATAGTTACATAAGTAAGTGTGACAGCCTTCATCAGTCAAACAAAAAAGGTGGTTGAATTGCTCCTGTCAGACCTTTGACTTCAGGCACCAGTTTTATCTGGAATTCCAAAAACATCTTCTGGAATTTACCACTTGGTTCTCCTTCCTCAGATTTGACCCATTCTAGGGTTCTATCTTATGTCTCCACCCAACAACTCCAGGCTCTTCCCCTGTAGCTGCAGCAGTTCTATGCTGCTTCTCTCAATATCAGAAGAATCTCATCTTTGCCATTTCAAATAAAATTTTTTAGACTTACATTGATTGGAGCCAATTAGTGTAACTATGGAGAGGGCTACCCTGATTTGTTTAAACCAATCAGAATCCATTCCTGAAACTGTCAGTTTGAGGACCAGAGCCAGGGGCTAAGAAGTTGTTCCCCAAAAGAAACCTGGGATATTACTACCAAGAACACAAGAAAAATGAATGGCAGACAACAAGGTGTCAACTACAGAGTCCCAACTGTCCTTAGGCACAACGGTATCTGTCAAACCCCACTCCTAATAGAAAGCATTGCCTAACTCAGCACATTGACTAATGGAGTCTTGGCTTCAGCCCTGTTACTACTCTTTGTTGCAATTCTAATTTTAAAATGTAGGTGTGAAACTTCTCCTTCTTTTAGTCACCATGATAGCCACATGCGTATATTTCAGTCTGAGGTCAGTTAAATTCCTATATCCTTGATACCAACACTATTCTAGGCTACCACTATTAACTGCTTATCTGAAAGTTTGTATCTAGTGGTGATGAGACACGTTTCTTTTCTTTTTTTTTTTTTTTTATACTTTAAGTTCTAGGGTACATGTGCATAAAGTACAGGTTTGTTACATTTGTATACTTGTGCCATGTTGGTGTGCTGCACCCATCAACTCGTCAGCACCCATCAACTCGTCATTTACATCAGGTATAACTCCCAAAGCAATCCCTCCCCTCTTCCCCCTTCCCATGATAGGCCCTGGTGTATGATGTTCCCCTTCCTGAGTCCAAGTGATCTCATTGTTCAGTTCCCACCTATGAGTGAGAACATGTGGTGTTTAGTTTTCTGTTCTTGCGATAGTTTGCTGAGAATGATGGTTTCCAGCTGCATCCATGTCCCTAAAAAGGACACAAACTCATCCATTTTTATGGCTGCATAGTATTCCATGGTGTATATGTACCACATTTTCTTAATCCAGTCTGTCAGTGATGGACATTTGGGTTGATTCCAAGTCTTTGCTATTGTGAATAGTGCCGCAATGAACATACGTGTGCATGTGTCTTTATAGCAGCATGATTTATAATCCTTTGGGTATATCCCCAGTAATGGGATGGCTGGGTCAAATGGTATTTCTAGTTCTAGATCCTTGAAGAATCGCCACACTGTTTTCCACAATGGTTGAACTAGTTTACAATCCCACCAACAGTGTAAAAGTGTTCCTATTTCTCCACATCCTCTCAAGCACCTGTTGTTTCCTGACTTTTTAATGATTGCCATTCTAACTGGTGTGAGATGGTATCTCATTGTGGTTTTGATTTGCATTTCGATGAGACACTTTTCTATTTTATAACCAATACTTTAAAATTTGTAAACACAAGTGCATCTGGCCTAGAAAGAAATGAGGTTCTGAAATTCATGTATACATACATTCCCTGGACATCAGTGCCTCAAAGATCATACTAATACTACCAGGGACACAGGGCATTGTGCCAGAGCATTAAAATAGTGACTCATGGTCAGTCCTTCCACTCTCACTCTTGGCACCATAAAATCCCTCATACAAAAGAATGACTGGCATGAACAACTCAGAGGGTTTTCTCTGAGTATTTCATAAATTATCCATCAAATATCCAGATCAAGTCTAATAAACTTATTTTATGGCAACTGCATATTACATCTGAGTACAATATTTGCTCACCTCAGTCTGCTGACATTTCATGTCTGTTCATCAGCTTCAATTCATAAAATAAATCTCACATAAGACCAAATTAGTTTAGGTGGGCCCTAAATTACCAACAAGTGTCTCCCAATAACATACTCATCTGAATCCAATATCAAAGAAGCTGCATGTTTCCTACTCAATTTATCAAAAAGCACATCACACAACACCTTTAGTTCTATTTATATAAAATCTCAACCAACATTTTAAATCTTATATAATCACAAAGAAGGCAAAATGGTATAGAGAGAAGAAGTTTTAGATCACATAGACCCAAGTCTTCCAAATACAAAGTCTGTATTTTGTGTGCTGGGGTGAGAAAGTTTTTCAACTTCTCTCATGCCAGTTTCTACAACTACAAAATGGTGATAATGAAAACATACCTCTTTAAGTGGTTGTGAATGTTAAATGGGGTTATGAATAAAATAGACCTGACTACATGCTCAATGAATGTTGGTTCCCTTACAGTCCCCTCGGATGGGTACCTGCTGTCCTCTACATCAACAATGATTAGTCATGTTGACAGTGTGCACCCTTGATACGATTTGATGAAAATGGTCTTCAGCTCTAGTGCTCCTCCCCAAAATATGTAACCCCCATTTAATCATGAGGAAAACATCAGAGAAATCTCAGTTGAGGAACATTCTAAAAGATATCTGTATGGTAGTCCTCAAAGGTGTCAAGCTCATCAAAAATAAGGAAAGTCCAAGAAAATCTCATAGCCAAAAGGAGCCTAAAGAGACAAGGGTATTATGTAAAAACAGAGGAAATGTGAATAGAACATAGATTTTAGTTAATCATTATATATCAACATTGGTCCGTTAATTGTAACAAATGTACCGTACTAATGTAAGGTGTTAACAATAGGGGAAATAAGAAAACTCTCTGTACCATCATTTCAATTTTCCTATAATCTAAGACATAAAATAAAAATTGTACTTAAAATGTCCTTTGTGGCAGCATGGATGCAGCTGGAGGCCATTATCCTCAGTGAATTAATTCAGGAACAGACCAAATATCTAAAGCTCTCACTTGTATATGGGAGCTAATCATTCCATTGTTGCAAGTTAGGCATCCCAAGTTAAGCAACCCTTACACATGGTTGTAAGAGGGAACAACAGACACTGGGGCCTTTGATGAGGGAGGGTTGGACGAGGGTGAGGATCAAAAAACTACCTAACTGATATATTGATGACTACCAGGGTGACAAAATCATTTGTACACCAAACCTCAGTGACATGCAATTTACCCATGTGACAAACCTACACATGTACCACCTGAACCTAAAATAAAAATTGAATAAATAAATAAATAAATAAATAAGAAACCTGCAAGTTTAAAACAATGGGTTAAGCAATTCTTGTCGAGTCACTTCCCTTCTCAACCAACCTGCTGCTTCTTTCCTCCTTTTCCTTTCTCCAAACTTAAGTGCTCAGAGTATTGCACTTTAGAAGACATAGGATTAAAGTATGATTTTCCTATGGCCCATGGACAAGAATCCAAGAAGGAAGGGCATGCTACGTTCACACAAAAGAAGAGGCAGGGTGTCTATTAGGGAGGATCAGTGTTCAGCAAAGCTCTAAATAGCTACCATAACATGTGCCAGGTACTGAAATAGGTACTTGAGATATGTTATCTTGTTATGTTTGTTCTTCCAGCACATATATTGATATAGATATTGTTATCATAATTTGCAGATGACACTTAGTTTATCATGATCCCACAGCTAGCAGGAATCAGACTTAAGCTCCGTACTCCAAATTCCAGGGTCTTAAACACTGTTTATACTGCCCCCCAAAATCAGAGTAAAATGATATACTTGTCCTCAGTGGACTTCCACTTCCATTTTTATATATATCCCCATCTTTAAGTGTCTAGCAACAACTGATGCCCCCTAAGCCACACAGCCATGCCTCCTATTTCCTTCAGGAAAATGTGAGTGAGAGAGTATGAAAAGGAGAAAGGGAAAGGGGAAAGTGAAATAACTAAAATTCGCTGAGCAACTACTATACACCAAGACACTTACTAGGTACTTTACCCACTTTAATTAATTAGCCTTCACGAGCTCTTTCTTCATGAGAACACAATGTCTATTTTGAGGCACATTGTTAGTGCTTTTACCATAGCTGTCATGAAGGAAAATTTCTTTTTTAAATTTTCTTATTTTTAGAGATTCAGGAGGTACATGTGCACTTTTGTTACATGAATATATTGAGTAGCAGTGAGGTCTGATCTATTAATGCAACCATCACCCAATAGTGTACATTGTATCTATTAAGCAATTTCCCCTTCCTCACCCCCTTCCCACCCTCCCACCATTCCAAGACTCCAGTATCTATCATTCCACTCTATATGTTCATGTGTACACATTATTTAACTCCTATTTATAAGTGAGAACATGTGGTATTTGACTGTATGTTTCTGAGTTGTTTCACTTAAGATAATAGCTTCCAGTTCCATCTGTGTTGCTGCAAAGATGTGATTTCATTCTTTTTATGGCTGAGCAACATTCTATTATATATATAAAATGTTCATATATTTATATTATATATATATATACACATTCAGCACTAAATAGTGAAATATATAGTATTCCATGATATATATAGTGTATCACCATGTATATAGTGTGTGTATACACCCCCCCCCCCCCACATTTTCTCTATGTAGTCATCTGCTGATGGACCCTTAGGTTAATTTCACATCTTTGATGTTGTAAATAGGGCTATGATAAGCATATCAGTGTATCAGTGTAGATATCTTTTTAATATAACGATTTTTTTTCCCTTTGGGCAGATACCCAGTAGTGGGATTGCTATATTGAATGGTAGTTCTGGTTTTATATTTTTGAGAACTCTCCATACTGTTTTTGATAGAGGTTGTACTAATTTGCATTCATACCAACAGTGGCCAAGAAATAATAGTATTTCTTGACTTTTTAATAATGGCCATTCAGACTGGTTTAAGATAATATCACGTTATGGTTTTAATTTGCATTTCTTTGGTGATCAGTGATGTTGGTTATTTTTTCATATGTTTATTGACCATTTTTATGTGTTCTTAAACATTTTTCTATTCGTGTGTTTTGTCCACTTTTTAATGGTGTTTTCTCTTCTTGTTAACTTACTTTGTTCCTTGTAGATTCTTGATATTAGTCCTTTGTCAGATGCATAGTTTGCAAATATTTTCTCTCATAGTATAGCTCCTCCTATTAGCTTAAACATGAACTTGGCTCTGTTTGCAAAAAAAAATTTTTAAGTAACCTTAAAAGTGTTTGCAGAGTCTCCCACTTCGCTATTCTGTGCCTTGGGATGTGACAATGCTTATAAATCTCACAATTTGTCCTGAGAGGGTATCTTGATCAACGTCTCTCAGTTGCCACTGGCACACTCCTGGCTCATTCATGACCCCATTCCCCTATTCCATCTTGTTGACTAAATGCTTATCTGATGTCTCTCCACAAAAGTTCAGAAGCATTTTCTCAGTTAAATATTTATTTGATCATTTTAAATTAATTTCCAAGAAAAATGTGGGATTTAATTTAAAATGTAAGAGTCCATTTATCTTGTATTTCCCCTGTAATCAAAGACTGAGCTCATCCACTGGAATAGCACACTTGGAGACAGGCTGAATGTTAGGTAACATTACCCTGTCACAAATAGAGTAACGTGTCCGATTATCAGTGGTGCCTCTCCCTCAGTAGAGTGCAAGCTGAAGGGGAACCAGGAGAGATCCTCGGTTCCAGGGCTGGTAGTTTTGTGACCTAAACTCAAAAGCTAATTCTGCTTGGCACAATGTAGAGTTTCCTGCTCCCTCCCTGCTGCTCTAGGGCAGGGTTCTGTTAAATCATGGTACTTAAGGTAATCAATTCACAAGCATGGATGAGCACCTCAATTCTGGGGAGCTCTCATTATGCTGGAAGAGCTAGGGTTTGGCACTTAACCTCCTTCTGACTCAGCTTCCAAATTCCATGCAGGGAGTTGTGAGGCCTTTACTCTTGCTTTGCCAGTACACTTGTGTGCATGTGTCAACAGTAGAAGGATGGTATGAACAGGAAAATTTAATACAGAAGCATGGGAACGGAGTAGGAGGAAAAGTGACCTCTGATTTTCCTGAGGTGGGCTGTTACCATGTTCACCCAGCAGGAGGCACTGGCTTTAAGAAGAAAAATAGAGAAAGAGGCTCTTTAGTACTTAAAATATATCACACCAAAAATCACCCAGTGTGCTCCCAATGGCATCTGTAACTTAGGTAGTAAACCTCTAGCCTTGCCTACATTGTTAGGCCAGAGACACCAAAGAGGCTGCACATCAAATTGAAAATGCAAAGCTGGGCATGATTCAATTTACTTTATAAAATAAAAAAAATCCTGCTGCCCTTTCATGAAATTATACTGTGTGCTTATAAATATGAATGTAAATATGTAACACAAAACATGAATGTTTGTATGGAATGTTGTAATGAACATTTGTTGTTTTTGGATGTCTAGTAAATAAACATTTTTCCTGTTTGAGGAGAAACCTAAATCCTAAAGTAAAGGTGAGACTCAGACTCCATTTCTTACTACCTACAAAACAAGAAAGATTGTGTTCTCCAGCCCTCTAGCAGCTAGCACTGGGTGTCAGGCATAAAATCCACCAATAGATGCCCCAACTGAGATTTTGAACATTGGAACCTTCAAACCTTGAGAGAATGATACAGGTTTAGAGAAAATTAAGACTTTAATAAAACACCAACAGAATCAGTCGCAATATATAAAAAAATTTTACACCATGACCAAGTAGTTTAACATTTGAAAGTAAGCATAATACATCATATCAGTAGAATAAAGAACAAAATCTACATGATCATCTAACTAGATTCAGGAAGAAAAGCATTTTACACAATCTAAAATCCCTTCATGACAAAACACTCGATAAACTAGGAATAGTACACAACATTCTCAACCTGATAAATAGCACTGTAAAAACGAAGCTAACATCATACTTATGGAGAAAGACTGAATGCTTTTCCCTAAGACCAAGAAGATGACAAAAGTGTTTATTCTTGCCACTTTTATTCAACATTGTATTGGCGGTCCTAGTCAGTATAATTTGCAAGATAATGAAAGGCAACCAGATTGAAAAGGAACGACTAAAATTATCTCCATTTTCAAGTATCATTGTCTTTCATATAGAAAATCCAGAAAAATCACTTAAAAATTCATTTGAATGAATACATTCATTCAGCAAGTTTGTGGACTACAAGAAGTTTTATTTCGATACACTGGCAATGGACAATCTGAAAATGAATTAAGAAAATAATTGACTTACAATAACATCGGAAAGAATTAAACAGCAAGGAATAAATTTAATATAAGGGCAAAATATACACCCTAAAAACTACAGAAACATTGTTGATATAAATAAAGGAAAAAATTAGTGTTTACTCAGAGCAGCTATGATCAAGTTGAGACTCAAGCAACAGCAGAGAATCTAAGGGTAAGATGCTGGTGTCTATGGGGACTGATGTCCTGGAAACCACATCCAGTGACAATAGAGCCAGCATCAGCATCAGCAAACTTTTCACAGGATGAAATTTTGGCTGTGACATCGTTCCAAATTTTGGTTCACCTCCAAGTCTATCTCTTCAGCCTTCCTTTAAGTTCAGAAAACTATGTATTGTCCTGTCAATAAATTCCATTGAGTCAGAGTTGTTTTGCTTTGTGTTTTGTAATCCAGACCCGGATCTGTATAGGTATCACTGCTCAGTTTTCTTCTTCTTCTAATGATTTTGCATATTTCCATTTTGTTAGAAAAGGAAAAGTTATTATAATTTCCAAAAAAATATTTTTATCAATTTACATGTACCCATTGGTTTCCAAATGTTTAACTCATCTCCACAATAAACTTATAATTTAGTAATAACTTTGTGAAGTACATATTATGAACCCTATTTCAGTATGTGAGAAAACTCATGTTAAAAGAGGTTACATGATTCCTTAAAAGGGGGTAGACTCCAGATGGAAATCCAGATCTACTGAGTATAGATCCCAGGCAGTATCTACTGTACTAAGCTATTTCCTTGATTTTTCTGGCCTCAGAGCACAGAAAGCATATTAGATTGCCTCTTCCTAAGGAGAATGACATCTCCCAAAGTTTTATTTTCTTTTGTTTTTGTTTTTCAGTTGTTTGTTTGTTTTTTATAGTAAGAACCCTTAATATATGGTTTGCAAATATTTTCCTTTTGAACCTGAGATCCACTCTGCTAACATTTTGAAGTGCATAATACAGCATTGCTAACTATAGGGACTATGTCATATGACATATCTTCAGAACTTGCTCATCTAACATAAGAGAAACTTTGTACTAATTGAACAATTCTCCATTTCCTCCACCCCTCAGGTGTGGGAAACCACTATTATATTCTCTATTTCTATGAGTTTAACTATTACAGATATCATACATAAGTGGAATCATGCAATATTTGCCCATCTGTGAGTGGCCTATTTCCCTTAACGTAGTGTGCTCCAGGTTTATTATGTTGTGCAAATGGCAGGATTTTCTTCTTTTTTAATAGTGGATAATATCTTATTGTGTGTATATACCACATTCTTAAAATCCATTCATCTGCCTATGGGCACTTGTGTTGGTTTTTTATCTTGGCCATTTTGAAGAACACTGCAAGGAATATGGGAGTGCAGATATATCATGGAGAACCTGATTTCAGTTTTTTTGGCTATATATCCAGAAATAGAATTCCTGATTCATTTATATAATTTTATTTTTAACATTTTTGAGGAAACTCCACACTGTTTTTTGTAGCTGCTGCACCATTTTACATTCTCACCAACAATGTGCAAGGGTTCCAATTTCTTCGCATCCTCACTAACACTTATCTATCTATCTCTATCTATCTATCTATCTATCTATCTATCTATCTATCTATCTATGACATTCTAACAGGTATGAATACTATCTCATTATAATTTTATATTAATTGTTCTAATGATTAATAATGTTGAGCATCTCATATACCTGTTGGCTGTTTGTATGTCATTAGGAGAAATTTCTGTTCCAGTCCTTGCGTATTTTTTTATTCTTTTGTGTTTATAATCCTTGCCTATCATTTAAATAGATAGATTATAATATAATATATATATGGCATTTAGTGACAGGAATTCCTTACATTTCCTTACATATTTTGGAAATTAAACCCTTATCAGATAAATAGTCCGCAGATATTTTCCTTTTGATTTCCTTGCAGCTATCACAGCTTTTCTGAAAATCCAGGAGTGCCGTCATGTACTTCTGATGCTGACCTCTCCTGGCCATTTGTGGTATAGCAGCTCCTTCAACGTGGCACACAATATTGAGGCAGCTGTCAGCTGTTCACTGTTACAGATGAGCTGAAGTGACCAGAGGTGCCTGAGAGGCTAACACTGCTGGGATGCACTGCCAATAATTCCAAATTCCCTTTACACAACTCTTGCCGTTATCCAAATCCAAGTTTGTAATAGGTAGGGACTCCTAAGAGCTCTCTCACCACTCAGCATGAGGCAACAGATTCCTCTGTTGTTAAACTCATTAGATTTGAATTCTCATTCTCATCTATGTTTCCTGGTTTCACACCTTTCTTTACCTAATTTAACAATGTGCCTCACTTTGATAATTGTGTCTCCACACTGGATAATAAGAATATTAAATTTGGTAGCAGTATCAATTCAGAGAGAAGAAAAGCTGAACCCTTTCACATCTGAAATTCCATTTTTCACTTTAGGAGTAAGGAACTCTGTCCTTATATTGAAATGATACTCCAGCTGCAGTTGAAAACAGAGCCTTTGTTTTGGTCGGGTACCCTGGGCAATCACTACACTACTAAGAAATTTCATGGGTCATACATTTTTTTAAGCCACTGACAACCAGCCCAGTCCAATTACTTGATAAGTGCGTTTGTCAGTCATTCAAGCTCTATTTTCTCTTCATGCTAAGAGTTAATTGCTGGATAGGATATAATCAGAAAGCACAGTTTTAACATGAAGATTATCCAACTGGTAAAATGTATTTGTACCATTTATATTATGGTTGTAGCCTGATAAACAATTTTAGATGGATTAATTGGGTGACGCCGGTTCTTAAAAATAGGCTTCGACTTTTTCTAAGGGAAATTTCCTTCAAAAGCGTACATATGATTTTGAGCATTTCTGAGTATAAATGTGGTCAATCCTATTGAAATTAAATGATAATATAGGCCATTAAATCATGTAATTTGATACATTGACCTTAGACATGAGAAAGAGAAATGAGAGAGACATTAGCACAATGATGGAAGTATGAGAACTATTTACCCAAGAGGTTATGAAGCTTTGCATTGTTACCAGTCTGCAGAAGCACAGTTGCAAGCTGTCCTCCATCACAGTTTTCATTTGTATTGACCCTTTTTATCTTGCCTATAGTATTTCTACTTTCAATTTACGTCTTGTTTATTTCAGGCCTTGGGTCTGTGGCATCCTACTAATGACATGGTCATGTAATCTTAACAATCAATGTGTCTATGTTTTCTTGGGGTATAATTTCTTTGCCTTTGCAAGGAGTTGATGAATATTAGTACCTATTTTACAAAAACATGAGAAGAAAATATATAGAATTATAATCAAATATGGAGTACTTAATAATCTAAATCTGGTCTTGACACTGTGAAGGATATAATAGAAGTAGAATCCTTTGGGGTACAAGGAATAGAATATGCAGCTTAAAAGTAGTTTAATTGATAAGAACAGTTATTTTCTTCTATAACAAAAGTTCTGGAGGCAAAGCAGTTTCAGGGTGTAGTCAGTAGTTCAACAATAGAACAAGAGCCCATGTTCCTTACACCTTTCCACTCTGCCACACTTAGATAACTGGCACTCATTTTTGGCTTTTCTCTTGGGGTGGCAAGATTACCATCATGGTCCCTGGCAATCACAGCAAAAACAGAAAACAGAAAATGTTATTTTCATGCATTTAAAAAAATCAGAGAGCAAACCATATCCCAAAAATCACAGAGCGGCTTTCCACTCAGGACTCCTTGGCCAAAATTGAGTCTGCTGCCCAGGTTCTAGCTGCAAGTGATACAGGAAAAAGAATATTAGACATATTTAGCCTCTACTGTGGGACCAGTATTCTGCTAGCAAAGAAGCACAAAGGAGCATGTAGGGTGCAGGCAGCTGGTAGATGATTAGTGGGTACAATCTGCCACACAGTAAAAGGTATATTTTACTCTCAAGAGGCTTACAATTTACTATTACTAATAATACAACATTGTATGGTGATTGACAATTCATGAAGCACTTTCAAATAAATTACCTCACTTTATATTACCTTGCAAAGTAAATTACCCTTTTCATATTTTTTAACAAAAAAAGTTAATCTTGGTAATGAAAAAGACTAGCAATGTAGCACAAATGAAGTTTTCTTCAATTCTTCAACTTTGTAAGCCTAGTAGTATATAAATTTAGAAATCACAGACATCAATTAGAACTAGAGTGGACACTTAAGACTGGAGACTGAGTCAAGAAAACCAGGTGCTACATAGCAGAATCACCACCAAAAATTAGTTTATAATCTAGAGGAGGAAGACATTAGCAAACAAGAAAAATTTAGTACTGAATGAGCAACTAAACTTAAAGACAGGGGCTATAAATGTGAGATCAGCCAAGAAGTTTAGCCCACAGAATTTACTGGGCACCTACTTTGTGTGAGAGTTAGCCTGTGGAGAAAGTCAGGCTAAATTAGACTAAGTCTTTGCCCTCAAAGAGCAGAGTGTAATACAACACCAATTAATAAATGCTCTGATAGGAATATGAATCACAGTATTCCATGGGCACGTGGAGAAAGATGGAAAAATGTAGGCAGATTTTAGAGAGGAGGCAGTATGTCACTTACCATTAAAGACAGGATTGAGATGAGGAGAGAGTGCATTACATGTGGAGGCAACACATATTAGCAAAGGAGGTAATATGGAGTGCATGTTTAGAAGGGTAAAGAAGGGAGCCTAGGCCGGGCGCGGTGGCTCAAGCCTGTAATCCCTGCACTTTTGGAGGCCGAGACGGGCGGATCACGAGGTCAGGACATCGAGACCATCCTGGCTAACATGGTGAAACCCCGTCTCTACTAAAAAAATACAAAAAATAGCCGGGCGAAGTGGCGGGCGCCTGTAGTCCCTGCGACTCGGGAGGCTGAGGCAGGAGAATGGCGTAAACGCGGGAGGCGGAGCTTGCAGTGAGCTGAGATCCGGCCACTGTACTCCAGCCTGGGCGACAGCGCGAGACTCTGTCTAAAAAAAAAAAAAAAAAAAAAAAAAAAAAAAAAAAAAAAAAAAAAGAAGGGAGCCTAACAGAACAGGTAGAATGTTGGGATACGTGGGAATCGAGTGAGAAAGGATGAAGAATGGCATCTGAAGTGCAAGCGTTTGAGAAGTATCTGTTCATGCCCTTTGCCCATTCTATCATGGGGCTGATTTTTACTTGTCAATTTAAGTTCCTTATAGATTCTGGACATTAGACCTTTGTTGGGTACATAGTTTGCAAATAATTTCTCCTGTTCTTTAGGTTACTCTGTTGATAGTTTCTTTTGCTATGCAGAAGCTTGTTAGCTTAATTAGGTCCCATTGGTCAATTTTTGTTTTTGTTGCAATCGATTTTGGAGCCTTCATCATGAAGTCTTTGCCTGGACTGATGTCCAGAATGGTATTTCCTAGGTTTTCTCCTAGGGAATTTATAGTTTTAGGTTTCACATTTCAGTCTTAGCTTAATCCCTCTTGAGATGATTTTTGTATATGGTAAAAAGTAGGGGTCCAGTTTCCATCTTCTGCATATGACTAGCCAATAGACATATGAAAAAATGCTCATTATCACTAATCATTAAAGAAATGCAAATCAAAACCATGATGAGCCATCATCTCAGCCTAATCAGAATGGCCATTATTAATAAGTTAAAAAATAGCAAATGTTGGCTAGGTTTCAGAGAAAAGGGAATGCTTATGCACTGCTGATGAGGATATAAATTAATTCAGCCACTGTGGAAAGCAGTCTGGAGATTTCTTAAAGAACTTAAAATAGAACTACCACTTATTTGACACAACAATGTCATTATTGGGTATATACCCAAAGCAATATAAATTGTTCTACCATAAAGACACGTGCACACATATATTCATCACAGCACTATTCACAATAGCAAAGACTCAACCTAGATGCCCATCAGTGGTGGGCTGGATAAAGAAAACATAATACATATTCACCACAGAATACTATGCAGCCATGAAAAATAGTGAACTGATGGACTTTCAGCAACCTGGATGGAGCTGGAGGCCATTATTGTATGTGAATTAATGCAGGAGCAGAAAACCAAATACCACATGTTCTCACTTATAAGTAGGAGCTAAACATTGTGTACAGATAGACACAAAGAAGGAAACAATAAACATTGGGACCTACTTGAGGGTGGAGGGTGGGAGGATGGTGAGGATTGAAAAACTACTTATTAGTTACTTTCTCATTACCTGAATGACAAAATTACCTGTACATGAAATCCCCGCTATAGGCAATTTACCCATGTAGCAAATCTGCACATGTACCTGTTGAACCTAAAATTAAAAAAAAAAAAAAAACTTTTTTAAAAGAAAGACCTTTACAGTGAACAATGTTCACTTAATGAATAGTAAATATATTTTCTTTATGGAAAAAAAATAAGTAAAGTGCAAGCATAAGCAAAACAAAGAGGCAAGGAGGCCGGCATGTGGCAGGGAGCCTGGGTGTCACCGTGAATGCCTGAGGGCCATGTGGAGGAGCTGTGGGAATGAGGCTGGATGGGCCATAAGGGGCCAGGTAACGGGGGAAAGAGGAGATCCACATATAAGTAAGTGAGCATTCATAAGACACAGTAGTTCTGAGTGAAGCAATGTCGTCATCAAAGTATTATCCAAAAATAATTAACCTGGCTGAAAGATGCAGTTTGTGCTGGGAAGGGTGAGTCCAGGTGAGAGGCCATGGCAATGGTCACGATGACACAATGCCTGAGAGCAAAGATAGTAAAAGGACTGGAAATTGGATAGATGTGGGCCTCTGATAAATATGTCAGAAGGAAAAAAAGAAGGCAAAATCAGATGCCAAAATAACTATGGGGTATTAAAGAAAAATGAAAGAAATTTCCAAATATTTTAGCCTGACATACTAAAGCAATGTTGATGTCACTAAGAAATGAGAGCAGTGAGATAAATACTTTGTTTGGAAGGTAAAATAATGTCTTGTTTGAGATACAGTGAATTTTTGGAAATGGTAATTTGGGATGGAAATTGGAATCCGGGATGGAAATTGGGATCCAAAATGGAAATTTTGGATAGGCTCTTACATTAATATTAAAGGAGTAAGATTAGAACTAGAATTTTGAGGTGTTAGCCATAAAGAAATCAGACTAGAAAAATAACAGATATGACATTGATCTTGCAGGAAAGTAGAATATTAGGAATGTCAGTGTGGAGGTGCTGGTGATGTTTTAGACAAAGATCCACTCACTAAAATAAGAGTGAGATTATCAGTAGGAATTCCAAAAATGCAACTATGTAAAAGCAAAAATTAGAGTGTTTAATGTTTCATAGGTTCCTGCACTTCTCCCCCTTCTTTCTTTCCCCCAAGTCACCTCCTCTAAAAGGCCTTTTCTGGCCAATCTAACGTTTTTGTCTCCATACGCTCATCCCAGTGCCACCTATTAACATTTATTACATCACCCTGTTGAATTTTCTACATAGTAGCCATCACCAACTAAAAGTATGTTGCTTGATGAATGGATATATGTATCTGCTGTCTGCCACATTGGACTATAAAACTGCTTTGGTCAGCATTTAGTACAACTTAGTGTTGTAACATTGACACATAACATATCCATTAAACACCTAGAGAAGAACAAGAGAGTGGAGAGAGGAAGGAACAAAGGGTGAGAAGGAGAGAGAGAGGGAGGGAGGAAAGAAGGAATGAAGGAAATTTACATAAAATTCTTGTATATGTGCTATGTCCAATTAGTTACACATGTGTTATGTATTAATGCATAACATATGGTAAATAAATATTTGGTGAGTAATTGAATAAAGAAACCAGAGAAATGAAGAATAAATTACAACAAAACAGATACATGTTATATAACATTTTAGTAAACTCAGAAGTAATTCATCAAATAATCGCCATATTTTCTGAGGCTGCAATAAAAAAATAAATGAATGAAAAACTGTTTTTCATTTTTACCTTATCTCAAAATCATTGTCACAATACTTCTGTTTTTCTCAGTGAGAAAAACCATAGTGCCATGCCCTCCATCCGATCTTCTAACCACTAAGAAGTTTTCAGTGATTCCGAAAAGTGAACATTTTCCAGGGTCACTGTTCTAGCTTCTTTTGCATGTGTCATCATAAACTTAAGTTAGTAATATTCTTGAAATTAAGTGATCCAGACATCTAACCATGCCCTATAGATGAAGAAGGTGGGGGAAATTCCACAGAACAAAATACACAAAGGAGGCAGACAAATAGAGACATTTGCATGTATCATTTGCATGTATGAAACATTTGCATGTATCATACCTAACATTCCTGAGAGCTGATGCCCAGCACCGGGACTCAGCTGGGCTTCAGTCAATTCTGTCATTTTACTTAGAAAATGAGCCTGTCTTCTCGTGTTTACCTTCTCAATGATGCACTCTGACCCTGGAGCTTTGGTCTTGCTTACAAAGTAAAAACTCGAGCACACGGTCAAAATATCCCAAATAAATCATCCTGGTGTTTTGCAAAATTCTTGATCAAATATCGGGAAGTCTAGATCCCTTCTTTTTGTTGGTATTATTTGTTCATTTATTCTTTCATTTATTTTTACTGATTCTTTCTATGAGACAGGCAGTGAAAGTTACAGAACTCTAAAAGCTAAATGCCATATCAAAGGGTGTTTCCAAAACAATCCCTTTTTGTTTCCAACTCAAGGGAATGTCAAGGAACAATCATATGTTACTTGCACTGGTTTTTCAGGCCTCCATAGGTGAGATTTTTCTTTCAGCTCAAAGGTCTGGGTAGCAGAGACTATCTACCTTAGAAGAGAAATGGACACAGATAAAGCCACCTGAGGAAGACCTCCAAGGATGTGACCTGTCACTGCTCAGCACACTCACTCTTCCATAAAAAGATGACCGTGCTGACACACTATTATAACTTTTCCTTTCAAATTTGGGACACCAAGAGGAGGCTTCTTTTATTCTTTAATAGAAGAATGAATATTAATGCTGAAAAGTACTAAACTGGCAATTTCAATCCTGGGAATGAACTGGAATAAACATTCATATAGGTGCCTACCTTGATATAACCCAAATGCTTATCAATAGGAGAATGATTACATAACTGTAGTTCTGAAATATGAAGAATGTGCAAAGAATGGGGTAGATTAATACACACTGACTTGAGATAAGACACATTAAATTTTTATACACAATTTCTAGAACTACACATATAGAATTATGCCATTTAGATAAAGCAATGTCAATACATTTAAAGTATGTATTAATGATGCATGTATAACATTTTATGGTGAATATATCTGGAGACTGGGATGAATGAGGGTTTTCACATTTGTTCTATACACTTTCATATTTTTTCACATGATAGAAAGTGTGTAATCATCTTTCACCTGTATAATTTGAAAGACAGGTTCTGTGTCTATAAATAAGTGGTGGCATATGGCACTGACCCACAGGGGCCATGTTCAGGAGTCTGGCTTGTTGGAACTCAGGTGAACCTGAAACAGAAGAGGGACATGAAAGGGAAGCAAGGGAGGAGAATTTCTTAGGCTGGACAGATGACACTGAAGTGAATTCTAGCACCAGTGTGTGCAGAAACTTGATTTTGTCCTGTTTTACACTGCAAGCTGAATAAGAGCAGCTGAGAGTCTAAACATTTCTTCACCACAACTTGGCTGTGAGACTTTGGAGAAGTCATTTCACCTTCTCAGTGTCAGTTTTTCCATCTGTTAGAAGAAGAAAGGGTAGAACGTCAACTGTGGAGAAAGATCGCATAGTAACATGGAATTCGTGGGAGCTGTGCTAGTCACATTTAAGGTCATTGGCTCTATCTAATTTAGTAGCACCCAATCCACATCACCCTGAATAGACAACTAGAACTTCCTCCTTTCTAAAAATGTTCATAGCATCCTGGCCTTTCCTGGTGCTTCAGTCAATTTCTTGTGTCTCCTCTTCCCCCATCTTCCGGGGGACTACTACCAATTCCATTTAGGCAACTGAATCAGTGAATAAATGCTGTATTCTTTGTTTGCCTCTAAACAGGAAATAATTTTTAGTTTGAAATAAAGGGCTTTGGGTCTAACAGTCATCTGGAGCAGGTAACAAGAGAGGGCAGCAGGTGAACAGTCCTCATGTACCAGAGGCAAATGGGCAGTTGAGGTGATGGGTATCACAATTACTCTGATTTGATCATTACACATTGTATGCTTGTATAAAATATCACATGTACCTCTTAAGTATGTACAACAATTATGTACTGATAAAAATTAAAAATTAATACAAAGAAAAATGTAAATTGAGCAGAAGTAGCAAAAATGGTGAAGAAGCAAGTGTCTCTGGCTTCTGCTGAAATAGCCTGGCTGGGGCCATGGATGCTTCTCAGAGAGAGCATGGGAGTTGCATGAGAATGAAGCTGTCATCTATGGAAATGGAGCAGACTTGTATGATATCCCTGGTATAAATTCTTGACTCCACTACTTGACTGAAAAGCCATTTTAGTACTCTGGGCCCGTTTCTCATTGGGAATCATGACACGTCCTTTTTAGGGTGATTGTGATAGTTAAATGTGAAGTGGCCAGCACAGTCTGGGTAGATGTCACTTGTCTTACCTCTGATCCAATTCATCCTCCACACCTTTCCTTTTTAAACTGAGGACTTCATCTTACAGGATACCACAGTATTTTATTCAGCTTTCTTCTCCCTCCATATTGGACGTTCATTGCTAATGGAAATTAGCGATTGCTAATGAAAATTTATACTCTTATTACAGAACTATTTTGATGCCCAGATCATTTGACATGAACACTAACCAATCAGTGTGCCTTCTTTTTAATGCTCCAAGTACTTTTGATAAGAACGTGTGTTAGGAGAACCACATCGCATGGTTTCAGGTAAATCCCTTGGAAGACAATTATGAGCAGGTCAGGAGAGTCCTTGGCTTCTATTTGGTTAGATTTTTTTTTCTCAATAGTCCTTTATTTCTCCTATTCAAATCAAGGGCTTATTATGACCTGATTCTCATGTTCTTAATAACCATAGAAATCAACACATGTCAAGATATAAGATCCATCCAGAATTTAGCCTAAAATATATTTATTAAACCCTAATTCTGTTTTGGTTCTTCTTTTTTGTTTGGTTTTCTTTTAATCTATACTTCTAAGGAATGCTGAATGAATTCCAGAAAGCCCTTATGAAAAATATGCGAGTAGAAAAGTAGAGAGGAAAATGACAGGGAATTTCATGGAAAATAGACAAAGATTTCTCCTTACATAATGTCATGTAAGAGCTTTGGAGTTGCCCCTTCATTCACTATTTTTTAGTAAAGTTAACTTGACCTGCTTTCCCAAAGGAACTTCTAGTCTTAAACATTTGCAACATGCTCAGTTGAATAAATTCTTAAACAATTTCTTTTTCCTACTTAAAATTATTCTGAGATATACAACATTCAGTGGAACTTTCATAAGAGAGGTCAAGAGCAGAAATAATTTTTAAAAGGGAGAAGGAGTATTACTGACATTGCCTGACCTCCAAGTAAATAAACAAATCTGCATTTGTGATCCTGTGAACTATGCCATGAACATGGCATTTTCAAAAAATATTTTAGGGACCAGCCCTCCAAGCGTTATTTGGCATCTCATGCAACAAGGAGACCTTATCATATAGAAAAGTGAAAATTGCTGCTGTGATGTGTGTGGTTGATAGAGAATAGAAATAGCCTTCTCAGTAGCTAATAAAATGCCATCTGGAAACACCTTTCAACACTGATGTTACATTTTATTTTTTTTTAATGCACCAGAGACTGCACGGAAAATTAGGTTTTGTGAAAGCTAGCAAAGTGGCATGGCCATTGTCTTTCCTTGGGAATTTGTCATTTATATTTATGATATTGTTTCTAAACTGACAAGGTGACTCAAATCAAATCTATTCACAGGACTTACTTTGAATGTGCTGCTGTAGACTTCTATATATCATAAATCCACACCTTGAAAACTGACTAAATAAATATCATACCTTACTTACTAGTGTCCTCTGATATCTTTGGTAGTCAATGTAAAATAGAAGGTCAGATTTTGTTTTCCTTCCAGTCTTAATGGAGTTAAAAATTTTATCCATTGTATTATTAGATAACTCATATATTTGGTTTCTCTCTCCCTAAGGGAAGTAAAATGAGCATGTCTTCAGTTTACTCTGTTCATGCAAAGAATATTTAGGGAAAGTATTAAGATATTAAGAAACCTGAGGCTAAGCAGGACAAATAGATAACTTGCCCAGAATCCAACAGCTGGGAAGAGGCTGAAAGAGAGCTACAACCCAGGTCAGTCTATTGCCCACATCCATATTCTTTCCAAAACTCAGTATGTTCACTGAATTCAGCTGAGATACAAAGTCCTAGGTGTACAATCATAAAAGCCTATAGAGGAAACTTGATCAATGTGACAGAAAGACAAAGAAATTTGTTTTCAAATTGAAATCAGAATCTTAGAAATGGAAGGCATTATACCTGTCAATACCCACAATTAGGTTAATTCCACATCATCTGCACACACACACACGTGCACATGCACACGCGCACACACACACACACACACACAAATATTCACATGAATCAATGTTAAAAATACTCCAATTATTGAATATGAATAAAGAAACTGACAGAGGAAATGTGTCTATACAGCAAGGTATGCATGCAGCATTTCTTAGCACCCCTGTTTTCTTTCCACTCTTGGTTCCCTATGGAGTGCAGAGTTCCTACTGACATTATCCTAAGAAGTATACTATCACACATATATTGGTATTTCCTGGTTCTTGAATTAAATTTGACCTTAGTAAAGCCATATTTGCATGGAAGATAAACAGTAGGGTAGTAGAGTGAATGATAACCTAAGCTGCACATGAGTAACTAAAAAATATTTTTGCTGCCAGTTTTCCATTGTTTAGGAAAACCCATTGCAAGAATGTGCCTTAATATCATCTCCTCTTCCCCAACCTTTTCCCCATTCTGTTGCTCACACAAATCCTTTTTTCGCATTATTACCTCCTATATAATCTCTCCGAGAGCAAAATGTATGTGTGTAAGTGACCTAATATGGGTGGTCTGTTAACATCTCTATCAGAGTTATTTAGTTTAGTCCAAGTTCTAACTGAAATTAAAGATGTGTTCTATTGTTAAAGGAATTTCCAGCACAAAGTAGCATGTAGGAAATTATTTTAGGGCAGCATCTCTGATATCATGCGAGTTGATTTTTTGTTATTCTACAATGTATTGTCTCACTGAATAGTGACTTTGAAGAATTTCAGAAATTTTTAAAGAGTAAAACTGCTATTTAATATCATGTGTATTATGGTAATCTCAAGCAGCCACATCCTGAGAAAAACAACAGAGGAAAGGTAAGTCAAGGGACTATTCTTACTCTGCTCAGGAATGATTCATGTGCACAGATTGACTAACAATTGGATGTTTAAAGAATCCTTAGCTGAATTCTTAGCAAACGGAAGTCTAGAATTATTCCAAATGCCTTCTATAGTAAAATCTGATATTAGGGAGAATAGAAAAAATCATTCTGAATTTTGGCACACAAAAACAATTCTTACTGTTTCTGGATTATTCACTGGATGATCAAAATAAATCTTAGTCAAGGAACCTAGTTCTTTGGAAGAAATAACTTTCTGTTTGGATATGCCAAATAGGAAGAGATGAAATTTTCTCACCAAAAAAGGCAGTAAACACAGGTTATCTCAATTATTTGACCTGTTGCAAATATAATCTCTACGAACCACTTTATATTAATGGTGCTGTCCATCTAGATACACATAAGACATGTCTGAAAAGTTTTTCTTGCGCAAACCATAAAATTGTTTGCCAGTAGTCTAGTTATCAGATTCTTTTGTGACCAATAAGGTGTATTTAGTACAACCACCCTGGGTTTGAGTATGGGTTTTACAAAATGGACTGAAAGTAAGGGGTCTATTGTGAGCTAACTTATGCTTTTAATAAGCAATCTCAAAGGATTTCAAAGCAAATGCCATGACTTGGAAAGTATCTCTCTAATCACAGGACTTGGCCAATCCTAGCAAAAAAGAAATGCAACTTGAAATTAGTGAGCAAATTCAGTTTTTTTAAAAAAGATATCATTGTAACATGTTAACAAATGATAAAATTCATACCCTATATTTTCAATCTTATCTCCTTTTATGAATTTCATGCTCTGTCCATTTAACCCCTGTCATTATTTAGGCTCCAGATACTGTCTGTTTTTTGAAGGCTTTATTTCTCTCACAGAAGAAAATTAAGTACCTCTTTTACCTTCTCATGGTACTATGTGGAAATCTACTTTATGACATGTACTAACAATCTTTTTATCAGTTCATCTTCTGCAAATTGGCTACCAGCTCCTCAAGGAGAAGAATCATGTGGTACGCAAACTTTTGTTTTCAAGGGTTAGACATGAGACTGTTATAAAGTATAATAATAATAATTGCTATAATAAACATTTATTGTGGTTTTTACCACATGGTGCTCAGTTCCGAAATGTTATATACAGTATCTCATTTAATTCTTGTAACAAACATTTGAGTTCTATTATTATCCCTTTTTTAAGACAAAAAAACTGCAGCACAGAGTATGCAGGACTACAGCAGTGCGTGTCAACAAAGTGAATGGCTCTCTCTGGAGTTGGACAGTATATGACCCATGCACAATTAGCAATGGCCCTTTCAGTCAATGTTTTTAGAATTAAGTTTCAATGTTCTGGCCCAGCACAGTGGATGAAGCCTACAATCCCAGCACCTTGGGAGGCTGTGAGGGGTGGATCACTTAAGCTCAGGAGTTCAAGACCAGCCTGGCCAACATGGTGAAACCCTGTCTCTATTGAAAATACAAAAATTTGCCAGGCCTGGTGGTGCGCACTTGCAATTCCAGCTACTCGGGAGGCTGAGGCACGAGAATTGCTTGAACCTGGGAAGCAGAGGTTGCAGTGAGCTGAGATCGTACCATTGCACTCCAGCCTAGGTGACAGGCTGGAGTGACAGCCTCATCCCAAAAAACAAATAAATAAATAAATGTCCAACTTAATATTAAACTTTCTCAGTGTATTTGCAGTTTTTTCAAATAATATTTTTAGAGGCATAGATACCCTAAACCAATGAGAATATGTTACAGGCAAAGAGGGCCATCTGCCTAGTGTCCTTCAATACTTGATATCTAGATAATCATTTTATTCTGTCTGACAAAAAATTGCCACTAATATTGCTCTGATGACCATATGGTCTGATGAGAATGACAAAACTAAAAAGGGCAATAGGACAGAATGCTTAAAGTCAAGTCAAGATGGTTCAGAAAGCCTGAGAATGTCATCAGTGGGGCTCTGCTTGTCTACTCCCTTAAGCAAGCTCAGGGCTGAGCCTTCCATTTGCAGAAGCAATTGAACAGCAAAATGTCTCTTTGCTAAAGAGATATATAGTGTTTATTGGGCATGAGTAGCTCTGCAAAATCACAGGAAAACCTTGTTTTTACTTTCTAAAGTAATAGCATATTAAAATTTGGCAAATGATAGTCAACCAATAAAAGTATATGGTGTCATGAATTCATAGCATTTGTCTGAATTAATATTTTACCCATGATTTCAGAATCAAAAGGGTATTGGAATAATCCTGACAGAAGTTATTAAATTCTGCATTTCCCTGTTTTTCAAGACTTCAAGGGATTTATAGTAAATAGGAAGAGGTCAGTATAACAATAAGAGGTTTGAATGTAAATAGAGGAAACAGGCCATGGAGAATTAGTAACTTAAAAAGGAGTCTATGTGAGTTAGAGATGGATTCACAGAATATAATTCAATATTAATCTCATATAATTCTAGTTTCACTGCTAATGAACTAATCAATTTAGTATGACATGCAGCACAGTTCATAAACAATTATCAACATTTAGTTTTATTGACCACAGATCACAATCACAAAGGGTGACCTAAGGAGCGTCTAAGTAAATTATTAAACAGACATGTTTTTTCTCAGATTGTTTATAGCACCTAAGGGTTTCTTGGATGGGCATCATTTCAAATCCAGTGTCAGGAAAATAGAATAATCCTGAACTTAGGGAGACACCTACAGGTACAGTAGAAAAAATAAAATAAAATGAGGATCTCAGAACCAGAAAACAATAGCATTGTGTTTTATTAGGAAAACCAAAATAATTTTTTCTTGAAAATATTTTTGAATGCTTAGAGCACTTTTCATAATGATAAACACAACATATACAAGGATATCTTAACAGCAAATATATGGCTTTTCAATTTTATCTCTCAACTTTAGACTACTTCTAAAATCAAACTTTGTCTAATGGCCTAAAAGATAACCCATAGTTCTTTGGAAGTGAGTTAGGATTTACTTATTGGTAGAAATAACATTAGTTGTCATCATTGTCATCATCTTCTTCATTATCATTTTTACCGAGTGTCTACCAAGCGGCAACAAGTGTATTTAGATATTAATCACTTTTGGTAAGTTTTTTCTTCAGTTAAAATAAAAATATTTCTGGTAGAATAAACACATTTCGCATTAATAGACATTTTGGCCATAACATATATGGTTTTATTAGATTAATTTTTAAGAATAGGTTTTTGACTAGTATGAAGTGCAGAAGAGTTTAAGGATGCCGATGGAGGGTGGCAGTGACATGCGGTATAATTTTGTTAGCAAATAGACAGATCTAGAGCTTTTTAAAAGCTTCTCCCCTCACCCCCCACCTCCCATTATATAAATTCCCACTCCATGAGATGAAAATCAAAGGAAGAAGTAACCATCCAAATTTTGTTGTTGTTTTCTGTTAGTTTAATTTAAATCTCCAGTTCCATGCAGGTTTTGCTCAGAAAGGACACATTACCAAAGCTGTCCTTCATTTCTTGTACTTAAAATATTTATACAATACTTACATTTCCATTACATTACAGGAAGAGAATTTTCATGTCTTCAGCACCCCCTAAATACATCATTCTGGTGCTCTTCTGATGCCAGAAAAGCTTAGAGAGCTCTAGTATTGACACAAATTATCACTGAGAAAAAATCCCATAATTTTACCTTTTCCTGATTTTGACATTATACCAGTGTATTCAGTCATGAAATCACTACACATCAAAAGAGGTCCACAGAAAACAACTAAAATGGATGAGAGAATATAGCAGATTGCACACAGCAATACCTAAGGATCTAGAGACTTTTTTTTAAAAGATAAAATCCAGTTTCTATCAAGCCAATCTTCCAAAACAAAATCATATCCTCTCCATCTCTGACATCTCTGATCAGCACCTAAGCAGATAAGCTTAGATACTTTGAATTCTCTATTATACCACTATAACAGCCTTTTAATTCTTTTCTCCGTCATTGCCCCCACAAAAAGGCATCTTCTATCTGCTGTGCTGAAACAATCTTAGAATATTTCTCTGGTTAAAACTGGCTCTCTATAATCTTCAGGATAACAAACTAAATTTCTTAACAGCATAAGCCTCTAAATAATCTGTTCTCCACCTAGTTTCTTGGTTTCACACCTTCACATTCATTAATTTCTATAAAGTAATAATAATAGGAATAATAATACAATAATAATAACTAATATTTACGAAGTCTGTATTATGTGCTAACCATTGTCCTAAATATATTGTTTTTATTGTGATAAATATATGTAACATATAATTAATCATATTAATCATATTTCGGTGTAGAGTTCTGTGGTCTTAAGTGCATTCCCATTGACCTGCAACCATCACTGACATCCATCTCCAGAACTCTTTTTCTCTTGCAAAACTGAAACTCGGTAGCCACTAAAGAATAACTCCCCCTTCTCCCCTTCCCTCCCAGCTCCAGGCGACCACCATTCTACTTCTATCTCTGTGAATCTGACAACTATAGAAACCTCATACAATAGGATTCATACAGTGCTTTTTTTTTTTTTTTCTTTTTTAACTGGCTCATTTCATTTAGCAAAATGTCTTCAGGGACATATGTGCATATTGTAGCATGTGTCAAATTTTCTTCCTTGTTAAGGCTGAATAATATTCACTGTAAGTATATACCACATTTTATCATGGACACTTGGGTTGTTGCTAGCTTTTGGTTATTATGAGTAATGCTGCTATGTGCTATGAACGTTTGTGTCTTTGCTTGGGGTGTATAACAAATTACCATTGACTGCATGACTTAAACAACAGGCATTTATTTCTGTTATTCCAGAACAGGCAGTTCTGGAGGCTGGAAAGTGGAAGATCAAGATGCTAAGTAGTTCAGTTCCTCTTGAAGATCCTCTTGAAGATGGCTGCATTTGTACTGTATCCTCACCTGACCAGGAAAACTCTGGTCTCTTCATAAAAGGGCACTAATTCCATCATGAGGCTCCCATTCTCATGACGGTATCCAAATCTAATTACCTCCCAAAGATCCTACCTCCAAGTACTATTACATTGAGGATAAGCACTTCAAAATAAAAGTCTGGGGAGTCACAAACATTCAGTTCATAGCAATTAGTGTACAAATCTGTTTGAGTCCTGCTTTCACTTCTTTTGAGTATATAACCAGAAATGGAATTACTGGATCATGCGATATCAGAACTTTAAAAATGGCACTAGAATAACAAGGTCAGGAGTTCGAGACCAGCCTGGCCAAATAGTGAAACCCCATCTCTACCAAAAATATAAAAAATTAGCTGGGTGTGGTGGCACACACCTGTAATCCCAGCTACTAGGGAGGCTGAGGCAGAAGAATTGCTTGAACCCAGGGGGTGGAGGTTGTAGTGAGCCAAGATCGCACCAGTGCACTCCAGCCTGGGCAACGGAGTGAGGCTCCATCTCAAAAAATAAATAAATAAATAAAAAGAAGAAAGAAAGAAAGGCACTAAATTAGCCCTACTGTAAAGGCTGTTCTTGATCCAGACTAACAAAGCTTAAAAGCAAGTATGGAAAAAATAAAAATGATCTACAAGTAATTTAACTTTGTGTGAGGACATAGTTCAATACTCTTTGAAGGAATGCAACTGATATGGTTTGGCTCTGTGTCCCCACCCAAATCTCGTCTTGAATTGTAATCCCCACTTGTTGGAGGGACCTGCTGGAAGGTGATTAGATCCTGGGAGTGGTTTCCCCCATGCTGTACTCAAGCTAGGGAGTGAGTTCTCACAAGATCTGATGGTTCAAAAGTGTGGCACTTCCTCTTTCTCTCTGCCCTGCTGCCATGTAAGACAGGCCTTGCTTTCCCTTCACCTTCTGCCATGACTGTAAGTTCCCTGAGGCCTCCCCAGCCATGCAGAACTGTAAGTCAATTAAACCTCTTTTCTTTACAAATTACCTAGTCTCAGGTAGTTCTTTCTAGCCATGTGAAAACTGACAATACAGCAAACTAATACAAAACTTACGATATCTGTCATCTAATGATCAATTACCAAAAAGGCAACACAACCCATAACCAGAAAGAAAATAAATTAATTAATACAAACTCCAAAATGACAGAAATAATAGAATCATCTTGCAAAAACCTTAGCACAGCTAATATATTACAAATATGTTGAAAATGTAAAGAAAATGTGACAAGAGAAATAGAAAGCTATTAAAAAAAACAAAAAACAAATGTAACTTCTAGAGATAAGAAACACAGTATCCAAATGAAAAATATGTCACTATTGTTAGGGAAAGAACCTCCTCACTTTTAGTTAGGAAATATATGATACAGAATTCTTGAATGACTTAACTAGCACTCTATTATCAACAGACTATTAGTTGGAAACATATTTTCTGAATTCTCCAGTCTGGAGTTCTTTTTATATATTTTACATGTATTTTGTATATTTTTTTCAATAACACTTTGTGCAAGACTTTGAAAGAGTCCAAGGCTCAACAAATGAACTTCCCTTCTCCAGATTAGCTTTTTGATAGAACACTGCAGATAGATAAGATGTGATGCAACTAGCCTACTTATAATATTACTAGAAAGACTTGGCCTTCCCTGTAGTTATGGAACTCCGTCTATTATAGCCAGAAGTTCCATCCGAGTCTATTTACTCCTGACTCATTTGGGAAGAAGAGTCAATAGTGTCTATAATCAGAGCAGTCTTTACAGTAAAGGAAAAGTAGTGCCTGCTTGGTATAACAATTACTGTTAGTTGTTACAGTCTTGGAAAAGTCTTATGTATTTACTAATCCCAGTTGACATATATTCATTAATAACACAGAAGCTCTGAGAATTTTGTTTAAAAGGCTGGTTTTGAGAAAGTACATCCCCAGATACCTTTGATGCGAATGTTTGATTCAATACAAAAGTGATTCTTCAATATTTTTGTCACCAACCATCTATGTACTGACTCTAAATTTTGGACCTTTCTGTGGAATAATGAATAGCAAATATGGGTAGTTATAAATCTTGATAATGTGACTTTCCTCAGATATGAATATGAAAACTCTTGAGTCTGGAGCCAGCAGATCAGGCTCTATACACGCTATAAATACCATGTCATCGTGGTTAAATCTTCTTCCTTTCTCTGCATCAGTTGCCTATCTATAAAGTGAGGGGATATGATGATTTTGTAATTGTAATGTGTCAGTTTAGCTAGAATGAACTACAGTCTCCAAAATTCCCTTTCTAGTATATTTCCAGTTAGGGTGAGACACAACGGATAAGATATTCCCTCTCTTTTGTGAATTGGAGGATGGAAAGGAGACAGTCATTCTGTAGCACACACACAAACACATTCTGCCAGTCGATGAAACACTAATCTCTGAATAATGCTGGAAAGAAATGTTGTAGATATAATTAAAGCCCCTAAACAGTTGGTTTTAATCAAAAGAGAGATTATCCTGAGCAAGCCATCTGACTTAATCTGATAAAAGCTCACTAGATAAAGAAAATGATGTGGCACATCTACACCATGGAATACTATGCAGCCATAAAAAAGAATGAGTTTCATGTCCTTTGCAGGGACATAGGTGAAGCTGGAAACCATCATTCTCAGCAGTTTAACACAGGAACAGCAAACCAAACACCACATGTTTCATTCATAAGTGGGAGTTGAACAATGAGAACACGTGGACACAGGGAGGGGAACATCATACACAGGGGCCTGTTGGGGGGTTGGGGGGCAAGGGACGGGAGAACATCAGGACAAATACCTAATGCATGTAGGGTTTAAAAAACCTAGATGATGGGTTGATGGGTGCAGCAAACCACCATGCCACATGTATACCTATGTAACAAACCTGAATGTTCTGCACATGTATCCCAGAACTTAAAGTATAATTACAAAATAAATAATAATTAATAAATAATAAAAAGGGCTTGAACCTTTCCTGAGCCCAGAGACTCCAGTCACTGAATCAACAACTGCTCTCCCTTCAGTCTATTATCTTCCTTCTTGACTGATTCCCTGAACAAAACAAGCTTCAGCTTATGCCTGTGGGGTTCCAGCCAACTCATAAACACACACACACACACACACACACAAACTCACACACATTCACACACACATTTCTCCTACTGATTCTTCTCTGATTGAATCCTGATTATATGAGTTTAAGTTAGTTAATGCCCGAGTTCCCTATTTCTTCAATTCAGGTGTGGATGTGTGTATGTGGTGTGTTTCTCACAGATGAACTTTTGATTCTTCATTAGTCTGTAAACAAAGCAAAGGTATCTAGATCACAATGCCTATGAATGCAACATCTTCTTCCTATCTCTGTCAGTTACCTCACTGGCATCATGCATCATAAATATAATCTTATCAAAGATGAAATAGCTGTAACTGAGATTGGGCACTATTAGATTGATGAAGTGCTGACCTGTGAAACAACACGTATCTCAGTAAGTTAAATTGCTTTGTACCGTATCTTTTGGTTGTGTTTTATAATTGTTACTGGAATCTTTTATCTTGAATTGGATGTTTTTGATGAAAGAAAATGAGGAAAGTAGTTATCTTCCTGATTCATTATTTTCTTATACTATTTGGTGAATATGGGATAGCTCATCTGTATAAAACATCTATCCACTTTTTAAATATACTTGGTTATTTTCCCGATCATTTCCAAAAGTCTGCTCATTGTTGGCCATAGAAGTTTTCATCCAAAAATAAGGATAGTAATAAAAGTCAGATGAAATTTCTTTTGGAATCTAAACAACACTAAAGTGTTTAAGTTTTAACATTTTCTCAATTTAATGAGAAAATTTAATCTTAGAGTCAGGCCAGATTTAATTTCTCTGAGTTATGCCACTGGATATTTCAGAAAATAGGTTTTCAAATATCAAGGTTATTGGAGCCCAGTACTTCTGACTTCAGGTACACACACACACACACACACACACACACACAAGGGATGTGAAATTTGGTAGCAGGTGGCTGCTATTCTTCCTTCCAAAGTAGTCTACTCAAAAGATACTGAATGTCAAGAACTCTAAACTCCTCAAAGATGAGTTTATTTCACGTCACCCAGCAGACAACTGAACACATCACAGAAATCAAATACTTATTAAATTAGTATGCATTGCTTCACAAGGAAAAGTCAATAAAATGGCATAGTGAATATATCATTGGACTTGAAGTCAGAGTGTTCATCTGTAAAATGGGAACAATAATCATGACAATACCATTCAGATAATCTTATTCTAAAAATTAAATACACTGTATTACAATGAGTTTGTAACTTCTACAGTAATATATCTATACTTTCCAAAAGATTGCTCTCTGATCTAACACAACAGAAATTTATTACAAAAGATAATTATTTATTCTATATTCATGTAATGGATCATGTTAACAATAAAGGACAACTTTCCTTTTTTATTTTTAAAATTTTTATTTTTATTTTACATTCTGGGGAACATGTGCAGGATGCACAGATTTGTTACACAGGTAAATGACAACTTTCCTTCTTTAGTGAGCAAATCTTTCAATAAGCAAAGTACAGGTGTTCTCTGTGATATTTTTATTTTTGCAATTTATGTTTAATGAGCAAATCTATGCAAGGTAGCATCTTTCTAGATCTGGAAAGTTGAATTCTTTCTATATCAGACCTACACTCACAGTTGACATCATCACTCTAGACAAAGTCATAACTACAACCTAAGCACTTTCATTTAAAGGAATGTTCATAAACATCTACTCTCCTAGGTCTTGAGCAAAGCCCAGAAATAACAAGGTCAAATGGTCATCCTCAGGAAGAAAGTAAAATCAGACTTGAAGAAATATGATGTCAAATTCCCCATATTCCAACCTGCTGTGCTTGATTTCAATACTTCTTTTATCAAGGTGATTCTGGTAGAATTTGGCTGAGCACTCCACCCAAAATCGAGTCTCCATGTAAATACACTCCACTAGTTTTTCAAGATAGGTGTTTATTAATATATGGATTTTATTTTCTGGTGCTCAAGACATGTAATGCTAAACTGACAAATGGGACTAGTCAGAGTTTTTTAGGTATAGTTTAATTCTCAATATAAAAAGTAAACAGATTTATAAGAAACATTCTAATAAATACATCACCATGATTTTTTAAAATAATACCTTTGTCTAGAGTTCTTGATAAAGTATTGTTATAGAGAGGTTTTAGAGATTTTATTTTTTAATTTTTGAAGTGAAACTGTATGTACATACGTATAGCATGACGCCAGGCTTATAAGTAAGGTATTTTAAAGTAAAGCTTTCAAGGAAAGTACAAATCAGGTATTGAAATTAAATTGAAGACATAGCTTTACTCTCTTCTTTGATCATAACTAAAATAATATTTTAGAAAAAAGCTAAAACAAAAAGAGGAAATTATACAGATTGCTGCTTCTTTTCCAAACACTTCTCAATATCATCAAGCACTTGAATGGCAGCCTTTGGAATTCGAGTCCCAGGACCAAATACATTGGAAACACCAACTTCAAACAGAAATTCATAATCCTGTCGAAAGAATTTGTTTAATTAATAAGAGACACTATTTCCATTTTCAAGGAAATAAAACACTATCCTTTCTTCTTTGTCCCTCAAATACCCAAAACCTTCTCAACTGGTATACTATTGGCATGTGGGTCTAAAAAATTCTTCCTTGATTGGGAGTGCTACTAATAGCCCTCAGCACCAGTCTCCCAGTCCACATTATTTAAAAAACAAAACACTCCGCCCATTTTCTAAATACCTCTACGTGTTGTTTGTGGTGGGGAGCTGGATATCCTGACTGAGAACTTCTGAGCCTTAAGTCATAATTTTCTCTCACCTAAATTTTCACTACTTGTCATTATTTGTGTTAAATTTAGTATCATATGATAATTTGAGCCTAAAAAACAATTTTCTCCTAGGTATTCTGTCTGCAGTTAGTGAATGGTGGCACTTTGAATGTGGACACCTGATAGATTTCCTACAAATGAAAATAAGCCCATTTTTTTTTTCATTCTCTGTTGCCTTTTTTTAAATTAAATTAATTAATTTATTTATTTTTAATTTTTTGAGACGGAGTCTCGCTCTGTCGCCCAGGCTGGAGTGCAGTGGCACGATCTCGGCTCACTGCAAGCTCCGCCTCCCGGGTTCACGCCATTCTCCTGCCTCAGCCTCCCGAGTAGCTAGGACTACAGGTACCCGCCACCACACCCGGCTAATTTTTTGTATTTTTAGTAGAGACAGGGTTTCACCACGTTAGCCAGGATGGTCTCAATCACCTGACCTCATGATCCGCCCGCCTCGGCCTCCCAAAGTGCTGGCATTACAGGCGTGAGCCACTGTGCCCCCCACCATTTTTAGTTTATTGTAATAGTCAAAGTATGAGTGAAAAGATAGCAAGGGCACAAATAACCCTGCAGGATTTAGGCTGTTTTAACATCTGAACATTTGTAGCTACAATATCAATTGCAGTTAGGATGTGCTATAAGAACCTGATCCTTATCCAGTAGAGTGATCATATATGACGGGACAGTCTGATGAGTGATCATATATGACAGGACAGTTTATTGTTGCAGCACCCTTTTTAAGAGCACCCATTTCTACTCTCAAGTGATCATATTTGGATGATAAATTATATGGTCATGCTAATTACTCCCCAACTACTACTTTTCTGTCTCTATTATATAACTGTAATATTCTTATAATACTATAATGTTGCAATAGAACTTAGCACATCTCATTGAACTTGTCTCCTTCTAGTCTATGAAATTCTGAGAGCAGAGATCATGTCCAATCTGTTTCCCCAGTACCTAACACATAAAAGTGCCCAAAACATGTCATTGTTCTTGAGCAGATGCTACAGAGTTTAAGAGCTCATAAGGGAACTGAATGAAACATGTAATAACAATCATCTCTAAATTGGAGATGGTCAGATTAACAGGTCATATACTTCTCTCCTTCCTAAAAATCCCATGTACCATTTGTCCTGACATCTGAGTTATGGATTTAGAATGGAGGATTCAGCTGGAAGAGAACTGCAAGATGTTGCAACTGCAAAAAGGGTATATGACTTACCTAACTCTTTCTTACATAAGCCTTGTAAAATATACCTTTGTGAGAGGGTAAAATGTTCACAGTAAGTGAATCTGGGTAAAGGGTATACAGACATTTTTTGTACTATTTTTATTTTTGCAACTTATCTGTTAGTTTGAAATTATTTCCAAATAAAAATATATGTTTGAATGTCCTCCACTTAGCTGGGCCAGGGATAGCATAGTACTTGCTTCAGGATGGAAGCAGGCATTGTGAGTCTGCTCAAGCTGCTGAAAAAAACTTGGAGGCGACTGCTGCTAAGAGAGTTAGAAAATCCTGATTGTAGTAACATACTGGTGAGGACAGATCACGTTTATTCATTTAATCAGACTGCAGAAACAGTAAGCTCCACATGGCAGAGGCTGTATCTGTTTGATTAGCCACTAGATATTAGTGCCTTCTAATTTAAAACTAAGTGACCTTTAATTGAATAATAGCAACATTTTACATATTCACTGCAACCAAATAGTGAGAAAATAAGGGTGTTAACTGCTATAATTACATAATATGGGATACCCATATTCACACAAAAGTATAATACAGAAAATGGTCCTTATCCTCAGTTGTTAAATTCATGGGAAAAATCACATGGAAAACACCTAAAGATGTTCTAAGTAATTTAAATATCCAGAGAATTAATACAACTTATTTGAAATACAATTCTTGAAAATGTCAGCTCGCTTATATAACAGGTCTACATTTTTTTTCTCAACACGAATTCCAATTCAAATGTTTTCTACTGGCTAATTATTTTGGTCCTTACATTTTAATATCATGCCTAGGTATCACAGACTCTAAAACTGCAACACTGATAGAAGTGTTCTGCAGACAGACTGCAATAAAGAATAACTACCCTTCATTTTCTCAAATAATGACCTATTTTATGAATATAATGGGCAAGTATATTAACAAAAAGAATTTTGTGTTGATTATATCACATTAAATAATGTGCTGTTGGGAAGAAAATAAATATGTAGTTTGTTCACTAGCCCCACTTTATTACGAATCTCACAACCTTATTCATATGAATTTTCTCCTTTCACGAGTAGTATATTAATGCACTATTCTATATTCTGAGTTTTAATGGAGGAAAAAAAAAGCCGTAGAGCTGGAAACAAGGTCACACTTCACTGATGGATTCCTGCTATAGCAATGGGGCCTTTGTAGCATCTATGAATCATTTACTTACAGTGGCCTCATACACAGTTCTTCTAACTTAACATTTTTTCCACTCTCAATAAAAAAGAAAATCTTGATATAATTGAGAACTGGATTGGAAATAGAACCTATTTGTAACTTAAATAACTATTTTAACTGGCCAGGAATGTCACATGTGGAAAGTGTCTCCCTACCTCACTAATAAATTAACTGATATCATTGTAGGTAACATCTATTTCTCCTTTCCTAAGAGGACTCACAGTTTTGTTCATGTAATCACCTCCTCCCCATTCAGCCTACAATTTTCAAGACAAGCTGATTGTATTTATGTCTGCAATAGGATATTTTTGGCTCCCGAAATGCCATACCCTAATCAAATTAGCTTAAATAATAAAGGGTTTTATAGGACCATGTAAATGATATAGCTCTGAGGTAAGATAACATTTAGGGATGGGACCATCCTGGAGGAAAAGGACAAGGTAGCTCCTTCTAAATGGAAGCAAGCAAACTAAAGGACTCATCCCACCCCCTAGGACAAGGAATATTCACTATATCTCTGGCTAGGGTTTGATACATTCACTGTGTATTTACTACCACTGTTCTCTACTCCACTTAGGAGTTTTATTACTTTTATCCTTTTCTTTCTCCATAACTGTTTATTGAGAATGAAGGTAGACATCTGGCACAGGTTATTGGTTTGTAAGGAGGTAGTTCTCTCACTGAAGGTTTGTAAAGTGTTAAGTTAAATTATACATAATGAATTGCAATATAACGTGAATATAAAACAACACTGTCCACTTTTAGACCTTCTAGAATTTATTTAGTGAAATCAACAGGAAATAAATTTGTTGTAGATTTAGGAACATATTATCTTTATAACCACATAGAAGCTATCATTACTCAGGATTCCCATCACAGTACTAGAAAAATAGAGATGAAAAATACCTGAGGCGGTATCACCCCTCCACACATGACAAGAATATCTGGCCGTCCAAGGGAGTTAAGTTCTTTGATGAGTTCAGGAACTAGGGTTTTATGACCAGCAGCGAGGGTGCTTACGCCCACAGCATGCACATCTGCATCCACGGCCTGCTGGGCCACTTCACGAGGAGTCTAAACAGTCAGAAAGTAAAGATAAATCATTGTTTATTACTAGATAATGACTATAAAAACCCTGGAAGACTATCTAGGCAATACCATTCAGAACATACTAATAGGCAAAGACTTCATGATGAAGATGCCAAAAGCAATTACAACAAAAGCAAAAATTGACAAATGAGATCTAATTAACCTAAAAAGCATCTGCACTAAAAAGGATACTGTCAACAGAGTAAACAGAAAACCTACAGAACGGGAGAAAATTTTTGCAAACTGTGAATCTGACAAAGGTCTAATATCTGCATCTATAAAATATTTAAACAAATTTACAAAAAAAAAAACATTAAAAAGTGAGCAAAAGACATGAACAGACACTTTTCAAAAAAGACATACATGTGGCCAACAACCATATTTTTAAAAAAGCTCAGAATCACTGATTGTTAGAGAACTGCAAATAAAAACCCCAATGAGACACCATTTCACACCAGTCAGAATGGCTATTATTAAAAAGTTGAAAAATAACAGATGCTAGCAAGGTTGTGGAGAAAAAGGAACGTTTATACACTGTTGATGAGAGTGTAAATTAGTTCAACCATTGTAGATGACAGTGTGGTGATTCCGCACAGACCTAAAAACAGAAATACCTCCCAACCCAGCAATTCCATTACCGTACATATACCCAAACGAATAGAAATCTTTTCATTATAAAAACACATGCATGCAGCTGGGCACGGTGGCTCAGGCCTGTAATTCCAGCACTTTGGGAGGCAGAGGCGGGTGGATCACTTGAGGTCAAGAGTTCGAGACCAGCCTGGCCAACATGGTGAAACCCATCTCTACTAAAAATACAAAAATTAGCCAGGTATAGTGGCACGTGCCTGTAGTCCCAGCTACTCATATGACTGAGGCAGAAGACTCGCTTGAACCCAGGAGGTGGAGGTTTCAGTGAGCCAAGATCATATCACTACACCCCAGCATGGACGAAAGAGTGAGACTCTCAAAAAAAAAAAAAAAAAAATACACATTCACATGTATGTTCATTGTAGCACTATTCACCACAGCAAAGACATGGAATCAAGCTAAATGCCCATCAATGATAGACTGGATAAAGAAAATGTGATATATACACACTAAAGAATACTATGCAGCCAGAAAAAAAGAATGAGATTGTGTCCTTCACAGGAACATGGATAAAGCTGGAAGCCATTATCCTCAGCAAACTAACACAGGGACAGAAAAACCAAATACAACATGTTCTTGCTTATAAGTGGGAGCTAAATGATGAGGACACATGGACACAAAGAAGGCAAAGAGGGAAACAACACACACTGGAGCCTATCAGAGGTTAGAGGAGCAGGAGGAGGGAGAGGAGCAGGAAAAATAACTAATGGGTACTAGGCTTAATGACACAAGTTTACCTATATAACAAACCTAAACATGTACCCCTGAACTTAAAATAAAAGTTAAAAATAATAATAATTTTTTTTGAATACTAAACGAATGTTTCCTCAAATGTTGGGGGGGTCTTCCTAATGTAATGCCTACAGGTATCAGAAACTTTTAAATTTAATATTCATCATTATATTATTATTTCCCTCAGAGAACTTTGTTCTGATTATCTGCATTTTTCATCAAATTTTCTGAAAGCAATAACTCAATCCCTAATTTTTAGTGTTTGCTGATTTTTATGTTGTGAATATTCCAACCATAGCCAGTTTCACCCTATTAACATGACATTACTAAATGCAAAGCAGAAAAGATGCACAATAGTCACACAATTATACAGTATCTCTACCATATAGATAAAACAGATGGAAATAACCTAAAGAGCAGATAATAATAAAACATAATAAGTATAGGGAGTGATGAGTTTTTAGTACTTATTACCTTTGGTTTTAAGCAATAGTAAAAGGTCTAATCTCTAGAATCTATAAGGAACTTAAACAAATAAGACACCATTTCACACCATGAAAAACAAGTGTCTTTTGAAATTCTTAAAAATTTAATTCCTGGAGGCCTCGCTATTCCTTAGTGGTTCTATCAATCCTGCCTATATATCTGTAAGTAGTCCCTCCATTAAATTTTCTTCAAAATCCTAGCTGAGATTTGGTTTCTCTTGAGATCCTGACATTGCTCTAGTTAAGGTCTTCACTGTTTCTCATTTTTTTTCTTCACCAGACTCCTTGCATCTAGTTGCAGCTCTTTTCAGAGCTCACTTCAGAGAGTTGCAGCTCACTTCAGAGAGTGATTTTTACTAGAAAGCGAATGGCACTGTGCTTCTGAATCAAACAAAAGTTTCAAGGATCAACAAACCTAAGTTTCTGGGTTTCTTGTAACAAGTGAGGTGCCCTCCTTGTCCATATTTTAGTTACAGTAATTTTCATGCTCTGATGTAATTACAAGTAAGTAAATCTCTCTTTGTTAGGAGATTGTAACCTCCTTGAGGACAAAATTGTATCCTACTCAACTCAGAGCCTAGCATCTGGTAGATGATTAACAAATATGTAGTAGATAAGGCTTTTCATATAAAATTATTACAATGTACTTTTTAGACAAATTTTTTTTTGTATTATCATTCTATGGAAAATATCAGTGTAATTTATCTCCAGCAAATTATTTTCCTGTCTAAGTCTAATATTCTGTGACTAAGTAACATATTAGTAGAGAGCTAAAAAACAAAAACAAAAATAAACAAAAATAACCTTACTTATGAATTGAGCTTATATTGCTATTTGATTTCCTTTTCAAAACACTTTTCACCAATCCCATGTGGGCTATCTTTCCCACAAAATATTAGTCAAATCTCAATAAAGAGTACAATAAGATCTTTGAAAGTAATCTTCATAGTTCCAGGCATAATCAGTTTTAGTTCTGAATTGACACTTTTAAAAGTCTGATAATTATATTTTATTTTCATTTCTATCATAATTAATTGGATTATATGTGTTATGGTTAATACTAAGTGTCAACTTGGTTGAAGGATACAAAGTATTGACCCTGAGTGTGTCTGTGAGGGTGATGTCAAGGGAGATTAACATTTGAGTCAGTGGGCTAGGAAAGGGCTAGACCCACCCTTAATCCGGGTGGCCACCATCTAATGAGCTGCCAGCACGGCTAGAATATAAGCAGGCAAAAAAATGTGAAAAGAGAGACTGGCCTAGCTTCCAAGCCTACATCTTTCTCCCGTGGTGGATGCTTCTTGCCCTCGAACATCGGACTCCCAAGTACTTCAGTTCGGGAACTCGGACTGGCTCTCCTTGCTCCTCAGCCTGCAAAAGACCTATTGTGGGACCTTGTGATCATGTGAGTTAACACTTAATAAACTCCCCCTTACATATATATATATATATATATATATAAAGGCTGGGGGAGAGAAGGCAGGGTGGCAGGAGTGGAGACCATGGGTATTTGAGCCACTTTCTCATGTAATTTACTTGCGCCTTCAGGATCTGCTCAAGCCCGATCACATATATACCACTTCCATTTGATGATGGAATACTGCTGTGCACGACCCACTTTATGGTTAGATGGGTCAGAAAGCACCCAGTTCATGATAGGCAGTTCTGGTTGTATGGTGACTTGATGACCCATAGCCAAATGTTCAGTTTCCACCAAAGCCCAGTAACAGGCCAAGAACTGTCTCTCAAAAGGAGAGTAGGTATCTGCAGAAGATGGCAGGGCCTTGCTCCAAAATCCTAGAGGACTCCGCTGTGATTCACCTATGGAGGCCTGCCAAAGGCTCCAAACATCATTGCTATCTGCCGCTGACACCTCAAGCATCCTTGGATCTGCTGGGTCATATGGCCCAAGTGGCAGAGCAGCTTGTACAGCAGCCTGGACCTGTTGCAGAGCCTTCTTCTATTCTGGGCCCCACTCAAAAGTGGTAACCTTTCGGGTCACTCAATAAACAGGCCAGAGTAACACACCCAAATGAGGTATGTGTTGCCTCCAAAAATCCAAATAGGCTCACTAGGCGTTGTTCCTCTTTCTTGGTTTTAGTAGGGGACAAATTCAGCAATTTATCCTTCACCTTAGAAGGAATATCTCAACAGTCCCCACACACCACTGGACCCCTAGAAATCTTACTGAGGTAGAAGGTCCCTGAATTTTAGTCAGATTTATTTCCCATCCTCTGGCATGCAAATGTCTCACAATTAAGTCCGGTGTGTTTGCTACTTCTTGCTCACTGGATTTAATCAGCATAATGTCATCAATTAATGGACCAGTGTGATATCTTGCAGAAGTGAAGAGTGATCAAGATCTCTCCAAATGAGATTATGACAAAGCCGGAGAGTTAATAAACCCCTGCAGTAGGACAGTAAACGTATATTGCTGGCCTTGCCAGCTGAAGGCAAATTGCTTCTGGTGGGCCGTATAGGCAGGAATGGAGAGAAAGGCATTTTGCCAAGTCAGTGGCTGCATACCAGTTACCAGGAGGTGTGTTAATTTGCTCAATGTCTTGGTCTGTCATCATTTTACTACTGTTTCTAAATGTAAGTGACTAGTACATACTTTTGAAATTCCCCCCAACAGTTTTTAGTACCTGGAAAAGAGGGCCTATGTCCACATCAAAACCAAGATCAGCAAATCCTGTAGCTATAACTTTTGCTCCTCTGTCATGGCCATCTTGTCCCATTTTTGCTACAAGAAGACGAGGTCTGCGACCTTCACGTTCCATAAATTTATGAACCCTAAAAACCATTTAAAAATATATCAGTAGTTAGATATTAATTTTCCAAAGGTAAGATATAAAAACTAATTTATTCACAGCAAATCTTTCGAGTTTATTTAAAAACACTTAATTTGTTTACTTGTATTTTGGGGGTTTTTTGTTGTTGTTCTATTTGTTTGATTTTCAATTTTTATTTTACATTCAGGGGTACATGTGCAGGTTTGTTACACAGTTAAACATGTGCCATGGTGAACAGCTGCATAGATCACCCCATCACCTAGGTATTAAGGTCAGCATCCATTAGCTATTCTTCCTGATGCTCTCCCTGCTCCCATCCATATTTTGTTAATGTATCTATTTACATTGAAAGCTCCATTAAAGCCATCTCCCCCTTAGAGGAAAATCTGAAAGATGGCACAGACTGTAAGCACATAACACTGAGAACATCATGGAGAAGTAAGACAAAAAATGACAACCTCCCACCTTCATGAGCCAGTGTACAGAGTACAATGTGCAGAAAGATTTAGATATAAGCGAAAAAGTGACTTCATAGTCATTTATACATATATGTGACAGACTAGCTGCTTTGAATTGTCCATATCTCATCTACCCTTCACAAGTGTGAACTCTCCCAAGCTAAGAGCAATATGGCTTCTTAAAATGCTAAATAATCAAAATGCTTGCTTGCTCCACCGACAAATTTACTTCCAACACAAAAAAGCACTTATCTTTGTTAAAAGAAAAAAAGTTCCACTTTGATGACTTTCACCTTGGCTGTTTTGATATTTACCTAGTGTACAAGTATTGAAATTCAGTTTTTAATGGGAAGCTTGTTACAGAGGTTGGAAAGACCAATCATCAAAAAGCTAGTTTTTACATTTGGGAGATATATCACATTAATATATATTTCCAAGTCATGCTGTGGAAGTGTAAGTTATTATCAGTTCAATAAATACTGATTGTAATGTATGCATAGATGCCAACTAAATGTTTACTTTCAATTATGAAAAGATTTTATAATTATTCAAGCAGTAAATAATGTAAACAAATTCAAAACATATGAAACTCTACCAGAGTAAGCAGATTGAAATATAAATACCTGGAGGATATGAAGCAATATCATTGTTAGTTAAACATCTGTTTGACATGAGAAACTCCTGAAGGGGACCATAGTGAAAGTTCAAAATAGTATTAATTATATGAAAACTAATATTATTAGTTTCAATATTTAATATTTATTATTAAATAAAAACAAACAACCCCATCAAAAAGTGGGCAAAGGATATGAACAGACACTTCTCAAAAGAAGACATTCATGCAGTCAACAGACACATGAAAAAATGCTCATCATCACTCGTCATCAGAGAAATGCAAATCAAAACCACAATATGATACCATCTCACCCCAGTTAGAATGGCAATCATTAAAAAGTCAGGAAACAACAGGTGCTGGAGAGGATGTGGAGAAATAGGAATACTTTTACACTGTTGGTGGGAATGTAAACTAGTTCAGCCATTGTGGAAAACAGTGTGGCGATTCCTTAAGGATCTAGAAGTAGAAACATTTGACCCAGCCATCCCATTACTGGGTATATACCCAAAGGATTATAAATCATGCTGCTATAAAGACACATGCACACGTATGTTTATTGCAGCACTATTCACAGTATCAAAGGCTTGGAATCAACCCAAATGTCCATCAGTGACAGACTGGATTAAGCAAATGTGGCACATATACACCATGGAATACTATGCAGCCATAAAAAAAGATGAGTTTGTGTCCTTTGTAGGGACATGGATGCAGCTGGAAACCACCATTCTCAGCAAACTATCACAAGAACAGAAAACCAAACACCGCATGTTCTCATAGGTGAGAATTGAACAATGAGATCACTTGGACACAGGAAAGGGAACATCACACACCAGGGCCTGTTGTGGGGAGGGGGAAGGGAGGAGGGGGGAAGAATAGCATTAGGAGATATACCTAATGTAAATGGGTGCAGCACACCAACATGGCACATGTATACATATGTAACAAACCTGCACGGTGTGCACATGCACCCTAGAACTTAAAGTATAATAATAATAAAATAAAATAAAATAAATATTATCACGCACATATTAAAATAATGATAGTACAGATATAATACATATCATGTATATTTCTAATTATATATTATAGGTAATGAATAAATTATATACTCTATTAATTATATGTTATATAGTCTATATAATATAGATAATATAATTAACATTTAATTTGCTATTTATTATTTTAAAATTCAAAAATTTTCTCAGTTGTATGTAAGGAAATTAAGCTCCCAGTAGATTCAAGGGGATTCTGTTAACAGAAAAGACGAAATTCTGGCCTAAGAAACCTTACATATTACCTCTTGATAGCAGATGTTATCTCTTTACTTTCTCCAAATTCCTGGCGATATGCTCCACTCACCATTCGATCATTCGCTTTATGTTCACCAAATACCTTTTTCAGGGCATCTGTGATTTCTCCCACTGTACATCTGAAACATGAAATGGTGGTTCCATTAACTTCATTATTTTGTGATAAAGATATCTATTTACCATAATATTCAATATAATTAAATATATTTTATTACCTAAGACTGTTTATTAACAATAGACTGTAAAAATGTAAAATAAGAATGTTTTTAATGTATTATGAAAGCGTCTCTTCTGAAAATACTTGTGAAAAATTTATTCTGGATGCCTTTAATGCATCCAATTATCTTTTCAACATTTGTCAATCAAGAAATGACTGAATGACCTAATAATTATATATATAGACAAGTACCTGAAGGTTGCTGAATAATTCACGACTAAACACAAATGGATAAAGAGAAACACTCCCATAAATATTTTTTGATAAGAAGTAAATCTTTTAGCATATTCCATCCATTTATTTGTTCACTAACTCATCCAACATTAGCTGTATGCCTAATATGTGCCAGATATCACTATATCTCTATATCTACTAGAGCAATACAGTAATAAATGAGACCAAAGAAAAAGTGCTTGTTCTTATAGACATTAACATCTGTAACATCTAGTCAGAGGATGCACATGATAAACAACTAAATTAATAAATTAGTAAGATAATTTCATAAGGTAATAAGTACTATAAAGACACTAAACCAGGCAAAGATGGAATGGGGTGTCTGGAAGAACTATTTTAAAGTTATTGAAGATGTGAAGATATGACTTTTGAACTAAGATACAAATTATAAAAAAGGGGATATCAAGGGAACATAAAAGAGTAAGAGTGTTTGAAAAAGGAAGCACTAAAAGCAAAGGCTCTGAGATGTAGGAAAATATGTTTTATGCTCTAAAAATAGAAAGAAGGGCATTAGGAACACAGCATATTGAGGAAAGTGGTATAAGATGAGGTCAGAGAAATGGGCAAGAGTCACATCTAGCATATCTTGCAGACTATCGAAAGATTAGGTTTTAATCTAAAAGGAATGGGCAACCGTCAAAGGACTTTAATAAAAGTCATCTAATGTAAATGAAGAGTTAATGGGTACAGCACACCAACATGGCACATGTATACATATGTAACAAACCTGCACATTGTGCACATGCACCCTAGAACTTAAAGTATAATAATAAAAAAGTCATCTAATTTCTTTTATGAAATCAGTAGTAGAAAAAAACAACATATACTATTTATACTATACCTTAACCAGTTAAAACAACATATTTTTTAAAAAGTTCATTATATTAAGAACTAAACACTTAAAAGCAAAAGTAATCTATTTAATGATGTTGCCATATATTGGGAGAAAATTTTCCGTGGGTCACTTGCATTTCTTCACATCCTGTGGAGCAAAGCACTGATGGCTCTTTATTCTGGACTATGTTTTCAAAGATGTCTGTATAGTGAATTGCCTTAGAAGACAGGAATATTAGCTACCCCCAGAGCAAAGGGTAGGTATGCTTTCTGTCCAATATAATAATGTCTCCCTCTAGAACAATGGGGGCCACGCTTATTACCCATCACAAAAGATTCAGAATCCCTAAGCTCAGAGTTCCTCTCCTTGAAAGTAACCCAATACACTGTACAAGAGGTATCACCTAGCAGCCCTTTTCACATCACTCACATCAATTGGGCATCAAAGGAACTAGCCCAAACCTGCTGATGTTATGGCTATTCATACTGTAGTAACAAACTGTCATTAGGTTCTGATCCGGGGATCTCATATTATCAACCAGCACCCCACTAAACAGGATAACTTGCTAGCTTACGAGAAGGATAGTATTTCAGACCCTTTCTGGTTCTTAATATAATGAATTTATTTATATATTGATATATAATGAGATAATTTTTAAATAGCAACAAATAGAAAAATAATAACAATTAACACATTAAGTGCCATATTCTGTTTCAAGAACTATTTTTAATGCTTTAATGTCTTCTCACAACAATCCTATTGGGTAGTAAGTACAAAAAACTTCACTTTGCCAAATATTGTGTCTATGGTAACACAGAAGCAGATATAACATGATATTAGATTCTGTTTTTTACTTAGCCTTTTTTAAATGTAGGATGACAAAACTTAGCAGACGAAGGAGCATGTTAAGGGTTACAAATGGCAAAAAGTTTCAAGAAGGAAGAGGTGGTCAATAATGTTAAATACTGTAGAGAATTCAAGATATGGACTAAAAATTATCCACAATATCAGACAAAGAGGTGGTCGCTAGTGAACTTAGTAAGATCAATTATATTACAGTAGAAAATCAAATGCAGGAGACCAAAATGTCAACAGGAGATAGAAGACTAGTAACAATTAACAAGTATTCTACTCCTAAAAGAACACATGGCTCTAATAACAAGGGAAGAAGGACTGGGATGGGAGTGTGGGGAAGATGGTTACTCTTCTGGTTGCTTCATGGTTAAAACTAATTCAAAAACAATGGGATGGCAGGTTTTTCCTATTAATTCTCAGATTAATGTTCCCTCCCCACCCCAGAGTCATTTTAACTGGTAAAATAGCAAGGTAATAGGCATAAACCTAGTGATATACTTGAGAGTCCAACACATTTCAACCTGTGAATCAGTGAAATGGATTCATTTCAGTAGTTTCAAAATTCCTCAGCCACAGTAAAATATACAATTATTAATACATTTCACTCAAAACATGAATGCTTTAAATACAGAGGATTTTAAAATGATAAGAATTAAATTTATTATGGATGCCATTATTTTCTTTTGGGCTCGCATGGTTTATAGGGTCAATCTTTTATTTAAGTATACTCTGAAAAGCTAAACTGGTCAACTTTTAGTCTTTGGAAACCTCCAACTTATATATCTTTACCTTGCACGAGATGCATCCACTGCAAGAGCCAGGATATTTCCATCTCCGCTAGCAGCACATTCGGTTAGTGCAGCAAGACAACGTTCGGCCAAAGCTTGATCCCTGCTGGATTTGATCTATGGAAAAAGTCAAGGAAAGGGACAATTTACATGAAGAGAGAATAAAACAGAGATCAAGAGATTGGACCCTGATTAGACAACGTGGCATTTTTTTCCATAATCCTAACTCCAAATATAAGAGCAAAAAAATGAACAGAATAATATATAACCTAGGAATTTTATTCATTCAATTCATTCATTCACTCAGGATTTCCTAAAATAATATTACATTTGGTATAACCCCAACAAATCAGAAACATGCAGGGCAATAATAGTGCTGACCTTCCCAAGCAGCACAGGTTACTTAGGCTTTTCTAAAGTAGCAAGACATTGAAAACAAGTAGGTCTTTCATATGAAGTATTTTGAAGGAATACTAAAGATTAGTTGTGACAAGAGAAAAGAAATATGAACTTGGAGAATATTTTAGTTATATTTTAAGTTTCCTTTAGATAAATAACAATATATAAATAATAATGTATGTATATTGCTGTACTTTTATTTAAAAATAATCTCAAGAGAGAAACAGAGACTAAGAGAAAGATACACAATGAAAAACATGGTAAAAAATGTTTTCCCTGGGTCCTAACTCTGCTCTGCCAACAATTTGTCAAAATAAAGTTGCATAAATCCATTTTTTTACAAATTGTACCACCTGTAAGAGAGTCTAAAATATGATACTGCTGAAGCTGCCACGAATATTATATAGTATATATAAGCAGAGGTGGTACAGAAAATTTATACAGTCATCCCTCAATATCTTTCGGCAATTGGTTTCATGACCCACTGCCCACCCTATCCACAGACACCAAAATTCAGGGATGTTCAAGGTCCTTATACAAAATGATGTAGTATTTGCATATAACCTATGTACATTTTCTTGTATACTTTAAATCATCTCTAGATTACTTATAATTCCTAATACAATGTAAGTACTATATAAATAGTTGTTATACTGTATGGTTTAGGAAATAACAACAAGAAAAAAAGTCTGTACACATTCAGTACAGATGCATCCATTTTTTTTTTCTCAAATATCTTCAATTCATTATTGGTTAAATCCATAGATGTGGAACCCATAGATACGGAGGTCCAACTATATTTAGGGCAAGAAAAAAACTTAACTCCAAATTCTCCATAAAAATGCTCATTTTGGGCCGGGCGTGGTGACTCACGCCTGTAATCCCAGCACTCTGGGAGGCCGAGGTGGGTGGATCATGAGGTCAGGAGTTCAAGACCAGCCCAGCCAACAGAGTAAAACCCCGTCTCTACTAAAAATACAAAAATTAGCTGGGCATGATGGCTCATGCTTGTAGTCCCAGTTACTTGGGAAGCTAAGGCAGGAGAATTGCTTGAACTGGGGAGGTGAAGGTTGTGGTGAGCCAAGATTAGGCCACTGCACTCCAGCCTAGGCAACAGAGCGAGACTCCTTCTCAAAAAAAAAAAAAAAAAAAAAAAAAAAAAAAGGCCATTTTTCTTTATCTTTCATTGGAGACAGAAACAATAAACACATACAATTTAAGAGAAAAATAAAGTAAATCGAGAAAATAACGAAGTGATTTGGCACGGGGTAGTAGGGTGCTATTGTAGATATTGGATCACTGTAAGCTTCTTAGATAAGGTGACATTTGAGCAAAGACCTGAGAAGTCTACCTTTTCTGGTTTACTAGAAAACCAGTCATCCTTAGATTAGGTAGTTTGCTATAATTATCTCAACAACAGATTACTAAAATTCAGGGAGTGAAAACACATGCTAAAATTAATTGGGACTGAAGATTAAAAAAAATAATTTAATACAAAATTACGGTTGAGGTAGTTCATGTTTTTTAAAAAATTACCACCACAGGTAAAATACTGTTAAAACCCATGGGTAAAAGGAAAGCATAAGACAATATAAACTTGAGTTCATTACTGAAGAGAGCTCAGAGTATTGAAGCAGAAATATATTTTTCTATAAAAATATCTGATTCTAGCTATGAAAGTCAATTTTTATAACAGAAGAACTTTCATTTGGTCATAGTCCTAAGAAGGTTCAAAACTAGGAAAAAGTTACATCAGAATATCCATTTATCCTAAACTGGCACTAGAGTCAAAAAGCCTGCATTCAAATCCCAGCTTTCTCACTTATACTATAAACTTGAGCAACTAAATGAGACTCTCCAATCACTAGTTCCCTCATCTGTAAATGGAAATAAAAATAGTAATTACCTGTTAAATAAAATAATACACAAAAACAACAATTCAAGAAAAGCATTTAGTACAGTATGTGGTACATAGTAAGTGCTCAATAAATGCTATTTATATATAATATAGGAAAACTATTATTCCTATATTGTCATTAATGAATTTCTCTCTGTTGCCCAAAATAAGGTTTATCATTATTTATGATAAATGAAATCCCTCAGGCTATGAAGATATAAAGTTAATAAGAACCTAAAGTATAAGAGAGAAGAAAGGGGTTTTCCAAATACAATAAATACTATTAGATTTTTATAGATTGAACTAAAAAAAAGTCATACATTAAACAATCTCAGGAAAAGTGAACAAAGAAAAGCCATTAAATTTTTAAGCCTCCTACCTTGGAAACAGCAGTAATTACAAATGCCAAAGATTAAGAGGCCAAAGTAGCTTCACACAACAAAAATATATAGGTTACAACAGTGACAATGAATTTACCTATTTTAGTATTTCATATGCTTTGGATCAACTCAGTGACAAAATAAGAAGGGAATACAGTACTCTAGTTTCAATCAAAATAAATAAAGGTTATTATATGCTGTACCTTACTAAAGCACTACCAAATAAAGTTGAATTTTAAAAATCAAAAAGCAAGTAATTATTTAACAGTAGTATCAGATGCTACCATTCTGGTGAAAGAAATCATAATAAGAAGCCCTGGATTCAAATACTAACTCTAAACTTTATTCTGTTTTTAACTTTGAGTAAGTTACATAATTATCTAAGCCTTGGTTTTAATCTATAAATTATGGAAGGTATTATTGTAGTGTGGTTTTTAATAACAACTTAGAAGTTTCACAGAGGTAGATATCATGGTTTAAAACAAGTTTTTGGTGTCAACAGACTAAGACTGAGTCCTGGTTGTCTAATTATTTATCCTGAGCAAGTTTCTCAATGCCTTATCTTTAGTTCCCTTACATTTGAAATGATGGAAATTAATACCCACCTCATGCTGTTTTAAGGATTAATTTAAGCACAACAATTTCAGAGCCTGGCCAGTGCCCAGAACACAGAAAATACTAAAAAAAAAAAAAAGCTATTAATACCTTCTGAAGTTTCTCAATCTGCCTGTTTCGCACTGAAGTATTATCAATTGCCAGAACTTCTACGGCGTCTTCTTTTTCCAACTGGTACTTATTTACTCCAACGATGACTTCAGAACCTGGCAATTTCCCAAAAATAAATTTTATTCCCAAATAATTACCTAATTATAATGCTCAGGATATGACGTATTTTTCTTATAAATTTAATATCTTTAAGTAGTATTCTTAAGTCTTAATGAAACTTCGACATAGATCAGCAAATCCCAATCTGAGAAGGGGGTGTGGGAGGAAAGCAGAGGTATATGTCAGAATCTCTGTAAGGAAGGACTTCCATTATTCTACCAAACTATTAATACACACTTTCCCACAGTTTCTAATAAATCTTCTATCACTTCAAAATAACAATCAGAGAAGTTGCCATCTAAGATTTATAAGGTAGAGAATGAATACCCAGTAGCTTTTCTAATATTTTTTTGAATTCAGCCAATCACTTTTAAACAAAAAAAGAACCCTTCTATAAGTAGTAAATCAAAATGACAAAGATACTTCCTTACACGATAAAGAATATATTTGACCTCAAACTACCAGATTATTACTCTTATATAAAACTTCCCGCAACCCCTACCACTGGTTATACTCCTTCATATTTCCTTCATAGCACTTATCATGATCTATAATTCTTTATTTGTTTGATCATTTCCCTCTCTTTTACTAGAATGTAAGATTTGTGTACATAGAGGTCATGTCTGTCCTGTTCGCAGTTGTATGCCCAGACATAGCAAGTGCCTCAAACAAAATAAACTAAAAAAGTATTCATTGAATGAATGAATACTCCAATGCAGAGAACACTGATCATCAACAGTGTCATCTTCAAAATGTTAATGACATCTACTCACAAACAAGTACATATATACAATGGGTAGACATCCACACACACTTTGTACATATGCTTGCCTGTGTGCATCCATGTATGCGAAAATACAAACATAGATAAAGTATATGAGAAAAAATTGGCCCAAGTTCCATTTTTCATTATTTTTGTTTTAGTAACCATACATGTTATCTTCAAATAGAAATGAATTTCTTTTCAAATGCTGGATTTCATATATGAACTTTCTCACTTCATCTTACCAGAATCTATTCTAGCTTGTCTTCGGGCAGCACATTCTTCAATTCGAAGTTTAGGTATTCCCTCAGCTACAGCTTTGGCCATTCCACCCATTTCTTCAATTTCATTAATGAGCTAAAAAGAAAAACATTAACAAAACTATAAAATGTTTTTTTATAAATTTTTTTAAATTTTAAAAAATTTATAAAAATGTGTATAAACTATATAAATTTGTTATGAGTGTTATATAATTACTAATATTAATAAAATTATAAACTAAATGTTAATGTTTCATAAGAACATAATTAAATAAACACCAAAGACATTAATTAGAATTTGTGTGTTTATAGTTACTTGAAAAGACAACTAACAAGTATATTCCAAAAAACACAAAACCTCTTAAGTCTTGGCAGAAAATTAAAGCCACATCAATTCTCTGATCTTTATTTTTAGGTACCCAAAGTTTTCATAATTACATAAAGTCTCTAAGAAAAATATATTTTAAAAGTAATTTACTTTTTATTTGAGCTGCAGAGAAACAATGTAACCTATTCTTTAATGAAATCAGGAAACATTTAAACCTTCAATCATAGCTTCTATATGAAAGCAGAAAGCAGACAGTGGAATGATATATGGCTTAGCAGAAAGGATCAAGTTCAACCTGCTTTTCCCTGATGAATTCAAGAAAGAACAATCTGTATTGGATTCCACGTAAGTGTAAAATGAGAAGCTAAAAAGAAGAACACAATTTGAGAGTCTGCAACCACCCCTCTCTCATTCTGTCAGGAGAACCAAAGTTTACTGTCTACAGCAAATGAACTCAAGATGCAATGAACTATCAAACACCAAATACAGAGAGAAGTAAGGGTAAGATGTCTTACCAAAATAAAAGCCTGTACTCTAACTAAAGGCTAATAACAAAAAGCACAGAGAGAAAGCAGAGACAAAACAGGACGCAAAAGAAAACTTCAGAAAATATCATGAATTCAGAATAAAAAGGGATTCTGCACTAATGTAACAAATGAAGATGACATTAATTATAAGGGGGAAATTAGAAAACAAAAATGAGCTCTACGAATTAAAAATACATGAATGTAAAAATAAGTAGAAACATAAAGTTGACAAATCTTTAAGAACACAGAACAAAAAGGCAAACAGATATACTATAGAAAAGATAAGAACAGGCAGGGAAAAGTGGCTCACGCCTATAATCCCAGCTCTTTGGGAGGCCGAGGTGGGCAGATCACAAGGTCAGGAGTTTGAGACCAGCCTGACCAACATGGTGAACTCCCCCGTCTCTATTAAAAATACAAACATTAGCTGGGTGTGGTGGCGTGTGCCTGTAATCCCAGCTACTCGGGAGGCTGAGGCAGGAGAATCGCTTGAACTAGGGAGTCAGAAGTTGCAGTAAGCTGAGATCGTGCCACTGCACTCTAGCCTCGTGACAGGGCAAGACTCTGTCTCAAAAAAGAAAAAAAAAAAAAAGATAAGACCATCAGGATATTATTTAAGGAGGTCCATAGCTTATGACCAGGAGTTCTAGAAAGAGAAACCATATGAAAATGGCAAGAAAAAAACTGTCAAAGAAATAATACAAGAAAATTTCCTAGAGCTATAAAAATATTTTTTTTTTAAAGTGAGATGAAAAAGACCCAATAAAGGTTCAGTACCATGTAGGAAAAAATACACCAAGTTATACATCAACACAAAAAGTAAAGACGAGGTCCCAATACTTTGAAAAAGAAAGATCCTGAATGAGAATGGCATCAAATTTCTGATCAGAAATATTGAAAGCCAGAATAAAAATATAGAATAAAAAACAGATCAATGCTTATAAACTTGCTTATGAATTTCCTGAATGGAAATAATGTCAAGCTTAGTCAGATTATCAATCAAGTATAAAAACAGAATAAAGACATTCTCAAACAGGCAAAATTTCAAATAATTTATCTCCCATGCACCATTTTTAGCAGGTTTCTATGAGATGTACTTCCAAATAACCAAGGGATAGACATGGGATTCAAGACTCAGAATTCAACAGAGGAGAAATGAAAATATATTCCTACTATAATGGCAAAGAGGAGTGAAACAACAGCAATAGTGAGCAGAAATAGAGAAAAGACAATTTAAATCAAATGAGAACATTAGAAGATTTCAGAAAAGATTATATTGAGATATAATTATATTGGTACTAAGGGAGGAGGCAAAGTAGGGGTATGAATCAGCCAAAATCTAAACTACTCTACTAGGAAAGCAATAGTGTCTAAGGTCTCATGTGTAATGTCTACAGTTGATAAAATTAGAAGAAACAGTATACATGTGACTATAAACTATGCAGATAAAAACAAAAATAAGCAAAGAAGTATGTATCTTACTCCAGAAAGCAGGAAAAAAAAAGTGGAAGATCAAAAATTGCTGTTCTTTCTATGAGCTTTTTAATACAAGCTATCTTTTCAATTCTTTTAATAAAATGCTTTAATACAAATGTATTTTTAAATGGATTCAGTTTTGAAAACTATAAAACTAAATCTTTCTTTTTTTGCAAACATTGTTTAAATTATTATATAAATTTGTAAGTGATTTGATTTATAAATTTAAAATCTATAAATCTTGACTTATAAGTTTAAAATCTATAAATCTTTACAAATCTGCAAATTCTGAAAACAAAGTTGCAAAGTGGAAAAACTCACCTTTAAAGCAGCATCGTAAACATCATTTGTGAGAGATTCCATCATGTAGGAACCTCCCCAAGGATCAGCCACTTTGGGAATTCCAGATTCTTCTTGAATGATAATTTGTGTGTTCCTGGCAATTCGAGCACTTTTCACAGTTGGCAAACCCAAAGCTTCATCAAAAGAATTTGTGTGCAAAGACTGAGTCCCTCCAAATACTGCTGCCATTGCTTCTATTGCAGTACGGACAATATTATTGTAAGGATCCTAAAATATTTGATAAAAAACAAAAACCCAAAGAAACAAGGGATAGATATTGTAACTATAAACAGCAACATGATTAAATAGCAACTGCTGCATACTTTCTATGTCAACTTCCATATTAAGCTTCAGAATAGCAAATAAATTTAGACAAATTAGTTTAGAAGCCAGAATTAGAAGAAAATTAGAAGAGACAGAGTTAGTGTTTAGTGCTTAATCTTCTCTTAAGCACTAAAACATTACCTCTTATAATCCTCTGAAATATCAGACGTTTGTTGTGCTTACTTTTATATTGCCTAAATACTTTTCTATAAGTATATCAAGAACACATTCTTTTTCTACTTAAGATTATATAGTCCTTCATTTCAAAATTCACTCTCCCCTAATTATTTTGTCTACCTCACAGTATCTACCACAATGATGTGTACAAAACAGGCACTGAATAAATGTTAACCAAATAGATAAACAATGAACTGAGATATCTGAAATCTGAGTTCTAGTTTATTGTATGCCTAATTGTGATTTGGGCAAGTCATTGGATCTCTCTGAACTTCAGTTTCCTTAGCTGAAAAAATAAGCACGTTAAAATAAAAATGATTATTAAGGTTCCTTCCAATCCTAAAAGTCTCTATTTCTCCATTTATTCATTTATATTTACTTTATTTTTATTTTATTATTATTTTTTTTTTGAGATGGAGTCTTGCTCTGTCGCCCAGGTTGGAGTGAAGTGGCATAATCTCGGCTCACTGCAAGCTCCACCTCCCGGGTTCATGCCATTCTCCTGCCTCAGTCCCAAGTAGCTGGGACTATAGGTGCCTGCCACCATACCCGGCTAATTTTTTTGTATTTTTAGTACAGACGGGTTTTCACCATGTTAGCCAGGATGGTCTTAATCTCCTGACCTCATGATCCGCCTGCCTTGGCCTCCCAAAGTGCTGGGATTACAGGCGTGAGCCACTGCGCCCAGTCTATTTTTCCATTTATAAGAACCTGAAGTTATATTTCATATGGAGCACAATAGTTCAACATTTGAATGTATAAAAGCAATGTAACTTTGCACATATAAATTATTTTTAAATGTACCAAAATAATTTCATATGTAAAGAGAACATGTATAAAAACAAGGCCATAACTATACAATTTTTAAGAGAACAAATAAAATTACCCAAGTAAAAACAGTCTTTAAACAGTCTGTTTGCTTGCATGCTTGTTTAAACATATAACTTTAACATACAAAATATGTATGTATATACAATTAATTTTAAATAGGCAGTTTTATGTTAAGAATTATAACTCTTACAAATATATGGGAGTATTAACTTATGACTTTTGCTTCTTCCTCATCATTAAATTCCATTTACTTTTTTTTTTTTCTGACACGTAGTTTTGCTCTTGTTGCCCAGGCTGGAGTGCAGTGGTGTGATCTCAGCTCACTGCAATCTCCACCTCCCAGGTTCAAGTGATTCTCCTGCCTCAGCTTCCCAAGTAGCTGGGATTATAGGTGTGTACCACCATGCCCAGCTAGTTTTGTATTTTTAGTAGAGGCGGGGTTTTGCCATGTTGGCCAGGCTGGTTTCGAACCCCTGACCTCAGATGATCCACCCACCTTGGCCTCCCAAAGTGTTGGAATTACAGGTGTGAGCCACCTCACCCAGCCTTACTTTTTACACAAGTGTTTCAGCACTACATGGAAGCTAGGATGTAAGTGATTTTATATTGTTAACCACTAGAGGGAGACAATTTTTATTTATTTATTTATTATACTATGTATAATTACAAATCTAAGTATATATTATGCTTCAGAATATTTATGATTTCAAATATTAACAGATAGCTTATTAAATCTATTTCCTGCTTGTGCCATATTGTTCAGAAAATATATATATATAAGACTTTATTAAAATTCCACATTTTGAATTATATACACACCTGCTCAGTAAGTGACCATCCGGATGTCTGACAATGTGCTCTTAGAAGAAGAGATTTTGAACTTTTAGGCTGAAACATTTTCTCTATTAAGTGAGCCCAGAGTCTTCTACCAGCTCTCATCTTTGCTATTTCCATATAGAAATTCATTCCAATTCCCCAGAAGAAAGACAACCTAAAATAGTAATGCTAGGTCCAGAATTTAATTAAACTTAACAATATAGAACAGAAAATAAAACTAATTGCATCACACACTAGAAAATCAAGGTCTATATTTTAATTTCAAACAACTTAATTTGAATTAAGATCAGTACATGTATATTTATGTAACTTTAAACCTAACATAAAATCACAGTTTTATGCATATGGAAGAAATTTTGTTTCAGGTAAGAATTATTCACTTTGTAATTGGTTTTCTTTATGAAAGAATCTCTTCTTGTGTCCTTCATTAAAGAAAGATTCCATTTCTTTAAAAAAACATATTTTAGGAATACTCAATAAGTAAGATAGGAGTCACCTATGAATGAAATAAAACAGCAAATTTGCTTTGTTTAAATAGTCAGAAAGTGTTTTGTAAAAGAATGATTGTGCATTTGGTCTAGGCATATACTTCTCCTTCACCTCTCCCTTTGATCTCATATTCTGTACTGATTTAAACATTTAGGTTACTTGCCTGTCTCTAAAGGCACAAAGCTTGCAAATCCACTCCTGATACATTTTTGGAAGAAGTTGATTTTTTGAGACAGAGTCTTGTTCTATTGCCCAGGCTGGAGTGCAATGAAGCACTGTCAGGTCACTGCAACCTCCACTTCCCAGGTTCAAGCGATTCTTGTGCCTCACCCTCCCAAGTAGCTGGAATTACAGACACGCACCACCATGCCCAGCTAACTTTTGTATTTTTAATAGAGACCAGGTTTTGCCATGTTGGCTAGACTGGTCTTGAATTCCTGGCTTCATGTGATCTGCCCACCTTGGTCATCCGAAGCACTGGGATTGCAGGCATGAGCCACCACACCCAGCCTTGAAAGAAGTTCTTAACACAGCAGTTTTCAAATATTTTTATCTCAGGTTCCCTTTTTACTCTTAAAACTTACTGAAGATTCCAGCTGGGCGTGGTGGCTCACGCCTGTAATCCCAGCACTTTGGGAGGCTGAGACGGGCGGATCATGAGGTCAGGAGATCGAGACCACCCTGGCTAACATGGTGAAACCCCGTCTTTACTAAAAATACAAAAATTAGCCGGGTGTGGTGGCGGGCTCCTGTAGTCCCAGCTACACAGGAGTCTGAGGCAGGAGAATGGCGTGAACCTGGGAGGCGGAGCTTGCAATGAGTGGAGATCACACCACTGCACTCCAGCCTGGGCGACAGAGCGAGCCTCCGTCTCAAAAAACAAAACAAAACAAAACAACTTACTGAAGATTCCAAAGAATTTATTTCTTTATTTGTATAATATTTATCAATATTTTCTTTACTAGTTCACTTAAAAGTAACAGTAAGGAAGGGCACAGTGGCTACTGCCTAGAATCCCAGCACTTTAGGAGGCCAAGGCAGGAGGATAGCTTGAGCCCAGGAGTTTGAGACCAGCTGGGCAACACAGGGAAACCCCATCTCTACAAGAAAATTTAAAAATTAGCCAGGTATGGTGGCACATACCTGTAGTCACAGCTACTTGGGAGCCTGAGGCGGGAGGAACGCTTGAGCCTGGCAGGCTGAGGCTGCAATGAGCAGTGATCATGCCATTGCACTCCAGCATGTGCAACAGAGCAAGATCCTATCTCAATAATCATCAAATCAAATCAAAATAAACCCACAACATGTTAACATTAGTAACATTTCTTATGAAAAATAAAATATATGTATAATAAAAGCATCATTGTTTTACATTTTTGCAAATCTCTTCAATGTATGGCTTAAGAGAAGACAGCTGGAGTCTCATATCTGTTTCTGCAATCTGTTGCAATATCACTTATCGTGTAGCTTCTGAAAAACACCACTATAAATTCTTGAGAAAATGAAGGTAAAAAAGGCAAATAAAGCTCTAATATAAGCATAAAAACCATTTTTATCTCAAATACCCCAGAAAGAGTCTTAGCAATGCCCAACTGTTCTTAGACCACACTTTGGGAACTGCTGTCACAATAAGTACACAAATCCCTGGTATAAAGGAGCATTTCAGTAGTCTATAAACACTGAAGGCAGAAGCTATGTTTTCTACATATTGTATTGTCAGCATATAGGCTAGTGTTTGGCACAGCAAAGCTTAGCAAGTGATTGCTGTACTGACTGAACCACTGAATGACTTTCGACTTCCAAACTTAAATATTTCATAAACTTCATTTAAGTTTTCCCATATTTGTCATATAACATTAAGAAACTGTTGTGAAACAAATGTTTCAACAGCACAGTGGATCCCAAAACATTACATTAGATAGTGCAACAGGAAAATAAAAAATAAAAAATAATAATAGATTAATTCCATATTCTACAATGGAAAAATTAGAAAAATAAAACTGTCTAAACATTATGTCTACATTTTAATATAGTTTGTTAAAACGTGCAACTTGTGTTCTCTAAATAGTTGGAAACAAGATATTCCTGGAATTTACGAAGAAGTACAGCCAAATTTAATTCTAGTTTTTATTAGAAATATTGGCTTTTTTGGCCGGGCGCGGTGGCTCAAGCCTGTAATCCCAGCACTTTGGGAGGCCGAGACGGGCGGATCACGAGGTCAGGAGATCGAGACCATCCTGGCTAACCCGGTGAAACTCCGTCTCTACTAAAAAAATACAAAAAATTAGCCGGGCGAGGTGGTGGGCGCCTGTAGTCCCAGCTACTCGGGAGGCTGAGGCAGGAGAATGGCGTGAACCCGGGAGGCGGAGCTTGCAGTGAGCAGAGATCCGGCCACTGCACTCCAGCCTGGGCGACAGAGCGAGACTCTGTCTCAAAAAAAAAAAAAAAAAAAAAAAAAAGAAATATTGGCTTTTTCTGTCATTATCACTCAAATATAAGAAAATCTAAATCTAGCCTGATATTTATATTTATAAATTCATTTTATCAATATATAAAATGGTCCTATGCATTTCTTAATGTTGAAACAATATCTAGGTTTAATTTACTCACCTTGGTGCAAATTCATCAATTGTCAGGCCAGCCTGGAGTCCAGTTCTAGAGTACTCCAATCCATCTGCTAAAGTATAGGCCAGCTCCAGAATGGCATCAGCCCCTGCTTCCTGCATATGGTATCCACTAATTGAAATTGAATTAAATTTTGGCATGTGCTACATAAAAAAAAAAAAATTGTAACAATGAATAAGTAAAATATTAAAAGGTTCTATTAAATCCACTTTCTAAGCGTAAATATTAGTTTAAAATTACGTTAAACTCAAATACACTTGGTAGTTTATAAAGTTAACAAAATATTTAATACTTATTTGTTACATTTAATTTGCTTTCCAATTTAAATGGTTCATCCATGAACCATCATCAGGACTCTACCTACTTTTTTATTTTTCTGGTGGACAAGAATTTGTACTAACCATTCTTCTAAAAGTTTAAATTGTGGAATTAGCTAGCTGAGGTTAGGAATGTAACCTTTGGTCTGAGAACTAAATGACGCATTTTTAATTCCAAACCAAAACTTGGACCTCATAAGAGGTTGTAGACCCAAACTCTGGGTTAATCTGCTGAAGATGTATAAATTTATTATTATTTACTAGTTATTAATTTTCTAATTTGAATGAAGGCACCAAATATGAATAAGTACACGGCAGGAAAAAAAAGAAAATGATTTAATTCTTAGTACTATATGTTGAAACAAAATGGGATAAAATGCATGGCTTTAAAAATCAAAGATTCCAGTTTGATTTACTGTGACATTTAATACTAAGCATATCCCAGACAGGTTCTTTCCACCACGATCACTACAAAAACTGTATTTCCACCATTCCCCTAAAATTTCACATTAGGTAGAGTATATCACACATATTCTGCAGAGTCAAGAAAAACTATCTTTACCAAGAGTTAACCAAACATAAAATGCTTGCTAGGCAATGCTTGCTAGAGTTTGGAGGTAAGAGTAACCACAAGGATTGATAGAGATAAAAAGGGTTGATGACGATTTTCCCTGTGCCATGAAATAATGGTCTGACTTTAACATAGGTAAAGACAAGGAGCGCATTGCTGGTAAGAAGCAAAGTGTGAATAATGGGTGGAAATATAAACAAATTGTTCACAGGAAAATGAAGGAGGAAAATGTGTCCCTATGGAGGGACTTTTCCCATCATTCTCATTGGGAAAGATGAGTCTAATTCAGGGGTGAATATTAGGGACCTCCTTGAGGTTGCAGATATGAGTGATAAGTGATATCTTCCAATTCAGCTTTTAGCAGAAATAAAGCTGATATTCCAATCCCCATTTGTCTGATACCAGTGTCTACTTCACAACTGCATCTGAATTTCGGAGGAAAATTTAAAAATGTAAGTAGAAGACCTCCCTGAATCTAACAATTATCAGAGTTAAATTTTAGGAATAAAGAAAACACAGTAAAGATCTATTGCCCAGATTCCTACAAGTAATGACAGAACATAAAATTAGTACATTAAAAACAAAAAGTAACAATAAAAAAACATTCCAAATTTATAATACTCAGTTTTAAAATTAGGTTTTAGCATGGTGTAAAAATTCCTACATTCAAGGAACTATAGAAAAACCTATAATAACCACAAAGTATACCTTTGACGTATATTGAAAGATGTCAGCAATAATTTTCATGGATGGTTCTGGAGGAAAAATATATGTGTTTCGAACCATAAATTCCTTTAGAATATCATTTTGGATGGTACCAGTAAGTTTCTCTTTAGGTACACCTTGTTCTTCTCCAGTTACTATAAAATTTGCAAGAACTGGAATAACTGCTCCATTCATAGTCATGGAAACTGACATTTTTTCTAAAGGAATTCCATCAAAAAGAATTTTGGTATCTTCCACAGTGTCAATAGCAACTCCAGCCATTCCAACATCACCACGAACTCGAGGGTTGTCTGAATCATAGCCACGATGTGTCGCCAGATCAAAGGCAACTGATAATCCCTGCTGACCAGCTAAATACATATAGAAAAATAATGTAAGATTCAAGAGTCTGGAGTCAAGGTAAATGATTTACTTTAACACCACTAAAAATGTTGATTCATCTCATAATAGTATACTTTTATAACAACTACTTTTATGCTCATACATGTCAAAACCAATTTAAATAAAGATACTTCACTTAAGAGAGTCAGTTGTTTCCCTTGTGCCAAAACGCACAAATTTAGTTCCAGACCTCACTAAAGGAAAGAATGGAAGAAACAACAAATCTCAATCATCTCATGTCTATCTGAAGATATGGTACTTGATTGAAATATTTCTAAAATTCATGAAAAGGTCTGGCTGTTCATATATGGTAAAAATAACTTAACATTTGTATGCTTGCTTACTTTTTTGTTCTTTTATCTAATACTGTCACAAGAGGATTATTGGCTATTCAAATATTCTGGAAAACAGAATTATGACAATCGTACAAAATTTTTAAATAACTAAAATAATCTATACTAAATATAAGTTCAACCTTCCATGGGCACTACAGTCTTATAAATCTACCAGTTTATTATTCAAACAGTATGATTTTATTACAGCTCAGAAAGAATTAATAATAATTAAGATAATTTTCAGTGAATGAATGCCAGATTGCACTGAATGTTTGTACCACGTTATCACATTTACACTTTCTTTGGGCATCATTTAACTATCTTCCTCTCCAATCCCTATCCCAACAATGTTAAACATTTTTCAAAGGCAAAGCTAATGTCTTCTTTTCTTCATGCAATTTCACCTCACCTAATTCCTTTTAAATAATGTGCATGTAAGTGTTGTTTTCTTTCAAAAATTTAGCACCTTATTCTAACTCACTTATCTTTTTGACCACAGAAGTTTAAAAAAATCTACTTTTTTCAGAGTGTAGTCTTTAACTACATAATTATAGAGTGAATATCATCTTTATAGAGATTAACCTCAAAAAAATCCAAATATAGGAGGTATATGTCTTATCATAAATACTAGGTCTTACATTAAAATCTCACCCTTAATATTGTCCTTATAGAACTTATTGCTCTCTTCCACAGTACTAAAACCAGCATACTGGCGGATGGTCCAGGGCCTAAAGGTATACATGGTAGGGTATGGTCCACGTGTGAATGGCTTCACTCCTGGAAGTTCTTCAGGTAAGTCCACAGTATCTCTCTTGGAATATAAGGGTTTTATAGAGATTCCTTCCGGGGTGTGCCATATTAGGTCTTCTGGATTTTTGCCTTTCAGCTGCTTTTTAGCCAGGGCAGCCCATTCTGGGTGAAGGGGCTGTTGCTGGTGTAGAAGTCGTTGCCGTATGAGCCTGGAGCCTGATGATTCTTTTACCTGCTTCAGGTAATGAGGTGAAAGTAAAAAGAGCTGATTCTTAGCTCTTAACATGGTGGAGCATGGAAACACCCAACAGAAATAAGAACTGACCTAGAAAAAGAAACATAGTGTATAAATATTTAGAAGAGGGGGTGGGAAATAGGAGTTACAGATTAGAAAGGAACAGAAAAGAAAGAAGATGTATTAGTCTGATTTCATTTCTTCCCCTTTTCTGGTTCCTGTACCTGATATTTTATAACTTTGGCCCCTCTTCACAATTACTATCAGTCTTCCAGTTCCAGTATTTTTCCTCAGTAGCCTCTTAGCTGGCCTTACTGACCAGTCTCAGCCCCCTTCTACTCCATTCTATATGAATCCCTTCCATACAATGACATCATTGTAAATATGACTATGTCACACTCCCCATGAAATTTTCAAAGACTCTGTACCATGCGGAAGATATACTACAGCCTCCTAATTAACATCAAAATGCTTTTATTAAATATCAGTTTATGACTGACATTATGTTGGGTAATGGAGGAAAAAAGTGGTGAATAAGACAAACAGGTATTCAAAGCCTTCATGAACCAGTCTCTGTTTCCCCCTCAGCCCCACCTCTGTCTTTGTCCTCTTTATGCATTTGTGCACTAGAAATACTAGATTACCTACAGTTGGCTGCGCATATGTCAAAGTTCTGTGAATTTGCTCTTGCTCTTCCTTCTGCCTAAAATATTCTTCTCTGGCTAATTCAGTTAAAGCATTATCTCCAATTTGCAGCATTTCTATGTGCCAGTAACACAGAAGTCTATAAAGACATCACAGAGAGTAGCAATTTCAATCTCTGCAATACCCTTAATAGGTAGGTACTATTATTATCCCCATTTTACAGATTAGGAAACTGAGGCACAGAAGAGCCAGCATTGATTGGAACCCATGCAGCTTGTTTCAAAGTCCTTGCATTTAACTAATATGCTCACAACTCATCCCAGAATCCATAAGGTGAGCCAAATGGCCTCTTCAGTAATCTACTTCTGTGCTAATTTATAAACTGCTCCAACATTAAAGCTGTACATTCCTGATAACTAGCATAGATTTTATACTAGGTTGCTGGGTTCAGTGTCATCATTTTCCAGATGTAGAAACTGAGGCTTAGAGAAATAAAGTTGCCTGATCAAAATCCCACCTCACAAAGCAGTAAACTGTTCACCTGAATTACTAAAACTTGCCAGAGTCATACAGCCTAAACATACAGAGCCTATTATTTAAAAAGATACTGAGATACAAACATTAATATATTCACTATACTATGTGTATTATACTGGATAAGGCAACAAATAAAGGGAGTTTCAAATTTTATTTTCCATACCACTTCTTACCTATCAGTTTAGCAAAGTTTAAATGAAATAAATACTCGACACTTACTACGGGGTCGTTAAAAAAGAGACATAAGGCCAGGCGCGGTGGCTCAAGCCTGTAATCCCAGCATTTTGGGAAGCCGAGACGGGCGGATCACGAGGTCAGGAGATTAAGACCATCCTGGTTAACACAGTGAAACGCCGCCTCTACTAAAAAAAAATACAAAAACAACTAGCCGGACGAGGTGGCGGGCGCCTGTAGTCCCAGCTACACGGGAGGCTGAGGCAGGAGAATGGCGTAAACCCGGAAGGCGGAGCTTGCAGTGGGCAGAGATCCGGCCACTGCACTACAGCCCGTGCGACAGAGCGAGACTCCGTCTCAACAACAACAACAAAAAAGAGACATAAACCACTGGTGAGAGTATTAACTATTTTAACTACTTTGGAAAGTAAATTGTCAATATATATGAAATGCTTCAGAAATGTTTACACCATTCCACTGAGGAACATTACTCCTGGGAAAGCTTCTGTAATAATACATAGATGTTCCCTATAGTTTTATTTGTAATAGAGAAAATTTAGGAAAATCGTTTCTAATAACATATGAATAAGTGAATTACAGCATATAAAAATGATAGCATTTCACGTAGCTATTAAAATATGTTTAGAAAGTTAGCAAAACTAATCTTTGATGTCAGAAGTCAGAAGAATTATTACTTATGGTTGCTAGAATACAACAGAAGCAAGAGAGGGGCTTTTGGGAGTAACGGTCTTGATCTGATTGCCACTTACGTAGATATATTCTGTTTGTGGAAATTCATCAAATTATACAGTTATGTTTTATGCAGTTCCTGTAAATACATGTATAAGTACAAAGTTAAAAATGTGTTATGCACAGTTTCCCAAAAAAAGAGAAACTCAAAAGGTAGTAAGTAAAAGACTCAAGACACATAATTTTAAATGCAATAGGTTCAGCTAGGTAAAAAGTACATAGAACAAAGTCTAAATGGAAACATAACAAAAAAGAGGCCGGGCATGGTGGCTCACGCCTGTAATCCCAGCACTCCAGGAGGCCGAGGTGGGTGGATCACTTGAGGTCAGGGGTTCGAGACCAGCCTGGCCAACATGGTGAAACCCAGTCTCTACTAAAAATACAAAAATTAGTCAGGCGTGGTGGCACACGCCTGTAATCCCAGCTACTCAGGAGGCTGAGGCAGGAGAATTGCTTGAACCCAGGAAGTGGAGGTTGCAATGAGCACAGATTGTGCCACTGCACTCCAACCTGGGCAACAGAGAGACCTCGTCTCAAAAAACAAACAAACAAACAACAACAAAAAACCTTCCATTTTTTAATACTGCACGATTTTTATTCTTTAAATCTATTGGGTCCTTGTCATCCATCTTTTTGCAAGCCATCCACTACATTTACTAGCTTAAAAGGTGGGTGAGAAAAACAATGAAGCTACTACTAAACCATTTCAATAGTAATCCTGTAAAAGGTAATTTGAAAACCACCTGAGACTAAACTGTTGACAGGAAATATAACACTCATTTCACGTGGGCTTTCCTAAATCTGAACAACTAATAGGAAAGAGCCCTGTATAAGGGACAATAACCTCCGAGATATTGCAGGGTCGGTTCCAGACCACCACAATAAAGTTAATAAAGCCTGTCACACAAATTTTTTTGTTTCTCAGTGTATATAACAGTTGTATTTACAGTGTATTGTAACCTATTAAGTGTGCAATAGCATTAAGTGTAAAAAAATACTGTACATACTTTAATTTTAAAATATTTTATTGCTAAAAAATGCTAACGATCATCTCAGCCTTCAGCAAGTCCTAATCTTTTTGCTGGTGGAGGGTCTTGCTTGAAAATCATATGTGAATTGGTGGACGCTGGAAACAGACACCATTTTTAGATAAAAACACTACTGTGGATGGCAATACGACCTCTGAATTTTCTCAGAAGACCATCAAGAGAGGCCTCAAGCATTCAAAGCAGCAACACGCAAAGCAAATATGTTACTAACAACTAAAATGAGTTAAAGAGCAATGATTAATCCCACCCCGACACCTCAAAAACAAATCAGTGAGAAAAAAGTTCTGAACCAGTAACTTTCAAGCTTTAGCTGCTGACGTGTGATTGTACATTAATAGTTCAAGAAGGTACTCTGATGTTCAACCATTTGGGTTTGGAGATGTAAACATAGGACGTGAAAATTATATTTGATATTAGCATAAGTACATCATTAAACACAAAATTATATTGGGAGAAAATCATCAAGTGGTTTAAAACTTTACACACGTACGTTATCCAGGGCTTCGAGCTTCCCTAAAACCACCTTCTTTCTAGACAAAACTGAGAACGAATTAGTAATTTAAGCTTTTATGTCAATTTAGACCTGTCTTTTCTATTCTGCCTCTCACTCTTAACCCTGTTTACACTCTTAATCCTGTTTACACACAGAAAATCACTTTTAGTCCCGAAAACTCTTAGAAAAACCTTGACAATAACATAACCCACAACCTAGAAGGGAGGCAGTCATGAAGCAAGCTCATCCCTTTGGAACCATACAAAAAGTGACCTCTGCCAAAGGGAACAGTTCAGGGTGCTTAGGTGGCCAGAGAAGATAACGACATGGCCCCTAAAGTATTAAAAGCACCTTCTTTCCAGAAGTACCTCCGAATTGCCAAGGACCTCGCCCAAAAAGAGAGATTGATCGAAGTGAAAATCTAAACCTAAGGAGAAGGCAGAGAGTGGGATCTCGTCACAGTAGGAAGGTAAAGAAGACAGAAGTAAAGGACAGACGGGGAGAGAAAGGACAAAAGTTCAAAATACAGGGGTAGAGGAGGGACAGGAGCCAGAAGAATGGAGCGATCTGAAAGGTGTACGTCCTACTCACTGGTAGGCCTGTTTCCGACTCCGCTGCATGAGAGGGCGGCTGGACTTCTGCGTCCCCCGCCTCACCTGTCAAAGATCCGCACAGCCAGGTCTCCCCGCCCTCACCAAGCCCACACAAACCGCGCAACCGCCAGCGACAGTCGGATGACTCTGGGGGCGTAGGCCGACACCGCCTTCCCTCCAACCAATCTAATCGCGCTCTCACGGGCGCGTTCCTGATGACGTTTAGGGGTAGGGTTAGATGTCCGTTTCCGCTTTCTTCCCGCCCACTTCCGGGTCTCCTCTTTTACGAATGTTTGGGCGCGAATTACTCTAAGCGCAGCTCCCAGAAGGGTGCAAGAAGAATCAGTGGTGAGTCGTGATATCCTTAACCGGCTGGGTGGATCCAAAGTTGAGGGATGAGTTTTAAAGCCAACGCGTTTGTGGCAGACTTCGCGGTTCGTATTTGAGGAGGGCGAGGGGGGATTGGTCATGGGGAAATGCCTGATGTCCTAAAAGGTCTGCCGTTAGGATCCTGGGATTGAGATATTTGATAAGGGAGGCGGGAGCAAAGCCATGAATACTTCCTTCCTATTTCCCCCGAATCATCCTTATGCTCATCCTCATTGCTGGATTTCTTCCGCAGGCACGAGTGAAGTCAAGTGCAGCCCGGGACATTAGTGTCTGTTTTTCCAGGCGTCCTACTCACTCTTGTGCCCATAGAGGTCTAAATTGAGATAATTGAGTCCCATGAGTATCAACAATCTGGTAAGGAAAACAAGACAACCTAGAATGCCTCTCTCTCTCCTAAAGCATATAGTCTGGCGGCAAACTACTGTCCCAGCCTTATTTCTTTTCACTCCTCCTATACACATTAAAAACCTCGCTGAACTTTTCCTGTCCCTGAACACGCCAGTTTTTTTTGTTTGTTTGTTTTTCCCGAGCTTTCCTGCCGTCCGAGTTTTACTGTTTTCCCTTGGATGCTTCATTTCTCTACTTTTTCACTATTTCAAAACGTCATTAAAATAATACTTTTTCCATGAATAATGTACAAGCATACCTCTGAGATATTGCGGGGTCGGTTCCAGACCACCACAATAAAGTTAATAAAGCCTGTCACATGATTTTTTTGGTTTCCCAGTGCATATAACAGTTGTATTTACACTGTATTGTAACCTATTAAGTGTGCAATAGCGTTGTGTTTAAAAAAAATACTGTGCATACTTTAATTTTAAAATATTTTATTGCTAAAAAATGCTAACAATCATCTCAGCCTTCAGCAAGTCCTAATCTTTTTGCTGGTGGAGGGTCTTGCTTGATGTTGATGGCTGTTGACCAATCAGGGTGACGGTTGCTGAAGACTGGAGCTGCTGTGGCAGTTTCTTAAAATAACAAAGTAATGAAGTTTGTACAGCAGTTGACTCTTCCATTCACTAAAGATTTCTCTTAGTGAATCTTTTACTAATCTCTTAGTAAATGGCGATGCTGTTTGAAAGCATTTTACCCACTGTAGAACTTCTTTCAAAATTAGAGTAAATCCTCTTAACCCCTACCATTGCTTTAGCAGGTAAGTTTTTGTGATATTCTGAATTCTTTGTTGGTATTTCAACAATATTCACAACATTCTCACTAGGAGTAGATTCCATCTCAAGAACTTTGCTCATTCGTAAGAAGCAACTTCTTATCCACTAGTTTTATCGTGATATTGAAGCAATTCAGGTACATCTTCAGGCTCCACTCTTTCTCTTGCTATTGCCACCAGATCTTTCGCCACTTCCTCCACTGAAGTCTTGAACCCCTCAAAGTCACCCATGAGGGTTGGAATCAACTTTTTCCAAACTCCTGGTAATGTTGCTATTTTGACCTCCTTCCATGACTCATGAATGTTCTTACTAGCATTTGGGATGGTGAATCATTTCCAGAAGTTTTCAATTTATTTTGCCCAGATCCATCAGGGGAATCACTGTCTAGGGCAGCTATAGCTTTACAAAATGCATTTCTTAAATAATATAACTTGAAAGTCAGAATTATTCTTTGATTCATGGGCTGCAGAATGAATGTGTTAGTTAGCAGACATGAAAACAGCGTTAATCTCCTTGTACATCTCTATCAGAGCTCTTGGGTGACCAAGTACATGGTCTTTGAGCAGTATTATTTTGAAAGGAATCTTTTTGTGAGCTGTAGGTCTCAAAGATGGGCTTAAAATAGTCAGTAAATCATGCTGTAAACAGATGTGCTGTCACTCGGGCTTTGTTCTTCCATTTCCAGAGCACAGACAGAGTAGATTTAAAAGAATAAGAGCCCTAGGATATTTCAGAATGGTCAATGAGCATTGGCTTCAAGTCACCAGCCACATTAGCCCCTAACAAGAGAGTCAGCCTGTCTTTTGAAGCTTTGAAACCAGGCAGTGACTTTCTAGACATGAAACTCCTAGACAGCATCTTCTAAGAGAAGGCTGTTTTGTCTTCATGGAAAATCTGTTGTTTAGTGTAGCCACCTTCATCGGTTATCTTACCTAAAACTAGATAACTTGCTGCAGCTTGTGCATCAGCACTTGCTGCTTCACTTTGTACTTTCGTGTTATGGAGATGGCTTATTTCCTTAAACCTCAGGAACCAAGCTCTGCTAGCTTCAAGCTCTTTGGCTGCAGCTGTCTCACCTCTCTCAGCCTTCACATAATTGAAGTGAGTTAAGACCTTGCCGTGAATTCATCTTTGGTTTAAGGGAGTGTTGTGGCTAGTTTGATTTTCAATGCCAGACCACTCGAACTTTCTCCCTATCTATCAATAATAAGGCTGTTTTTGCTTTCTTATCATTCATGTCTTCACTGGAATAGCACTTTAAATTTTCTTCAAGAACTTTCCCTTTGCATTCACAACTTGGCTAACTGGTATAGTTTCCAGCCTATCTTGGCTTCCGACATGCCTACCTCACCTTGCTTAATCATTTCTAGCTTTTAATTTAAAGTGAGAGAGGTGTGATTTTTCCTTTCATTTGAACACTTGGAGACCATTGTAGGGTTATCAATTGGCCTAATTTCAATATCATTGTGTCTTAGGGAACAGGGAGGCCTAAGGAGAGGGAGAGAGGCAGGGAACAGCCAGTTGGTGGAGCAGTCAGAACACACACAACATTTACCTATTAAGTTCTCTGTCTGATATTGGCATGGTTCATAGTGCCCCAAAACAATTACAGTAGTAACATCAATCACCATAATTGATATAATAATGAAAAGTTTTGAAATATTTTGAGAGTTATCAAAATGTGACACAGAAACATGAAGAGTGAGGACAATCTGTTGCAAAAAGGGCATCAATATAGTTGCTCAATGCAGGCTTGCCACAACCTTTAGTTTGTAAGATGACAACAACAACAAAATACAGTGTCTGCGAAGCTCAATAAAGTGAAACACAATAAAAAGAGTTAGGCCTATACATTCTTACCCATATGCACAAACCAGTTTAAGACAGTCATTCGCTCACTTGCCTCTTTATAACATTTATAAATATATAGAGTAATTATTTTCATATCTGTCTCTACCTATGCACTATCACTAAGCTGTGGTTTCCCTTGAATGGGACGAAATATCTATTCATTTTTATATGCACTGCAAGTAGCCCAGAATTAAGAGAAACTATGTATTTTGTTTATTGGATTCTTACTATGTCTCAAATACTGTTCTAGGTGGTTTATATATTCTTTGTTAAATCATTTTTGCTTTACAAAAGCCTTTAATGTTAGTACTTTTATTAATCATTTGACTAATAGGGAAAATGAGTTAATTTACTTGCCCAAAGATATACAGTTAATTAAGCGGCAGGGCTAGATTTGGAGCTTGAACAATTTACCCTTGTCGCAGGACTGCTCTTAACCATTATGGTAGTGTTCTCAACCTGGGTTAATTTTGACCCAGGAGACATTTGGCAATGTCTGGAAACAATTTTGGTTGACTCTACTCAGCGGTTGGAGGTATTCTAGCATGTGACGGTCTACGTAGACCCAAGCGTGCTGCTTAACATCCTACAATACACACCACAGACTCCACAATAAAGAATGATCCATCTAAAATGTTAATAGTGCTGAGGTTGAGAAACTTTGTGCTATAGTGTGGTGCCTCAAGTAGGTTTCATTGTTAACAGTATTTCTCAAACTCTGTTAGACCGGTTTTGTTTTTTATTTCTAATCAGTCATAACTGATAATTTTGTAAAATGCAATTAAAAATCAATTATAGTCAAACTGCCTTGTGGTATAATACCAGGAGTGAACTCTGATGTAAACAATACATTTTGGGTAATATGATGTGTCAACAATTACAACAAATGTACCACTTTGGTGTGTGATGTTAATACTAGGGCTTGCAGGGGATGGGGGAGGGCAGGGATTATATAAGAAGTTTCTGTATGTTTTGCTCAATTTTCTGTATATCTAAAACTGTTCTGAAAAAAGTCTATTTTTAAAGAAATAGTAATTACTAGAAAATGATATGGCAAAGACAAGGCTAATTATTTTATGATTAGGTTCAATGTGCATAAAATTACTCTATCAAATTGCTGTAAAAATTTCTAAGTGATTACCTTCAATTTCCACACTTGAAAGGATTATGGCAAACAGTTTGAATGAGATTTGGAGTAGCACTAAATTACATGTTATTTTAATAAAGAATATCAAGAAGAAAATGATTAATGGAACGAAACTATAAATAAGTGCCAAATGAGAGAGAGCGTAAGAGCCACAGACTTGGAGAGAAATGAAGTAGAATAGTTAGGAAGATTTTGAGAAGTAGGTGGCTCATGATCTGAGAGGGGGGGCAGAGATGGGAGAGAGCTGCTCAGGTAGAAGGTACAGTATATGTTTGGGAGGCAGAATTACTCAAAGTGTGTTCAGGAAATCATCAAATCTAGCTAGAGAGGGAGATTTGATTAAGGAGTAGTAGGAGAGAAGTATGAACAGGTAGGCAGAGTTAGGTTGTTAAGAACTAAAAATGGCATGGGAAAGAGTTTGACTGTTACCCAGAACATATAGGGGTAAATTTTTTACTCACTTAATTTGTTCCAAAATTTGGGATTGGGAGGGATTAGGCAGAGCTTGCTCATGTCTTGTCCACGCAGTGTGGGCTGTAACATATTGACTTAGGTACATGTACCAGACTGGCAAGTTGGTGCTGGCTGTTAGCTGGGAGCTCAGCTAAGACCTTCCTGGGGTTTCAATTCCTCTCAGTGTTGGCATCCCTCATATGGTTATGGCTTGGTTACAAAAGCAAGTGTTGTCTGGGCTCGGTGGCTCACGCCTGTAATCTCAGCACTTTGGGAGGCCAAGGCAGGAGAATCACTTGAGGTCAGGAGTTCGAGACCAGCCTGACCAACATGGTGAAACCCCATCTCTACTAAAAATACAAAAAATTAGCTGGGCGTACTGGCGGGTGCCTGTAATCCCAGCTACTTGGAAGGCTGCGGCAGGAGAATCGCTTGAACCTGGGAGGCAGAGGTTGCAGCAGTGAGCTGAGATCCAGCCCAAGCAACAGTGCAAGACTGTCTCAAAAAAAAAAAAAAAAAAAAAATAAGTGTTTCTAAGCAAGAGGAAGTCAAAGTTGCCAGTCTCTTCATATCTAAGCCAATAAGCTAGAACAGAATCACTTCTACTATAGTCTGCTGCTCAAACAGCTTCAGAGTCTGCCGAGATTTAAGACATGGGGACATAACACCTTATTTCTCATTAACAATCGTAAGAAGGAATGGGTACCATTTTTAATCTAAAATCTCAGCTGTCACTTGCCCTTTCACTGGATGCTTTTATTCAGTGAACAACTTGAACTGCTGTACATGTCAGCCCTTCCAGGAGAGATCTACAAGTGAAATTTTGTCATGTGGATGGGTTTTTAAGTAGGGGAGGTATAAGGGTGTAGATGTAAAGTTGAGGGAAGTAGGCATTTTAGAAATTGAACACAAGATAGAGAATGAGTGTTTGGTAAGGTATCACATTGTTCAAGAGCAGGGTAAAGTGGTATTTTGACTTCTACTGCTTTTTGTAACTGGTCAGATATGTGGTTGCTAAATGTAGTTTGTGACCTTTCTGTTAATTCTTTCCCACTTTTTATTTGCAGTCTTCAGTGTAAGGGAGCTTGAAGCTTTTAACATTTGAAAGAATAGACTTATCCAGAGTACCTACTTTATTGTCTCTCTAAATCCACAGGTATATTTAAATTGTATCAGTATGATAATTCTGAATATTTAGAAAAGGAATGATGAATAATTTATCTGTATATCTAGCTATAGCTAATATGTATATGTATTTGTATGTGTATATATATATTTTCTAGGCATATATAGCTAATATGTGCATATTTCCTTGTATACTGCATCTAACTTCTATCCACTTCTTATGGTGTAATGCAAGAATAAGTATCTCATTCTTCTGTTCCTTTTATCAGAAATGAGTTTGGTAATAAAAGAGGGAAAATTACTCTAAATTTTATCAAATCCCCATTTCCAATCCCATGTCTGTTTTGTAATTTGCGGGAGGGCAGGGTAATCAGTACATTTCTGTACTCTTGTTAAAATGCACATAGCCCAGATAGGATTGCAGTTTAAATTCTTAGTAGTGTCAGACTAACACATGAATTTCCACATAGATTGATGGTATAATCCTAAAAAGTGTCTCCTTCCATTTTTGGCAAAAATTGAGTAATGTTAAATTTATTACTTAAAATAACAAGACCTAGGTTTTACTCCTTGAACTGACATTATCTGTGACCACTTTATATTTCTATTTCCATGGACTTAAACATTGAGAGGATGTTATCATACGATAGAGTATAAAATAAGAGATACAAAAGCATTTTTAAATGATTTTCTAAAATCCATACAAATGGAAGTTAATTTCTAGGAATGAAATTGAATTAGATATCCTTATTCTGATAAGAGTGAAAATTATTTGTTTTAAAATATGTTTGTTTAAAAGCATACAATACTATCCCCAAACTTTTATTATGATTTTTCTTTAAAAAAAGAAAAGAGAATGTGGAACATTTATAGGTAAGTTTTTTAAACAAAACATTGTGCAAGGCTTTAGCTTTTTTTGTATTTTCATCTTTACAGATTTTTTTTTTTTGGAAGCACTGTGTTTAGATCAAGATGTCTGGTAAAGCAAATGTTTCCAAGAAAAACTTTGAGCAGTTAAAAAGAAATCCAAAGAGAAAAAAGGATAATGAGGAAGTTGTGTTGTCAGAGAAAAAGGTAATGAAAATATCAAGTTTCTCATTTAGAAATCTTCGACTAGGGCCGGGCACTGTGGCTCATGCCTGTAATCCCAGCACTTTGAGAGGCCAAGGTGGGTGGATCACGAGGTCAGGAGATCAAAACTATCCTGGTTAACATGGTGAAACCCTGTCTCTACTTAAAAAAAAAAAAAAGTATAAATATATATATACACACACATATACACACACACACACAAAATTAGTCGGGAGTTGTGGTGTGCACCTGTAATCTCAGCTACCCGGGAAGTTGAGGCCGCAGAATCGCTTGAACCCAGGAGGTGGAGGTTGCAGTGAGCCGAGTTTGTGCCCCTGCACTCCAGCCTGGGCGAAAAGAATGAGACTCCATCTGAAAAAAAAAAAAAAAAAGTTTCAGGTTTTACCCTACTCATTAGGCAATGCCTATATTTGTTTTGGAGGAAAAGTATGTAACACTATTTCATAGGCAAAGTAAGTAATGATTCATTTAAAACATTCTTTGACACTGTATAAAATTTTGTTATTATCACCATTGTCAAGAATTGCTTTAGTATATCGTCTGCCTGTGATAAATATATACCATTTTTCTGTAGAAGTAGCAACATACATTTTTTCTATCTACTAGAAATTATATGAATACTCTTTGACATATATAAAAATCTATTGTAAAAGTAGTATCCTTTTATCTGATGTTTAATTCTGTTTATGTTTATGCATGTGTTTTCCCCTCTAGGTTAGAAACACAGTGAAAAGAAATAAAAATCATCTAAAAGATCTGTTTTCTGAAGGTATTTCTTTTCTATTACCTTGTTTAACCTGCTTCTATGTCAAGCTATATCTACATTCATGAAAAAATGTTCAGCATCTTGTTTATGAGTTATGGAAAAGATAGTAATAAACAACTACATTTGCATTTTTGTAAGAATATGTAGTAGTGGTTAGTTATTTTGGTCAACTGAAATTTTATTTAGCACCTCTGGCAAAATGCTGTAGAGACTTCAATGCCACTGAGTTGATAGGAAATAGAGAAAATCAAAGTGGCCCACAGCCTGAATTATTAGTGATCTGTAATAAAAAACAAACCTGATTTTTCTTCAAGACAAATATGCTTTCTGTTCTGTATAGATTAGTTTGGAACCACTATTATAAGTTGGTTTAGAGTAAACTAGTTTGGAGTAGTTGTCTTTGCTTAAACATCACTGTTTCGTGGAAGGATTCTCTACGTCTCCTCAGCCAACACTAGGTTAGGTCCTCTGGTTTTATACTCCCATAGCATACAATACTTTTTTTTTTTCCTTTTGTATGCTTTGCACGCCTATAATTTGTTCAATATTCCTTCTCTTCAGCACTGATTTTCATGAGATCCAGTACTATTTCTTCTTTTTCTAATACCTAATAAGTAGAAGAGTACCAACAACATAGTTGACACTGTTTGATTAGTCTGTTTTGTTCCAGTTGCCATCCAACATTTGGAAAATAGTTTTCTGGGCCTCTCAATGAAATGTTTAAAGAATTTAGGCCATTTCTGAGAATGAAACTTTTCATAATTAAAGTTCGATTCTTCATTTAAAATTATTTCTATTATCACTTGGTAGTATTTCCGTTAACTTATCAATAGAAAGCATATTCATATTCAACACCTGGGATGTTATAGCTGTGTGATAAAAAGTAAATTAAACAGTTTATACAGCTTTATAATATTTTGTTCTGTTAATTTCATAAGCTTTTTTAGATGCAGACATTCAGTTTTTAAGCAACGATATGTAAAACACCTAGATTGATCAGAGCCTCTTCTATTACAACAGGACAAACAAAGCACACTAACCTAAAACAGATAAAGATAGCACCCAACAAGAGAAAAACCTGGCAACCTCTGTCAAAGAGTACCAGAGACTATTTGCAAACTATGATGGAATCAGTAATAAGGTGAGTATAAAATTTTTCCATTTCATTCTTTTGGTTCCCACTTAGGCGTTTCCTATGGATACTGTTCTTTTAAATATTGCTATCTATCTTAAGGTAATAGAGTATATTTCTATTTCGGAAGAGGATATAATTGATGTGGTGGTATTTGCCTTCGGCAGAAAAGTCTTTGTTAATTTTAGAAACTTGAAATTCTATCAGTGAAATAAAAGCAAGTGTTTGTGGCCTGACTTGCTATCAACAAAATTTTAATTTATGTCAATAGAGATTGTTTAGGAAGACGTTGAGTTCAGAGTGACACTTTACATAGAAGCTACCACACTAGAGGGGATACAGAGAAAATAAGACAGAATTCTGCTGTGTGGAGCTGAATTCTATCAGAAGAGCCAGGCATATAAATTATTACAGTACAGTGTGGCAAAATATATACATAAGTAGAAATTTTTCATTGTACCTCTATTTAAAGTGTCTTTAATATGAAAGGAAAAGTGATTGATTTTGCCTGGCTAGTAGGGAGGGACACTTGAGAGAAATCAGAAAAAATACACAGAGTATATTATTATTTGTGTTTCAGACTACTATTTATTCCATCTTTTTTCTTCTCTAGGACGATTTTGAGTAACAGAATTAAAGATAAAGAAGAAATACAATACCATCTCAACTTCCTGAAGAACAGGTAATACTGTTGCATAATTAAAATGATTAAAACAAAATTTTTAAAAACCTGACTTCTTCCTATGTTGCCAAACAGACACTTGGTGGAATGTAAGTTTTTCTTTTTTTTTAAAGAAGGTGAACAACTTGGAAATATGTTTTCTTTTTTTTCTAACCTGCTGCTGCATGTATTTCTCGAATAAGTTTCAGGGGCACTTACAAAAAAAAAAACCCTGAAAATCACAAAATTCTGTTTCCACAGTTCACTCTTCCATATCAGAATTTGAAAACAGTTTTGTCAACTTGAACTCCCTTCAACTTCATTTTTAATAATTTGAAGTTAATATTTCACCACTCTTATCTATCTGATATTTACCCTATTGCTGTGTTTTTCCACTTCATATTGTCTTAAATTATTTGCACGAGCAACAAGTCTAATTTTCTAAGATATTATTGCTCTTCATGTCATGGTAAATCACCAATGGAGATTTCTTTTCAAGAATTCTTAAAAGGCACACCACTGCCTGTGATTTTCAGTAATTACTTTTCTCTAGTATTTACACGACTTTTTCTTTTTATAAGAAAATGTTCTGCTTCTCAGTTTCAAGTTTGCCTAGAAATGTTTGTGACCTATTTTAAGGAATTCCTTTGAGCACAAATTCTATTTACTTTTCCTTGAAATATAATTTTCAACCCATAGTAGCCAAGTAGAAAGAGTGAATGGGATGGTTTTGGTGGGGGTGGGAGTTTGTTGAGAAAGGTTGAACAAATTAAAGACTGCTAGAAGCAGGCTTGTAAATTGCTTAAAGGTATAGCAGCCTATTATTAAAGAAGGAGGAAGATATTAAAAAGATAATAAATAAGCTAATACAAGCATAATGAAAATGTAGCTGTTTATGATCTTTTTAATATAGGACAAATACTAATGTTGACTGTATGAATGAGAATATTGCATTACATAATAGTTGCTGTTCATAGTGATCACCTTGGTTCACTGGAAAAGATTATATTTAACGGATAGGCAGTCTCTTCATCATGTAGCAGCTATGGAGATATACATTTCAAGGCCTGACTATTTCTTCCTTATTTTTACTTTCACAGCTTGCTTTCTTTCGTTCCGAAGTAACCATACCCAAGATACAGTTACTTATACCAATACAACAAAGTATAGCATTAGCAAACTGATAATTGGAACTCTAAATACATTCTTCTGTAGCAGTGTTTCTCAAAGTATATTTGAAACACTTGTTCTTACAGTTAGTCTGTGGATAAAGATAACCTATGGTGAATTATATTTGGGTACCTTAGCATGTAAGAAGTCCTGCAGTAAATAAATCTATTTCATTTTCTTTAACCTAGCATCTCCCAAATTGATATTTCTGGGAACTCATTTTCATATATTAAGCTCATCTCTGCTTTTGACTAAATGTTAGCTTCATTATTTTCATTTTTTTAGTTTTCAGTTCTTACTAGATTACAACTATAGTGATAGGCAGCTACCTATATATATCATTTTAGCCTTGTAAAGAAAGAGGAAAAAGACAATTCTTACCCCTTAGCTTCAGTTAGAAAATTCTAGGAGATGGTTTCTAATTGGTTGAGCTTAGGTGATATTTATCTATTCTTGGCGTGATTTTGTGACAAGAGCTACCATGGATATCACTGATATAGACTGGATTATATACCTAGCCCCATGATTACACTGACAAGTTTGCTAGGCAAACAAAACTGTTCACCATTACAATTCTAAAGGAACATACTTCTAGAAAGTCTGCCCTATAGAAACAATGTTGTAAGTGGTAATTAAATGTTGCTGATATAGTAGGATATATTCAAGCCATGGTTTTAGTTTCTAAGAGTTAGTGAGACTCCTGGAAGTCTAACTGCTATTTAGAACATTTGGAGCAGTGAATGACCCTTCTACATAATTGATTTAATAAACATATAGAAGAAACTTCATAAATAAAATATTTTTGTCAAGAAAATAAAAAACTTATCCCTCTTAGGAAAGCTTAGGCAGATATAGTTTGTGTTTAAATGTGATAGCCTAATGATGATTTTTCTAAATAACTGGAGTTTTGTCTTAACAGTTTAATGAGAATTACGATTTGTGGAGTTTTTGCTGCCTACTTTCTTCTTTACAAAAATTAAAATTTTATTTGCAAACTATGCATCGAACAAAGGTCTATATCAAGACTCTGTAAGGAACTTAAATTAGCAAGCAAAAAACCAATAATCCTATTAAAAAGTGGACAAAGGACATGAGCAGACACTTTTCAAAAGAAAACATACATGCGGCCAACAAACGTGAAAAAAAATGCTCTCAACATCACTAATTACTAGAGAAATGCAAATGAAAACCACAATGAGATACCATCTTACACCAGTCAGAATGGCTGTTCTTAAAAAGTCAAAAAGTAACAGATGCTGGGAGGTTGCCGAGAAAAGGGAATGCTTTTAAACTGCTAGTAGGAATGTAAATTAGTTCAACCATTATGGAAAGCAGTTTGGCAGATTCTCAAGTTAAAACAGACTACCCTCCAACCCAGCAATCCCATTACTGGGTATATACGTGAAGGAATATAAATTGCTCTACCATAAAGATACATACACACTTATGTTCACCACAGAACTATTCACAATTGCAAAGACATGGAATCAACCTAAATGCCCATCAGCGGTAGATCAGATAAAGAAAATTGTGGGACATATAAAACTTGGAATGCTATGCAGCCATAAAAGAATGAGATCATGTCCTTTGCAGCAACATGGTTGGAGCTAGAGGTCATTTTCCTAAGCAAACTAACACAGGAACAGAAAACCACATAATGCATGTTCTCCCAAGTGGGAGCTAAACATTGAGTACATATGGACACAAAGACGGGAACAACAGATACCAGGGCCTACTTGAGGGAGGAGAGTGAGGGTTGAGAAACTATCTGTCAGGTACTATGCTTATTACCTGGGTGAAAAAATAATCTGTACACCAAAGCCCCACAACATTTGCCTACATAACCTGCATATGTACTCCTGAATCTAAAATAAAAGATTCTTTTTTTTTTTAATTAAGATTTTTAACAAGATCCCAAAAGTGGGACAGTGGGTTCCACTATTGTTCAGATTTCTTCAAATCTTAAGTAGTAGAACTTTTTAGAACGCAAAGATGCTGCTGTTATAAAAGGAATCAAATTTAGCTTTTCTTCCTCATAAAATTCAAGAATCAAATCTGGGAAAGCTATTTTGCGGTCTGCCAGATGTGACGATAGAAATAGATGTTTCTACTGGTGATCAAATCAACTCGAATTTATAAAGGAATTTTTTAACTTTAATATTAAATACCATTCATGTTTATAGTATTTTCGAGCAGTGCACTTTAATCTTAGTGTTTTATTTACCTTGAACTCTATAGAACTTAGTTTTCTTTGAAATCATTTAAAATAACTAAGGTAAATCTTCTCTATTTTTTATCACATTCTCTAAAATCATTGAGATTTGGGGTCCAGGGTCATAGTTAAGACTTCTAGACTAGTGTTCTGTCTCTTAACCAACAATTCACAATATATGATAGACTCATGTCCTGTAATAGTCTAGAAAACATCTGGATGGTACAAGGAAATTTTGGTTCTAAAATGTATATACATCGTCAAATGTGTAAAATAGAAAATTTTCTTTTAGTAAAGTAGCCCCAGTGTCCCTTAATTTGAGGTAAATCTTAATAAATCGAAAGGCTAAATGATGATTTGTCAGGGCTTTTTGAGGGGGAGACTTACTGGCACTGTTACCCAGTGGTAATAAAAGAATATTGTACCTTTTAAGAATATGAGGACAAGAAAAAATGAGGACTGTTTTAAAATAATAATAAGACTTAAAAAATAAACAAAATAATTACGTTTTTATTTTATCCTTAAGATTGCTACAACTGTGTGAAACTCTGAAAGTCCCTCCCAAAAAGATGGAAGATTTAACTAATGTGTCAAGGCTACTGAATATGGAAAGGGCAAGAGGCAAAGCTAATGAAGAAGGTCTGGCATTACTGCAGGTATGAAATTTGAATAGGAAATCCATAATTAGAGAGTTAGGGAAAGGGGAAAAGATTAAAGTTTTTTAAATTATCATGATGTTCCTGCAGTAGTGAATACTAGATCTTGAACCAGGTTTTTTCATTAAATTGTTTTTTTTTTTTTTTCATTAAAGCAAAAATTTGTCTGAACTTGGCACCTCTAAAGTTGAAGTATTTCTAATATATTTGTGGTTAAGTAGCAGTCCTATTTTTTTCATCTAACTTTAACTGAACTATCTTAGTATTTTTAATTATCACTTTATAGGAGTTTATCACTCAATACTGTGGAATTTTAAAACGTGTAAGTTTTTCTGACCTGTATATGGCAAGAAAACACAAGTATCATTAGAGTTAAAATGTACTGGGGACTTCCTACACTTCAGACACTGTTCTAAGCACTTTATACTTATATCCCTTAATCCTCACATGACTTAGAGTATGACCTAAATTATTCTCTTTTTACAAATGTGATAAAAAGACATAATGCTATTTCTAACTGAACCTTAGACAGATTGCTTAAAGTTAAGATGCTAACTTTGTCATTCTGACATTAGCACGATTCTTGATCACTATGTTATATGGCATCCTTTGGAAGATAATAGGAGATAACCTTATCTATCATGGTTAACTTCAAGCTTTTAATTAGTGGATATCTGAACAACTGAGACAAAGCAACCTTAAGGAGCTTATTAGATAATTATATAAACTAACACACATCAGACCGTATATCCTTTAGACATTTTGAAGTAGTTTGTAGATGTCGTGTGCATAGATTTTAGTTGCAATTTAGTTAAGTACAAGGTGGTAGTAGTTTCTGCAAGGAATATATTCCCAAAATGTATAATAATTCAAAGGTAACAATTCATTCCCATTTTTCCATAAGATTGAGAATAAAGTTGAAGGAACAATTTCTGAGCACAAATCTATATATATTTTTAGTTAATAGGGTGGCATTTTCTGGTGGCTACCTCACTTTATTCGAAGTGTAATATTATATTTTATTTCCATCCCAAGGTTCCTACTTTTTTAGGGCATCTTTTCAGTATTGGCACTAGCTTCATCACCTAAACACTTAGATGACATTTATTTAGGTTATTTTAAAAGGTTCAAGAGTATGATCATGGAGAATTTTAACATTTAGTATTTATGCACATCAGTTAAGGGTGTTCTGAAGTCATAAATGATAGTATGATTTTTATGCTACTTGTAAGCATTTCTGGTCTTCAGCTGAAATTTGACCTCCATGGGACATAAGCATAATTACAGTCTATGGTGTGCTTGTTAGTCACTCAGAAGAAGCACCACTGGCACCTGGGGCAGGAGAGTTCTTCATTGGCATAAGAGGATTTTCGGACTAGCAGCTTGTAAACTCGATCTATAACCGTTAGTTTTCTCCTCTGTGCCTTAGACCCATTGCTTTGTCTCACTGCAGCCTAGAGCTATTGCTGGTGATGATCTTCTAAAACCTGTAATAGTAACAGAAATTTTATTTATTTAACATTTTTGTTGTGCTCTCACTCAGTAATGGTGCTAGGGAAACAACAATGGTGAGCAATATCTCGGAGATTCTGGGGAGACAGCATTAGAACAGCTGAAGCATAAATTTTTAGACTCCCTTGATGTTGTCATAAAAATGGAGCCATAGGATTTCAGAATCAGAGTTAGCATAAGAAAATATGACAATAAAGACCAAAAATAACATTCCTGATACACCGAAAACATGCCAAAAAGACATGTGCCTAGAACAGATGAACATTAACCTAATTTATCAAGTGAACTGAAATAAATTCAGAAAAAATGATAGGAAGTATAGGGGAAAAATTATAAATCAGAATTAGAAATACTGATAAATGAAAGAAGAGAATTCAGGAATGAATGAGACATAAAAGAAAAAGCCTTTCAGATATGTAGACTAAATTAGAAGAAACACTAAAGCAAATAAACACAACAGATAATGCTTATGGTAAATAGAAAATAACATAAGGAGAAAATTTTCAGAATCATAAAAACATTTTTAAAAGGAATTGAGAAAAAAATCCTCAAAGAAGATACCATATGAGTATGGTAGTAATACCCAAAGATAACCAAAGCAATGGAACAAAATAAATTTCATAATGAGAAATTTTAATCCTTGTTATATTTAACCCTTTTATTCATTCAGTGCTGTTATACATTCCCTTTGTAGTGGGTTGAATCTAGGAAAAGGGTCTTGTCAGATACAGTTAAGGATCTCAAGATGAAATCATCCTGTATTGTCATGGGTAGGTCCCAAATCCAACGACAAGTGTTCTTATAAAAGACAAGAGAAGGTACAAAGAAAAAGTCACATGAAGGCAAAGGCAGAAACTAGAGCAATGCAGCTACAAAGAATGCGTACAGCTACCAAAAGCTGAAAAAGACAAGAAACCATTCTCTCTTGTCTTCAGAGGGATTGTGTCCCTGCCAACAGCTCGATTTTGGACTCTGTCCTCCAGAACCATGACAGAATGAATTTCTGTTATTTTAAGCCAAGTAGGTGGTACAGCAGCCACAGGAAACTAATATATGTGGTTTGCTTTATATTTATATTGGACAGCACTCTGTTAGATCCAGCAACCAATTCACAGAAAATACAGGGCTGAGGAACCAGTTTAAACTTCACCAGGGAATGCAGTTCACAAAATTTAGCCCATGGGAAATTCCACAGAGCGAACTAATCTCCACAAATGAATTGAAATGGAAGCCTCCTATAGATGAAAAGAGACTTAAGACATATCAACCAGTCACAGTTTGGAACCTGATTAAAACAAAATGTAAAAAAAACTCCAATTGATGAGAAAATTGAAAATGTGAATACTAACTATATGCTTGATATTAAGGAATTTATTGAGATTCTTTAAAGTATAGTAATGATGTTGTACTCATATATCTTTAAATCCTTTAGAGCTATATACTGAAATATTTATAGATAAAATGATGGGATATCTAGTATTTGAAATAGCGCAGGGGAAACAGGAGAAGTGGATGGAGTTAAAGGTGTGACAGGATGGCCACGGGCCAGGCACGGTGGCTCATGCCTGTAATCACAGCACTTTGAGAGGCCGAGGCATGCGGATAACCAGAGGTCAGGAGTTCAAGACCAGACTGGCCAACATGGTGAAACCCTGTCTCTACAAATAATACAGAAAAAAAAAATTATCTGGGCATGGTGGCAGGCGCCTATAGTCCCAGCTACTCAGGAGGCTGAGGCAGGAAAATCACTTGAACCCAGGAGGCAGAGGTTGCAGTGAGCCAAGATAGCGCCACTGCACTCCAGCCTGCGCAACGAGAGCGAAACTCCATCTCAAAAAAAAAAAAAAAAAAGAAGATTGTCATGAGTTGATAATGGAAACTGGCTGATACGTATATGGGTGTTCATGATAACATTCTCTCTTACTGTATGTGTTTGAAATTTACTATAACAAAAAATAAAAACAGAGTCTGTTCCTCCATGGAGTTTAGATTCAAGTGAATAGAGCTCACAGTCCCAAAATCTTAGGCATTCAGGGAACAGCACATTCCCAGTAAGGGGCCGGACAATAAACATTTTAGCCTTTTTGGACCACATATGGTTGACTGTTTTGTTGCATATCCTTTTGTTTTGTTGAGGTTTTGACAATCTTTTAAAATGTAAAAACAACTCACAGTTCTTGAACTGTACAAAAACATGCCATGGGCAATTGTTGACCCCTGCAGCTACCCTTTAAAAAAAAAAGTGGTCATTTAGAAGCCAAAATATATTTCTTGAGGAAGACTACTCTAGTTGCCAGCAACAGTTCTGCATCCAGTATTTGGAGAATGACATAGATATAGCATCAACCTTATTGCTGAACAAGATGTAAGAGTTACTACTTCTGTATATTTTCTGTGTGGCTTATTTACTTGTTCCCCAAAGCCAGCAGGCAATGTTATCATTGACTGTTGCTAGGACTATATTTGAAAGCAGTGCCATATTTAATACCATTTAGAAACCTGGAGACTTGCTAATTTTAATTTTATCCTCAGCCTGCACACAACACATCCTTAATGTCTTGTCCCCATACTTGTTTTATTCATTTCTTATTTTCTTTTCATCTTCCCCTCTAAATTATATATTCCTTTAATGTGGGAAACTGTTACTCATTTTTTTTATTATTCTCCCTGCTCTAATGCCCAACATTACTTCCTTTTGACAAATTAAAATAGCAGACTCTCAAATGTTCCTAAATAAATGAAAACAATTCAGAATTTCTCCACTACATGAAGTTTTATGCTGTTTAAGGAAGGTTACTATATTTGCTGTCATCAGTTCTGGGCTCTGCTAGATTTACACTTGGATCTTCCAGGATCTCTGACCCTACCAGCATTGGTAAGTTTTGAGGAAGTGTTCATGTACATCTCTTTGTTCCAGGGTAATTAGATATCCTTATAACACATTAATACCTTGTCATACCAGCTTTCCAAGAAGTCTGTTTTTTGAAAGGAACAAAAGTAAATTCGCCATTTGCTTCTAAAAATGTTTTAAATGTATATGGTGTTTTTAAAAATGTATATGTATAACAATATCTGTTACGATTTAATATAATAATGTGTTTAAGTTAAAATGTTTTTTTTTTTTTTCTCTTTCTGACTCAGGAAGAAATAGATAAAATGGTAGAGACCACAGAGTTAATGACTGGGAATATTCAAAGCCTAAAGAACAAAATTCAGATTCTGGCAAGTGAGGTGGAAGAAGAAGAGGAGAGGATAAAACAGGTAATTATTTTAAACTGTATTACTGGAATTTGGATATAGTTTTTTAATGGTTAAATTATGCCAAGACAGCTTTCGAGTATAATATGATGAGAGAAACCAGCTTTTTGAAATAATCTGTAGCTTTCTTCTACTTCAGATGCATCAAATAAATACTAGTGGAGTACTCTCTCTTCCAGAACTTTCTCAGAAAACTCTCAAAGCGCCCACACTTCAGGTAAGTACCTATTTACCATATCGATTACAGGCATACTTTAGAGCTATTGCAAGTTTGGATTCAGACCACAGCAAAAAAGCAAATACTGCAGTAACGCAAGTCACACAAATGTTTTGGTTTCCCACTGCATATAAACGTTATGTTTACACTATACTGTAGTCTTGTAAGTGCAAAAAAAGCATTATTTCTTTAAAAAATAAAAGAAAAAAAAGGACATACCTTAATTTGGAAAATGCTTTATTGCTAAAAAATGTTCATCATCTGCACCTTCAGCAGGTCGTAATCTTTTTGCTGGTGGAGGGTTTTGCCTCAATGTTGATAGCTGCTGACTGGTAGCATGGTGATTACTGAAGGTTGGGATGCATGTGGCAATTTCTTAAAATAAGAAAACAATGAAATTTGCCATATCAGTTGATTCGTCCTTTCACGAAAGATTTCCCTGGAGCATGTGATGCTGTTTCATAGCATTTTACCCACAGGAGAACTTCCTTCACAATTGGAGTCAGTTCTCTCATTCGTTGTCCTGGCTTTGTCAACTAAGTTTTTGTCGTATTCTATATCCTTCATTGTTATTTCAACTGTGTTCACAACATCTTCATCACAAATAGATTCCATCTCAAGAAACCACTTTCTTATCCTTAAGAAGCAACTCCTCGTCCATTCACGTTTTATCATGAGATTGCAGCAATTCATGTACATCTTCAGGCTCCACTTCTAATTCTAGTTCTCTTGCTATTTCCACCACATCTTCAGTCACTTCCTCCACTAAAGTCTTGAACCCCTCAAAGTCATCCATGAGGATTGAAAGTTGAATCCATTTTTTCTAAACTCCTGCTATTGGTATTTTGACTTCCTCCTGTGAATCATGAATGTTCCTACTGACAGAATGGCAAATTTCTTTCAAGATGTTTACAATTTATTTTGCCCAGATCTATCAGAGAAATCACTACCTAGAGCAGCTATAGCCTTATGAAATGTGTTTCTTAAATAATAAGACTTAAAAGTTGACATGACTCTTTGATTCATAGACTGCAGAATAGATGTTGTGTTAGCAGATGTGAAAACAACAATCTCCTTGTATATCTTCATCAGAGCTCTTGGGTAACTGTGAACATTTTCAATGAGCAGTAATATTTTCAAAGGAATCTTCTTTTCTGAGCAGTAGCTCTTAACAGTGGGCTTAAAATATTCAGTAAGCCATGCTCTAAACAGACATACTGTCACTCAGGCCTTGTTGTTCCATTTACAGAGCACAGACAACGCAGATGTAGTTGATTTAGGAGAATTAAGGACCCTGGGATTTTCAGAATGATCAGTGAGCATTGGCTTCAACTTCATGTCACCAGCTGCATTAGCCCCTAACAAGAGCCTAATAAAACCATGTCCTTTAAAGCGTTGAAGCCAGGCATTGCCTTCTCCTTTCCAACTATGAAAGTCCTAGAGATAGCATCTTCTTCCAATAGAATGCTGTTTTGTTTACATTGAAAATGTGTTGTTTACTATAGCCACCTTCACCAGTGATTTTAGCTAACTAGGTCTTCTGGGTAACTAGCTGTAGCTTTTCTATCAGCACTTGCTTCTTCACCTTGTACTTTTTATGTTTTAAACATAGCTTCTTTCCTTAAACCTTATGAACTAACTTCTGCTAGCTTCAAGCTTTTCTTCTGCAACTTCCTCACTTCTGTCAGCCTTCATAGACTTGAAAACAGTTAGGGCCTTGCTGTGGATTAGGATTCGGTTTAAAAGGGAATGTCGTGGCTGGTTTGATCTTCCATCCGGACCACTCAGACTTTTCCCATATCAACAGTAAGGCTGTTTTGCTTTCTCATCATTCATGTATTCACTGAAGTAACACTTTAAATTTCCTTCAAGTACTTTTCCTTTGCATTCACAACTTGGGCGTTTGGCACAAGAGACCTAACTTTTGGTTTGCGTGGCTTTTGATATGCCTTCCTCACTAAACTTAGTAATCTCTAGCTTTTGATTTAAAGTAAGAGACATGATTCTTCTTTTCACCTGAACACTTAGAGGCCATTGTAGCATTATTAACTGGCTTGATTTCAATATCATTGTGTCACAGGGAATAGGGAGGCCCAAGGAGAGGGAGAGAAACTGGGAAATGGCCGGTTGGTGGAACAGTCAGAACACATAACAATTACCAATTCAGTTCGCTGTTTGATATGGTTGCAGTTGTGGCACCCAGAACAATTACAGCAGTTCCATCAAAGAACACTAGGCATAGATCACCATAACGGATACCGTAATGATTTTTAAAGTTTGAAATATTACAACAGTTACCAAAATGTGACACAGAGACACAAAGTGAGCATGTGCTTTTGGAAAAATGGTGCTGATAGACCTCCTTCACACAGAGTTGCCACAAACCTTCAGTTTGTAAAACAACGCAGTATCTGGGAACACAGTAAAATAAGGCATCCCTGTATATAATAGACCAGTTTTACATCACATATATATGAAAACATTATGTCCTATTTCATTCTTTAAACAAATGGAACCTGATATAAATGGTTTGGCAAATTACTTTGCTCATTTGACTATATAGTTTGAACATCTTGTCAGTCATGTAGATCGCTCATTTTTGTTGATAGCTGTGTAACATTCTGTTTCATGGAGGTCATATAATTTGTAAATTACTGATGGAAATACATAATTTTTTTGTTACAGGTAAGACTGGGTACACCCTTGTACGTATGTCTTTACTGATTTGTGTAGTCATAATTGTAGGATACATTTCTAGAAGTAAATAATTGACAGTTTGGTTTTTTTATGCTTTTAACAATAGCATATAACTCCTTATAAAACAGTGCTGTCTTATTTGTAGTAAACTCTAAACTGGTAATTTATCTTTCTTCAAAGGACTCCAGTAGATATTGTAGTGTAAATGTTTGTAGCATTGGAAAGTCTTCATGTTTTCTTAAAAAGTAATTTAAAATTTTCCTATGGGCTGGGCACAGTGGCTCATGCCTGTAATCCCAGCAGTTTGGGAGGCTGAGGCGGGTGGATCACCTGAAGTCGGGAGTTCAAGAACAGCCTGACCATCTCTACTAAAAATAGAGAATTAGCCAGGCGTGGTGGCACATGCCTGTAATCCCAGCTATTCGGGAGGATGAGGCAGGAGAATTGCTTGAACCTGGAAGATGGAGGTTGCAGTGAACCAAGATTGCGCCATTGTTCTCCAGCCTGGGCAACAAGAGTGAAACTCTACCTCAAAAAAAAAAAAAAAAAATCCTCTCAATCATTTACCAGTGGCGAAAGGAGCAGGATGGGGAGAGGGAGAGAGATTTGAAAGAAGAATGGCCATTAGTTGACAATTATTGAAGTTGGGTGATAGATACTTAAGGTTTATTTTAAACTGTTCTCTCTAACATACATTTGAGATTTCTCATAATAAAATGTTAACAACTATATTTAATACTATCTTTCCCACAGAAAGAAATTTTGGCACTAATTCCAAACCAGAATGCTCTTCTAAAGGACTTGGATATTCTTCATAATTCATCACATATGAAGAGCATGTCAACCTTCATTGAAGAAGCCTATAAGAAACTGAATGCCTCTTAAAGAGTTTTTTTATTTTTTAGATTGTTCCATATTAATTTAATGTTCATGAATTTGTAAAACTGCTTAACCTATGATTATATGTACAGAGGCTAAGGCTTCTGCAGGATTTATTATCTCCTGATATGCACTTTAAAATTAGTCTTTGTAGGTCTATCATTAGCATCTAATGTAGTTCTGAAAACTGTGTTTAGCAGTTGCCATATCTAGGAAGCTAACATTTATATTGCTCTATCAATAAGTATTTGCCTAGAACCACAAAATAGGAATTGCCTTAAGGATCAAATAGTTTATAATGCCTGAATGGAGGTCATTTATTGATTAACAGCTCATATCAGGAACTGTCATAAGTAAGTGTTTACATATAGTGTCTAGTGCATAAAAACCTAAGCGTTTGCTGTCATTCATTCTGTAGCCAATGGCTTACATTAAGTTTCGGTCTGGTCATCTGGAACTTGAAAAATCCTCAAATGCCTTCACTCTTTTACCTAATTCCCTAGTCTTTTTTGGGAAGTAGTTAAGATATGCCTGGTATCTTTAACTTTGGAGGTAGTATCAAAATTTTACTTCTTTGGTGGTTTAGTGAATTAATGTTGAATATTTATTTTCTACTGTCATCAAAACATATTCCCAAAAAGTACTAAAAAGGAACCTTAGCACATTTATTTCATTAAAACGAAACAAAAAAAAACCCAAAAAACTTTATAAACCTTTTCTCATCATGACAATAAGCTTATATATGGGAATAAATTATAACCTAATGTATCAAAAATTATTTCTAACTACAGTATACTGTCTTGGGTTTTTTTTTTTTTTTTTAAATCTGTAAAATAAAATGACTCTAATTACTTTTTTGCATAACCTGTAATATCAGTTAATTTGGGAGATGCCATAATTATGTTAATACCCTTCAGGCAGAGACCACCAGGAACACACCTGTAGTTAAACAAGTTAGGTTTTTACCGTACTGAGGAGATCACACATGAGGACCCTGGGGCAGCTCGAGAGGGGTCACAAGCAATATCCTCATAGGAATAATGGTAAAGAAGACCTATTAATAGATTTTGGAGGCAAATAAAATCTCAAAGAAAAACCTGGCAAAGTGACTAAAAGTATAGGTTATTACAAAATGTCTTAAAAACCCTTCACGTGGAAACTTAAAGCTTCATGTTTTTAGAATGAGTAGGAGAGCCCTAACTCAGTGATTTTTAACACTAATGTTATAGTAGCTTTTGGTGGGGAGGGAGGAATTACGTATGCTGTTTCAGGGCATCTGTTTAACAGATAACTGATAGTTAACTGGAATTTTAACTTACCATTGTTGCTGAGTGATATAGTTCTTCACCCTGTGTGAACTGGCCATACTACTCTTATAGCTTTGAAGGGTTTATAATCTAACTTTAAGAGATCTACAGTGTCATCTGGTAGGTAGCATCCAATCCAAAACATACACAATATTTTCTTTAAATAAGACTGCATCTTGGTATACTCTTTGGAAAGAATTTAAGAATTAATTACAGATCTGTTACGATTTGCTTATGGTTTTTTGGCCCCACCAACCTCACGTTGAAATTTTTTGATCTCCAATGTTGGAGGTGGGGCCTGGTGGAAGTTGTTTAGATCATGGTGTGGGTCCCTCATGAATGGCGTGGTGCTATAGATGCTGGTGCCATGCTTCTTGTACAGCCTGCAGAAACATGAGCCAAATCTCTTTTCATTAATAAATTACCCAGCCTCCGATATTCCTTTATAGCAACACTAAATATACTAAGAAAATTGGTATTCAGGAGTGAGGCATTGCTCTAAAGATGCCTGAAAATGTGGGAGTAGCTTTTGAACTGGGTAATAGGCAGAGGTTGGAAGACTTTGGAGGGCTCAGGAGAAGACAGGAAGACAAGGGAAAGTTTGGAACTTCTTAGAGACTGGTTAAGTAGTTGTGGACCGAAATGCTTATAGAAAAAGAGATAGCAAAGGTCATACCGAGGAAGCCTTAGATGGAAATGATGAACTTACATGTAACTGAAGCAAAAATCACACTTGTTATGCCGTAGCAAAGAACTTGTCCGCATTGTGTCCATGCTCTAGGGCTTTATGGAAGGCTTAATTTAAGAGACGGCCTAGGGTATCTGGGAAAAGAAATTTCTAACCAGCAAAGTGCTCAGACTGCTGCATGGTTACTTCTAACTGCTTACAGTAGAAACCAGAGGAAAATTGGAAAATGTGCAGCCTTGCCTTGTGTTAGAGAAGGAAAGAAGAGTGTGTTTAGGAGTCTAAGAGTATGGCCAAGCAGGAGCAGTAGTTTGCTAAAGAGATGAGCATGACTAAAAGGGGCCAGGTGCTAATAAGACTATGGAAAAAATGTCTCAAAGCTATTTCAGAAATCTTTGATGCTACCCCTCCCATCACAGATTAAGAAGTTTAGAATGAAAGAATGGCTTTTTGACGGGGCAGGTGATACTGCTCCCTGTACCCCAGTGGCAGCAGCTCAAAGGGCCTCAGGCTGCTGCTCTGGAAGGTGTACCCAGTAAGCCTTGGGGATTTTCATGTGGTGTTAAGTCTGCAAGCATGCAGACTGCAAGAGTAGTGGAGACTTGGCAGCTTCCACTTACATTTGAGAGGATGTATTAGAAAGCCTGGGTACCCAGACAGAAGCCTGCCACAGAGGCCGAGAGCCTCTACTAGAGAAGTACCTACTGGAGCAGATGGAGCAGGGCCAACACTCTCCGGTCTCAGAATGGTAGAGCCACCAACAGCTTACAGTCTCAGCCTGGAAGAGCTGCAGGTATTGGATTCCAACCCGTGAGAGCAGCTACATGGGCTGCACCCAGCAAAGCCATGGGGATGGAGATGCCCGAGGCTCTGGAACCCACCCCTTGAACCAGTGTTCTTAGGATGCGGGACATGGAGTCAAAGCAGATTATTTTCGAGCTTTAATATTTAATATCTGTCCTGACAGGTTTGGGACTCACATGGGGCCTATTACCCCTTTCTTTTGGCCTGTTCCTCCCTTTTGGAATGGGAATGTCTGTACCACCATTGTATCTTGAAAGTAAATAACTTGTTTTTTATTTTACAGGTTCACAGTTGTAAGGAACTTGCCTTGAGTCTCAAATGAGACTTTAGACTTTTGAGTTGATGCTGGAACAAGTTAAGACTGGGGGATGGAATAATTGTATTTTGCAATGTGAGAAAGACATGAGATGTGTTTTTCATCCCACCAAATCTTATGTTGAAATCTGATGCCCAATATTGGAGGTGGGGCCAGATGGGAGAAATCTGGGGACAGATCCCCCATGAATGGCTTGGTGACATTCTCCCAGGAGTAAATAAGTTCTCTTGGTTCCCATGAGAACTGCTTCTTAAAAAGCCTAGCACCTCTTTCTGTCTTGTTTTCTCTCTCACCACATGATCTGCAAATGCCAGCTCCCCTTCACATTCCACCATGAGTAGAAGCAACCTGAGTCCCTGGCCAGAAGCAGATGCTGGCACGATGCTTTTTGTGCAGCCTACAGAACCATGAGCCAAATAAATCTCTTTTCTTTATAAAATACCCAGCCTCAGGTATTCCTTTATGGCCACACTAAAGAGACCCAAGACAAGATCCAAATAAAATTAAACTACCGGGCGCAGTGGCTAACGCCTGTAATCTCAACACTTTGGGAGGCTGAGGCGGGCAGATCATCTGAGGTCAGGAGTTCGAGACCAGCCTGGCCAACATGGTGAAACCCCGTCTCTACTAAAAATACCAAAATTGGCCAGGCACAGTGGCGGGCTCCTGTAATCGGGAGGTTGAGGCAGGAGGATTGCTTGAACCCAGGAAGTAGAGATTGCAGTAAGCCCAGATAGTGCCACTACACTCCAGCCTGGGTGACAGAGTGAGATTCCATCTCAAAAAATAAATAAATTAACTATACGTGGTCCCAATAGTTCAAATAACAGTCCTCCTCAGTCAGCCATCTAACTTCTGCCATGCACAGCCCGTGCCAACTATGATGCATCTCTTCTTTAGTGACTGATAAATGCCAATGCCAGAAACTTAAAAAAAATACACGTTCAGAATAGAGGATATATTGTATTAAAATGTAGCACATGATAAAGATAGCATTTCAAATGAAATACAGAAAAATATGTATTATTCAATAAATGGTCTTCATAAAACTGGCTAATTACATGATGGAGGGTGAGAGGATGTTTAATATTCCTACTTTATGCCTAAACACATTCCCAGTAAATAAAGTTAAATATAAAAATGGAAGCTAAAAAGAAATAAATGAACAGTGGATGTCATGGTAGCAAATGCCCTATTATGCATATAAGCAAAAGTAGAACCATGAAAGAGTATTACATAATATTTTGAACTTTTTGAAATAAGATTTTTAAAAATACAAAACTGGCTGGGCATGGTGGTTCACACCTGTAATCCCAGCACTTTGGGAGGCTGAGGCAGGTGGATCACCTGAGGTCAGGAGTTCGAGACCAGCCTGGCCAACAAGGTGAAACCCCATCTCTACTAAAAATAGAAAAATTAGCCAGGTGTGATGGTGGACGCCTGTAATCCCAGCTACTCAAGAGGCTGGGGCAGGAGAATCGCTTGATCCTGGGAAGCAGAGGTTGCAGTGAGGTGAAATCTTGCCACTGCACTCTAGCCTGGGCAACAGAGTGAGACTCTATCTCAAAAAAAAAATAAAAATAATACAAAACCAAGCCAAAAACACATCACAAACAGGAAAATATCTACAATATAAATAAAAGAAATAAAACTTTTATTAATAAAGAGCTCTAAAATATCATTAACAAAGAGCTTAAATACAAATAGGAAAATCGGCAGTTCTCAAAGGAAGACATCCATAAGTATTTGAAAGATGTTCAACCTTAACTTCACCATTTAAATGCAAATTAAAACATGTTTTCACCTATCAAATTGATGAAGACTGGAAAAAGCTAAAAGAAAATTGCTGAACATACTGAAAAATGGGCACTGAGTACTTGTGCTGAAGGAAGGTGAATTGGTAGAACTGTTTTGAGAGGCGGACTTTACAGATTTGTTGCAGAACCCTAGTGTAATGTCAGCCAGTTAAAATTCTTACTTATATGAGCCCTTTGATTTTCCCCAACTCCCGGTTGGCATATGTTCAACAAACAGGCTTTGTTTAAATATGAGCCACCTGCACTGGAACCTAAAAATTAAGGGATTTACTTTTGTTTATTTGGTTGGATAGAATTTCTTGGCATTCTGTGTTTACCAAAAATATGCAGTTGCACCTGTCAAAATTAGTATTTGAAGTATACGGATTGGCTTAGTTTCTAAACATAAGTCTAAATCCTCTCATGTTTCATTCATTGTTAAGAAATATTTAGCTTTGAGAGAGAGAAAGGAAAGAAGGAACGTAAAAGCAGAGAGAAATTTTAATTTCTCAGTTGGGCTTTATTATGTCAAAAGAGCTATTTTTGTTTTCTAATTTGCATTTTTGGTTTAGAGTTGTTACTAAATGTGTTTCTTCACAACTAAGCCACCATAGAACCAATTTTTCTTGGCTTAGGGGTTTGCTGTCTTATTAAAGTAGCCTCTGTTCTTCCCAGGGCTGTGAAGTTTCTTTAGCAACCATATCCAAAATTGGATATGATAGCTGTTAAAACTGGACAAAGAAGAAGATAAAAGAGGGACATTTTCCAAATTCAATAGAACTACAATAGAGCACATTTTAAAAATGAAGTTTTTCATTTTTAAACTAATAGAAATAAATGTGCCTTAGCCAATTTTGACCCATTTCTACCCCCTAGAGGGGTCCTTAAAATTACTTTAAGTTTTCAAATAGTACAACAGGGATATAAGACAGTAATAACAATGAGAACAATGGCTGACATTTATTGAGTGCTTGCTACATGCCAGGTACTAGTCTAATCCCATTACATATATACATATATTTATGCCAATGTTTAATCTAAATGACAACCCTATGGGAATTAAACCTCTTAACATTCATTATTACCTCCATCCTGCAGGTGAAGAAACTGTGGCACGGGGAGGCTAAATCACTTAAGATCACACAGATAGTAAATGACAGAACAAGGAAGTGAAAAAATAACTGACCCTCTTCTTAGGAGTCCTCTGATAAACTACAAGTAGAAGGGGCTACTGAATCTAATGAATAACTCCTATTACAGCAAAGTACAATCTGATGTATTTTTCTGAGTGATGATATGTATTGCGGATTTGTTCACCTGGGTCTTCAGAAGACAATTTCTTTAAATTAATCTTACAGTGAGAATCTCCTTTTTTGCTCCCTTTTCCTTTAATCTCAGAATTAAAAGTTTGCCTTAGCCTGATATATATAAATATCTCAAATTTAATTACCTTCAACCATACTTTCCTGGAAAAGTAATGTTTTGCCTTATTATTTATTTATTCAGGCAAAAGTTCCAATTAGTTCTGATGTTTTATAAAGAACAAAGAGCTCAAGTTTCTGTTTTAAATGCACTTGGAAACAAGATGTAATCTAAATTTGGGGAGACTTTTACATGTCTCAGAGTTTATAAATAACCAGACCTCAAAATTTTTAAAGTTTCCCCTAGGATATTGCACTTACTATCTAAAGGAGTTTCTGTTTTACAAATAAAAGCCTTAGCTTAACTTTTAAAAAATCTATTTTACTCAGTTAATATTTAGAAAACTATATTTATATAGGCTCCTTAGGGCCAAAAGTAGGTATACTTTGTTCTCAGTAACATCTTTTAAAAAAGAAGTTATCAGTATATACAGCAAGATCAAAAGCTCTTATTTTGACATTCAGTAACTGACACCTAATACAATTTCTCCACTCATTGTCAACTACTAGCTGCCCATTGTATTACAAAGCTCAGTGCCCTCTAGTGAAGAATGCCCTAACTTACCATTTTATGAGACATAAAGATGGTAAACGGAATCCTCCCATGTGACCGCATTCAAACTGAAGCACTCTGCATATGCCATTGAGACATTTGTGTTGCATATTATTTTAAGATTCAGGTATTGAGTGCTGAGATATCCAAGTAAATACATGGTTATTGAAATTTCAGTCTTTTGAAAGAAGTGGGTAAACTCTGAATGACTTTTCATTTAAAAGAATAGGCTGAAGTAATTAAAATTCTTTAAATTACTCTCATGTTCTTATGTATCCTCTGTAGAGATTACCCCCTTTCAGCCTTGTAAGTTTAGGGCAGCAAAATCATTTTCTTCAGAATATATAAAAAATAACTAAGGGGTCAATACTTTTATATTATTTTCTTATCGTACTACCATTCGCCTGGGTTCCTTTTCTTTTTATTCTCGTTCATGAGATACTGATTAATAGACAGGTTTTATGTCTAGAAAATACCTACCTCTAAATCAAGATTAGTATTCATCGGCTTTTACACCATAAGGCCAAATGTGATAAAAAGGAAGGGATGGAGTGGAAATGCCTGTGCTGTATGTGAGATGATTTTCACCTGACCAACATCATAAACTCCTCCCCCTCTACAGGTGTGGGCACTTTTTTTTTTCTCTCCCTCCTCTTTCTACTAAGGGCTAATTAGGGAGGTAGCCTTGAAGAATAAACTTACCATTGATATAAAAGGAGCGACTGGACTGATACACAGCTGAAAACCCTCAGTTTTGGACTGAACTCCCAGCAGGTAAACATTTATTCATTAATATAATACATTTCAAGTCATAGTTTATAATTGCAGAAAGGGATGGGAAAAATAAAGAGATGAAATCCAACCTTACACAGAAAGAATACATTGCAATTAGGTTTCAAGGAAAGATATATTTTGTTTTGTTTCTCGGCATGTTTTTGTTTGGGGTTTTTTAAACTCTTAAATTTTGATATGAGGAAAATTTTTACCCTTAAATTTTGATGTGAGGACAATAAGCATTACCAAGTATAAATTTGTCTGCATCGTGATATGGGTACAACTAGAACAACCTCTCTGAACAAAAATCCTAACATATCAAAAATAATTATTAGCATCGGATTGCAAGTGTGAAAAAAATGTATTTCCTTGTTAACAAATGCCCACCATTGTATTGTAAATAGTGTATTACATTATAAAAATGGAGATCTTATGTTTTATTGTTTATCAGACTTAAAAGTCTCCCAAGGGAGTTTCATGCTTTCATTGTTATGATAAATATTAATCAATAAAATATTTTAGATGCTTGCTCTGTGCTTATAAACACTCAAATGCCCTCAAAGAAACTTCAGTTTCTAAAACTTATATGAGCATAATTCTTTTTCTTGACAAATACTTGCAAACAGCGAGTCTATTGGCTATAACTTGGTTAAAGGAGTCACTAACCTTTACCTTCCAATTCCAGAACACACTGATTGTGGACAGTAGTAATTGAGTGGTAAGGATATGACATTCTGCTCTTGTAGCTTTCAGAGTTTATAGTCATTATGACTCTCTAACATGTTACAAAAATGTGTAGAAAATATTTTCTGCATCAATGAGAATTTCTGCTCTATTTTGTGGCATTAAAAAAATTATATTTAATGAAAGATCCTTATGAAATGAATCACTGTTTACTGAAGGGGTATTGTCAAATGTAGATTAATTGTAGTGTCCTCTCTGCATGAACCCATGGGGGAATGTCTCTGATTTTAGTTTGTCACCCTGAGTCATTTGTGAGTTGCAAGAGTATAGTCTAGAAGGGTAGGTTGAAGCCTGATTAAGGAGAGGTTTTATTACCAAGAAATTAGAGGCCGGGCGGAGTGGCTCACGCCTGTAATCCCAGCACTTTGGGAGGCCAAGGTGGGTGGATCACATGAGTTCAGGAGTTCGAGATCAGCTTGGCCAACGTGGTGAAACCCCCATCTCTACTAAAAATATAAAAAGACTAGCCAGGCGTGGTGGTGTGTATTGCAGGATCTGGCCAGCAGCCCGCAATGCAATGGAGCTCTCTCTTTGATCCCAGGCAGATCAGCAGGTCGAGAAATAATAGACAAACACAAGGTAGTGAAAACTGCGTCCAGGGGGGTCACTGCCTCCTGGTCCCGCGGTGGCGCCAATGCACTGAATATACCAGCATTTATTATTAAATTTATTGAGGGCGGGGGTAGGTTAGTGAGAGATTTAGGGTCATTTGATTATAAGGTGAGATGGTCACATGGGGATGAAGTAATTCTTTAATATAACATCTGTATGCAGAAGTACAGTATACAGAGATAAGAATTTACAATGTAATGTGTGCATCAGTAATTTCTAACAAAGCCTTAAAACAGAAACGCAGTCTTTCCAGAATCTATGATTAGGAAGATATTAATCAGCAGTAACAGTTGCAGCAAATGCTGGTTACAAACAATCCATAGAAACATGATGTGAAGCTAGACAACTGGTTAGACCAGAAATCCTCAGAAGGGAGTATGCTTCTTTAACCCTAAAGAGGCCTAGAAGAGCCGTGGCAAGATGAGGGTATTTATAGCCCTATCTTATCCATATGGAAGGGGGCCCCTCATGCATCCATTTATAGGCTCTCCACAAGGGTCACATTCCATTCTCAGAGCTATGAACATCTGCTTTTCTGAGATAGGAATCTTGGTGATGTGAAACCTCCCTGACTGCACGTCCATTCGTAGGCTCTCTGCAGGGGGAAGCACACCACGTGCTGTCGGCTCATTCTGGCAGTCCGACCTAGCATTGGCTTTACACAATCCTGCATGCAATTTTGTATTTACAATAATAAGGAGCATTTCATACTTTATTCCATAGCAGTAGTTTCATGGTGTCTCCGTACAGGTGTGTGCTTGTAATCCCAGCTACTCAGGAGGCTGAGACGGGAGAATCACTTGAACCTGGGAGGTGGAGGTTGCAGTGAGCCAAGATCATGCCACTGCACTCTAGCCTGGGCAACAGAGCAAGACTGTGTCAAAAGAAATAATAAGAATAAATAAATAATAAATAATAAGCTAGAGTAATGGACTTTAGAGATGGCATAAGTGAAAAAACAAGTATATGTTAGAGGAAAGAGTGTAAGGAGGATAATTTTCTGGGCAAACTGCATCATGAAACTAATCATATTTGTTTCACTTTATGTTAGAAAGTTTAGTGTCAAAAGTGGCCTCTCACCTGCTGCAAGTACAGTTGATTCTCACTGTGGTAGTTATTTTCAATAAAATGATCCTAGACACTGACTTAGTCAATACTGAAACATTGTTCCAAGTAGAAATACAGCTAGGTTCCTGTCAGCCTCTGGTTACGGTATTTTCATCAGCAGATCAGTAGTAACCTTGTTTTATATGTGTTTTTGTTGAAAGACACATTAATATACATTGTTGATTCAAAAGCATTGTAACTCATGTCCAAACGAAACTTACCCAACACATGTATTTCCTCCATTATTCACATCACAGCCTTTTTGCACTTAGAAACACCAATACAGCCAAAACGTGCTATGCTTTTGGTCCATTTTTAAACAGCAAAATCAACACAAAGCACAAAAACTTGAAAAACTTAGCACTAAACAGACCATGAAAAGGGCACTTGTTTACAGTATGAGAACAAACAAGAAGACAGAGCACCCTGTTCAGCCTTAGCTGGTAACATGTGAGTTAGGAAACCCAGTTCTTTTTGTTGCTCTATGCATGACTGCAAATGACTATAAAAGTGCCACAAGTATTGAATTGGGAATTACAAATAAATGCTAGTGAGCAGGTAAATTTTCAAATATGAAATTCATGATTAAGGATGATCAATTGTATACATAGGATTATGTCCCATGCTCCATACTTTGCATATTAACCTCACTTTTGACTCCATATTACTTTGTCCCTCTATTTCTCCTTTGCCGAATTTTAATTTAATTATTTTTCTTGATATATTTTACATATCTTCCTTCTTCTCTCTCTCACTGTCTCTCTCTCTCTCTTTCTTTCTTCTTTCTTTTTACAGAGTTTTGCTCTTGTTGCCCAGGCTGTAGTGCAGTGGCGCGATCTTGGCTCACCACAACCTAGCAACCTCCACCTCCCAGGTTCAAACAGTTATCCTGCCTCAGCCTCCCTAGTAGCTGGGATTACAGGCAAGTGCCACCATGCCCAGCTAATTTTGTATTTTTAGTAGAGACAGGGTTTCTCCATATTGGTCAGACTGGTCTCGAACTCCTGGCCTCAAGTGATCTGCCTGCCTTTGCCTCCCAAAGTGCTGGGATTACAGGCGTGAACCACTCACTGCGCCCGTCCTACATATTTTCATAAATGGCTTTAGATCCTTCAGGGAACAAATCAGGTAATAAAGGAGCAAATTATCAACAAATATTCTAATTCCTACTCTTTTCATTAGCTACTTTGATAAGTATTCAGGCATAAAAAGATCTCTAGACATCAAACCTAATTAAGAGGTTCATGTTCCACTGCCCTTTGAAATAATTTTGTTTCGTTTTCTATCAGGATATATTGAATTAGAATAAATAAATGTATTTCAAATAAGTATCTACTACAAAGTTAAAAATTGTATTTAGAGATGACGCAAATGAATGAAAAGTTAAGCAGATGAAAAAGTGAAGAGATGATGGCTCTACTTCTTTCTTTGCCATCCTGAAGTATGGAAACTAGATCTTTTCAAAGTTTCTAATATTGGTCCAGACTGGGATTCGAAAGCCTCTTGATGTTTGGGTGCTGCCCTGGCCCCTGCAATCTCTTCTGACTCCTGCAGAGAGCACAGACACCTTAAGTGTGCCACTCAGTGAACTAGAGCCCACAGGGATTGATCATATGCTTTCCAGAAGTTCAGGCTCACATAAACCTCATGATAGAATTTTACAGCAGATTTTAGGTAGATTACAATTGAATATTCAGGGTATCTTGTAATCACAGGGTTATGCCACATAGGGAAATTGAGTAGAATTTTCTCTACCTGGAAAACATGTTGTAAAGGAATGATCCCAGCTCTCCACCGCAACCCCAGAAGGCACCACGTTCTCCTGTCTAGCTGAGTTCTTTGCCATCCTAGTGCCTGTCTGCCACATGTAAGTTGATAAGCTCCGCTACATTGAACGTAGGAAATATTCTTTTTCTTTAATTCAGTCCATCCCTGATTGGAATGATGCCAGAAAAAGTTTTCTTGGGAACAAAGCAGGGGAGGTGAAGCCCCCAAATCTAAAAAAAAATGTAATTGCATGAGAACAGATGACTTTGCATACATTATATTTAGGCCCTTCTTCTTTCTTTAATTTCATCAGGCTAAAATGAGTCTCAGCCTTTGATCACTTCTGATTCTTCATCTTCAATCTAGGTATTTCTCTCCAGTTGTTCCTCATAACCACCCGACCCACTCAAGTCTTTCTCTAGTCTTTGCCCCACATTGTGAAAAAGATGTTTTCCAACTTAGCTCGAGGCTCTTACCCTGAGCTTCATAGTTTCCATTCAACAACTATTTAGAATGTCCCTATTGTGTGCCAGTCCCTTTGGCAGGTGCTGTGGATACAGTGGAGCACAAAGAAGGCATCGGTCCTACCTTCACACAGCTTATAGGTTACTTGGGATGGACTTAGACCAAATAAAACACAAATAAATGTAAAATTACAACTATTATACATGCTCTGAAGACAGAGTTTAGAGTACAATCAATGTATATAGTAGATTTAACCCAGGATAGATACTCACATCTGTTCGAGATTAAGTCATTAACACTTCCCATGTATTCTCCGGTTTACCCATCCCAGTGCCTCCCCATCTTCCTTTTTCCCTCTTTAGAGGGAACAATGGTAGTCAGAATTACACCCAATGAAAATAGAATTACAAGAATAGTCCTAAATAGATCCAAATATTAACAGACAAAAATTAAACACCTATCTTCAAGTTTCTAATCAGGTGTGAAGTTGCAAGAGCTCTGGAAAAGATGTTGGTGCTAAACTGTTCTACCAAATTACTGATACTGGAGAAAATGTTGAAGAGTTGCTTTCCTGAATCACTCAAGGTACCATAAAATTACTAATTTTATTTTATTTCTTTATTGTGTTAATCTATAAAATAATGTCAAACTTGTGGCTATTTTCCTTTTTTTCTGATGACAAGACTCTCTAGGAGCACTTGTTAAACCTACAGCTTCTAGCTCCCTCCTGCTAGAGACAGATTGAATAGACTGTGGATAAGGCCCAGAGAATTGCACTTTTCTTTTCTTTTCTTTTTTTTTAACTTTAAGTTCCGGGATGCATGTGCTGAATGTGCAGGTTTGTTACATAGGTATGCATGTGCCATGGTGGTTTGCTGCACCCATCAACCCATCATCTAGGTTTTAAGCCCTGCATGCATTAGGTGTTTGTCCTAATGCTCTCCCTCCCCTTTCCTCTCACCGCCTGGAAACGACACTTTTCATAGTCACTTGGATGACTCCTAAGGAAATTTAGGTAATTTCTAGATTATTTCTAAATAAATTTGAGTTCTAAAGTATTTTAAATAGCAGAAGGGTATGGACTAGGTGGCATTGCAGTTAAGAACATAATCTAGTTAAAATAATAGAACTGAGGTTTAGATGTTGTTATAAATGCAGTGAAATTGCCTTTAAGAGCTGAATTTCTTGAGCAAGGAGACTGCCCTATGCCTGGTTTTCCAATGTGAGTGGCATGCAAATCACCCAGGAGAGACATAACAAATAAGAATTTGTGAAGACAGAGACTTGCATTTTTACCGAAGACCCTGTATAATCCTTATGTACATTAAAATTTGAACAAAAGTGTTCTAGGAGTCCTCTAATGCACTATACTGTGTGAATTAAATCTGGCCATCTTGCCTTATTGATCATGCTTAAACTGTATGTGGTAACGAAAATGTCAATAATAATTTGGAATCATTTGGCTAAAAAATAAAACATATCAAATGGACAATCTGACCCAAATCTTCCCAAGATCAATGCTGACACTGAAGTGAATTAATAGAATGAAATGGTAGGCTACTTTGCTTTAATAACATGTCCAAATAATTATTTTGCCAGAGATAATGAAAACAACTTCAGTGACCTTTACAGGGTAATAAAAGATTAAAAAATTAAAGAAAATACCGTTTCATTTATTTACACTTCCTCCATTTTCTGGAGGTTGTGGCTATGGATGTTGTAACCTCAGCTTAGCATTTAAGTGATTAAATATCCTTCCAAAGTTCCTTCATAAGCTCTCATCTCAGTCCCCCAGCGCATTGACATCCTTCTAGCCACACCCCCTCAACTCAACATTCACCCTTTGAATAAATAGCTGTTGGAAGAGTTTGTAATTAACCAGTGTCAAATGTTTCAGTTGGCTCCAAATCCTATACAAATAAGTTACGTTTTTTCTTCCCGAATCTGAATATTGAAAGAGCTTTCCCTTTTAACATGCTGAGCATTCCAACCATATTTAGGTTACATTCTTGAGTAAGAATGCACAGTTTCTTCATGTGAAACTATATCAATAAACATTACTCTGTATATGCAAGATGAGCAGCCACAGAATTTAAAGATTAACAGAACAAGCCTGACCCTTCCAGGTTACTTTAGATCTCGAATTTTCACTAAGGGTGATCCATGTTACACAATAATATAAGCCGAACCCAATTTGGAAAGACTCCCTCTATGAGGATATGTGAATGACGTCCAGAATGGGTAATATGGAAGAAAGTTGTACAATTCTAGGCATTGAAGAAAATGAGTGATTTAGATTAAAATAGTGATAAACTCAGGTGCAGTAGCAAGCTTGTAGTCCCAGCTATTCGGAAAGCAGAGACAGTAGGTTCATTTGAGCCCAGGAGTTCAAGGCCAGCAAGGTCCTATTTCTTTAAAAAAAAAAATTTTTTTTTTTTTTTAATTAAACAAAAAAGTGATAAGGGAGGTAAATGTAGGTTCCAATGTCCTTATAAACAAAACCAAGCAAAACAAAGTCCATTGAAATCTAACACATGCTAGTTACAAAGTGCACATAATTTAATTATGTAGCTCAATGAATTTTCATAAAGCAAATGCCTACATAACATCCACTACTACAGAGAAAGAAAATTACTTTTTACATCACTCCTTCCCACCGGCAATGCCCCTTTCCAACCACTACCTCTCCCTGCTCCCTAAAAGTGACCACTATCCTGATTTCCAAAGCCATAATTTAGTTTTGCCTGTTTTGAATGTTAACATAAATTGGATCACGCAGTAAGTATCTTTTTCGTATCTAACTTCTTTTGCTCAACATTATGTTTGTGAGATTAATTTCATTGCTGTTTTGTAATCTATAGTACCAATGTGCCACAATGTATTTATTCATTTCACTATTGATGAATATGAATGGTGGTAAAAAGGATTCCCATAGTTCAGCAGTCCTTGTTACCACCACAACTTTATCCAACCTCTACAAGCATACATGTGACATATGAAAGCTGTTTTGTAGGACAGTCATCTTTCTTAGTACAGAAAAATATGTGGCTGCGTATGGTGGCTCATGCCTGTAATTTCAATACTTTGGAAGGCCAAGGTGGGAGGATCACTTGAACCCAGGAGTTTGAGACCAGCCTGGGCAACATGAGACCCCATCTCTACAAAAAAAAAAAAATTTTTAATTATCCAGGTGTGGTGGTGCTTGCCTTAGTCCCAGCTACTAAGGAGGCTGGGGTGGGAAAATCGTTTGAACCCAGGAGACGGAGGTTGCAGTGAGCAGAGATTGCGCCATTGCACTCCAGCCTGGGTGACAGAGCGAGACTGAGGAGTTCAAGGCTGCAGTGATCTGTGATTGCCCCATAACACTCCAGCCTGGATGACAGAGTGAGACACTGTCACAAAGTAATAATAATAATAAAGGAAGGGTAAACTTTAAAGAAAGAGAAGAAAAAATGTGAAAGGCCACAGAAAGAATTCTAATATTATTCTACTTTGGTTGAGTCACCAAGCATTCAATCATCTATGCCAGGCTCCATGGACATAATAATGAATGAAACATCATTATAGTCCTCAAGGAATGCTTACAGAGCCTGGCTCCATCAAATCTAAAGTGCAGTTTTGTTTGTTTGTTTGTTTGTTTTAATTTGAGTTGGTGTCACCCTCTAATGATGTCTAATTGTAAGTTAGGGTTGAAGAAGGAGTTGCATCTCACAGGTTATTTTCAAATACTATAGTGGGCTTGAAAAGCAGCTGAGCATCAAAATTATTTGCGGAAATTTTTAAATATGCATGAACCCTAAGTGCATATGTTATCCTGATTCATTCAGCAAGTATTTACTGCTGACCTATGTGCCAAGTACCCACCTAGTAAGCCTATGAATTTGGTACCTCTCACTGCTATCCTATAAAAAACTAGGTTTGGAAAGAGTTTTTATAGGATTTCATAGACCTTTTACCAGTTTTCATGTGCACTGATAAAATAGCAACAGAAAAATTAATGTGTGTCTATCATATGTCTGAATTATGCATATATGTTTATAATTTCCCCTCTCATGGATGGAGTACACAGTAGAACAAGATGTAAAGAAGATAATATGTGACTGAAACAGCTAATAGTATGATTGGCTTGTCTCTCTGGGTTATCTGACTCAGGTTTATGGAGCGGTGATGAACATAAATCGTGGGAACCCCTTTCAAAAGGAAGTGGTGTTGGATTCATGGCCAGATTTCAAAGCTGTTATCACCCGACGACAAAGAGAGGTATAGTTTTGAAAGGTAAAAAATTTAAAAATAGTAAGAATTGGAGAGAAAAAATAGGTAATGGTATTTTATAACCACAGTAGCCATATACGTTAGCTTACAACACTACCTGTTTCACCATTCATTTCTTTTCTTTCTTTCCCTTCCTTCCTTCCCACCCTCCCTCCTTTCTTTCTTTCTCTTTCTTTCCCTTTCTTTCTCCAACTTTCTTTTCTTTTCTTTCTCAGAGTCTCATTCTATCACCCAGACTGGAGTGCAGTGGTGTGATCTCAGCTCACTGCAGTCTCCACTTCCCAGGTTCGACTGATTCTCCTGCCTCCGCCTCCTGAGTAGTTGGGCTTATAGGCACCCACCACCATGCCTGGCTAATTTTTGTATTTTTAGTAGACACTTTAGTAGAGATGGGATTTCACCATGTTGGCCAGGCTGATCTCGAACTCCTGACCTCAGGTGATCTGTCTGCCTCCGGCTCCCAAAGTGCTAGGATTACAGGCATGAACTGCCACTATGCCCAGCCTCAGCATTAATTTCTAATTTGACTGGCTTCAGAGTATGAGGAACTTGAAAAGCCTCTAGTCCAAACATGTTCAATAAAGTGGTTCCTTAGTGTTTCATGATCTCTAGAAGGATGAAGCACAAATGGTTGACTTATAGATACTAGCTTTTTCCCTGGGTGAATGGTTGCTTATGACTGGTGACTTTGGTCATGTGGGTATTTGGAAGAAGAATGAAGACAACATCTGCCCCATTCTGCTCCTGAGACCAAGGAGAAGCTCATATGGCCAAAGAGGTACCGTCCTGACCACATTAGGAAGATTCTGAGAGTTGTAATTCTTGGAGGTAAATCCAAGAATTACATATAAAATTAAATATAAAAGAGTTAAATATTTATATATGTGTATATATATTTATATATGTAATATATATATGTAATGTCTTCTGTCCTAGGCTGAGACAGATAACCTTGATCATTATACTAATGCCTATGCTGTGTTCTACAAGGATGTCAGGGCTTATCGACAGCTATTGGAAGAATGTGATGTTTTTAACTGGAACCAAGTTTTTCAAATACAAGGTGAGGTCAAGTGCAAGACTTATATTATGCAGTCATTTTTTTCCTCCTTAGCATATATCCAGATAGATATAGATATTTCATATATATGAAAATATGTAGATTATATATATACACATATATGTATAAATACATACACATCCATTTTATGCATTTACCATTTCTATATTATAGTGTTGTAAGAACACTTATTTGTCACTTCTAATGAGGCATGCATGGCCTTCAGGGTAAAAAGAGACCATTTAAATGGAGCTGTTCTTAGGTGACACATATTTTCTATTATTGTAATATGGATGGATATCAGTGAGAATCAGAGAATATTTTTCCTTATTGGTTTTAATAATTTTCTATCACACCTTTTAAAATAACTATAATTTAGGTCTTAGCCAATAGGTAGGCCTTTTATTTTTTCTGAAGCAGATGATTCTGGAAAGAAATAATCAATTGTTCTGCATAAAATGCCCTCAAATAACTGTTTTTTGGTTTTTTTTCTGAGTCAAGGTCTTGCTCTGCAACCCAGGCTGGATGCAGTGGTATGATCATAGCTCACTGCAGCCTTGAACTCCTGGGCTCAAGGATCCTGTCTCCTCAGCTTCCTGAGTAGTTGGGACTACAGGTGGCACCACCACACAGGGCCTTTTTTTGTTTGTTTTTGTTGAGGCAGCATCTCACCCTATTGACTAAGCTGCTAAAGTGATTTTATACAGAAAGTTTATATGAGCTGTGAGGAGATAACGGCATGGCCATCAGGACTTGGGGCAGAACTTCACGCCAGGAGAGAAGATTAAGGGTTTCTGATAGTTTAGATGAATAGCTTCCGCTTCAGTGTACACTTACTCATCCAACTTTTCATAATGATTAGGTGTTGGCACAGGCAATAAAGTTGTTGTTTATGATTGTTCCAGTGAAATGAGTGCCTTGATCATTTAACAGGAAAGTAGGGAACCTCATATTGGAAATATAAAGTCTAGTAATTTTTTTTCACCTATAGAAAGCTGAGGCCCTCCAATAAGGAAAAGCTTCTATCCACCTGGAAAATTTACAAATAAAGACTAACACATGATCATAACCCAAAGACATCAGATGTCGTACAAAATTTATTCATAAATGTACAAAAAGACCTTACGCAGGAAGCTCTAAACTATCTCTCACCTTTACAGATTTGCCCCAGTTGCACTGGTTAGAAATGAGACATGATTCTATCACTTCCATAGCCAATTTAGAAAAAAATGTTCTGACCAGTATTACTTAACATAGAAATGAATAAATGTCCTCATTGGTGTGAAAAATCATGGTAGTAATTGGATGGATCTTGGTGCTACAGGCCTATTATCACTAAATCACCTCAATCCATCATTATATAGAAAAAAGGTATATAATTTCCAATATCCTTTTCAGAAGGCTGAGCTGATAGTTGTGAGTAAGTTATAGTCATCTAAATTGACTCAATCATTCTTTCTGAAGGTTTGGTGGGGACAAATGTGAATTAGTATCACCTAATATAGCCGGAGTAGTAAAGGTCCCTCATTTAGCACGTAAGTCAGCCTGGACATTACCCTTGGCTTCTCCTGTTGTCTTTTGACTACAGACTTCTGTGGTAATAGCTGTAATTTTCTTGGAATACTGAATACTTTCCAAGAAGTCATTGGTATGTTTACTATTCTTAATTGGATACCCAAAAAGGTCATAAATCCTCTCTGTTTCCATAACACAATTCCAAAAGCCTACCTACTGACCATATACATGATCAACATTTGCCACAGTGCAGGCCCCAGTCATAGATACTAGTTTGGCTACTGGGTAGATCAAGCATTAGGTGGTGGAGCTGCTTCAGGACTTGATGTCCAGAGGAATGACACATCCTGCATAGGAATGCCTTTGTCATTTTTAATCTGAGAGCCATTAATGGACAATATTAAATCATGTTTAACCCAACAAGCTACCCAGAGTAGCTAAACCCCTTTAGTTTGCCATGTGAAGGCAGGAAGTGAAAAAGTATACAGCTACCCACACAGGCCAGGGTCTTCTGCTCACTACTGATTAGTAAGCTAACCTTGCACTGATGTGAAAAAGATTATCTACATGTGTACTAACGTGAGAGTTTCAGAAGCCTGCTTATTGGTAAGAAGTCTAATAAATGTCCTGAATTGTGGCTTATCCACTTAGCCGCTCTTCTCATAAGAAGGTAGGTAGAAAGAGGTAGAGCAAGATGTGGAAGTTCCTTTCACTTGTGGGAAAGGAGAAAATCATTTGTTAAAAGTCGTAACTTTTAAAGAAGACAAAAGGACATGATCAAGAACACCATGAAGAGGTAATCAACAAAATCCAAGATTGTGAAAACCGCACAGTAAACACCTGGGTTTTTTCAACAAATGAAATGAAAGAATCAGAGAGTGGGGGTAGGGATTGAAGGAAAACTTGTAGATTAAAAAATTTGAGACCAAAATTAAACTATAGTGTGTTTAACAACACACACTTACAAAGTAGGCACTGCCTCCTTTTTTCTCACAGTCTTTTGAATTACTTAGATGAAATTCAGTGTTATAATATGAGATACTAGCCACAGCATCCATAATTTTAATAACATTAACTCAAAAGCCTACTTATCTTTTCTGAGGCTTAACTCCCTGAGGGAGGAGTCAAGGCTCAGATACAACACTGTGTTCAATACGCCTTCCCACTCAAGCATTCTTCAAGAAGTCCCAGGTCCACACTGAAGAACCTTACCAGAGAGGAGGAAAGAAGCCATTAGTCATGGGAAGAGGGAAAGTCAGTTTGCAGAGAATTCAATCCATCAGGACACAGACTGGAAAGGATGGAGTAGATGGGGATTTGAAAAGGTGGAGAAAGGAATCATACTATAAGCTCTCTAAGAACAAAGACCAGGAAGGGCCAGGCATAGTGGATTATGCCTGTAATCCAAGCGCTTTGGGAGACCAAGACAGGGGCATCTCTTGAGGCCAGGAGTTTGAGACCAGCCTGGGCATATACGGAGACCCCAACTCTACAAAAACAAAACAAAACAAAAACTTAAAAAATAAATCAGCCAAGCGGTGGCACGCACTCAGGCGGCTGAGGGAGGGGGATCATTTGAGCCCAGGAGTTCATGGTTCTAGTAAGCTATGATCATGCCACTGCACTCTAACCTGGATAAGAGAGCAAGACCCTGTTTCTAAATAAAGAACAGAGACCATACCATTTTTGTGTACCACTATGAACTTTGTCTAGCATAGCACCTTATATACATGCAACACCTACTGAATCAAGATTTATCAAATAACTATGACAAATGGAATCTGGGTGAGGTAAGTTCAGGGTAAATCTCACCAACACTGAGTTTACACCTTGCGTTCTGTAATGGAGAGGTGTAACAGACTGAAAGAGAGTCTTTGAAGTTGGTTTGCCATGTCCAACAAATCTAAGCTCTTGTATACTTCATAGACTTTTAGAGCTCTAAAATGTCATCCTTTATTTCGTGGAGCTTAAGGTTAGTCTGAGAGTCCAAAGAACCAATATTCTCCCAAGAAATTCTAAAGTCCCATGAGATATTCCTATCATAAGTTTCTATGAAGATCGTGATGAGTGGTCCCAACGGGCAACCTCAGGGGAATTTGAAACTCCTACAAAAATTTGAAACTTAGACAATAGCTGTAATAAATTACATGTAAATATATACTGGTTAGGATAATACAAGATGGCAAACTGCTGGTATTGATGATTCTCAGTATAAAATTACTGCAACAAATTTACTGTCTGCTTTTTCAACTAAAATGCCCACATATTAAATTATGTCTTTCTATACACAGGGTTGCAGAGTGAGTTATATGATGTTTCCAAAGCGGTTGCCAACTCAAAGCAGTTGAATGTAAAGCTAACTTCCTTCAAGGCTGTTCATCTGTCTCCTGTTTCAACTCTGCCAGATACCAGTTTCCTGTATGTAAACCAAGTTTTTGCATTTGGGGCAGGACTTACTGCTATAGAAGTACAGGTAGCAGTAACTGGAGTACTTAGTATCACTATGGAATATCTAGGCACTTTGGATTTCAACCATTGAGCATAAATGGGTGTGTGTATATTTACTTTTCTCCTCTCTCCTGCGCTTGACTGCTCATAATTTCATTGAAAATCAAATCAGTATCTTTGTCCATAGTTATAAATGAACTCAGAATTCCTGTGTTTTCATAGTATCCACGGAAAAAGTATTCCTTGGTGTCCTCGTCCCTCAAATAATTCTAAATAATTTATACTGTCTGAGTCCAAGGTTGTTATTGTTTTTGCTGTTTCAGGGATGGGGGTATATAGCTGACTTATGTTGAGCTCTTATGTGCCAGGGACTACAGGTCTTAAATATGTTATCCCATTAGTTCTTTCCACAACCCTGTAAAGTAGGACTATTATTATTGCCCCTCCCGCCCCCACACACCTTTTTAAACAGAGATGAAGTAACACACAGGGGTAAATTATAGAGCCAAGAAAGAATCCCAAGTCCAGCTCCAGATACAATCTTTCAAAACATTGATTAGTTTGTATCTGCATTTATTCTTCTTTTGGAGTCCCTGCTCTGTCATTTACTAATTACCTTTCTGAGTCTCAGTTTCTTCTGAATTCATTCCTTTAAGTATTTTGTTAAATTAATATCATTTTAAAACAACAAATAATTGTACACTTTCATGGGGTACAATGTGATGTCTTGATAAATGTATATACTGTAGACTGATTAAACCAAGCCAGTTAATGTTAAAAAAAAATTGTTATAATATTTTCCTGACATGTTGTTTTGCAAGAGACTGAAGCAAGATAATTAAAAATCACCCACCTCAATGAATGTTAATTTTCTGTACTCCTACAGTGAATGTTGAAGAAATTGTTGAGCAAAATAGCACTAAACCTTAAGAAGAATGTACATTAAATCATAGGAAAGCAACTGGATTTTCTTTTATTGTAGTTTTAATTACGAAAATTTCAAACATACATGAAAGTTTAAAGGATAGTATAAAGAACCTCCCACCCATACGGAGCTGACCTTATTTAATTCATACAAATATATATTCTTTCCACTTCCTAGATTATTTTGAAGAAAATGTCCCAGACATTATCCTAAAAATTTTAATATGTAACTCTAAAAAATGAGTCTTTAAAAAAAACACCCACTATACTCATATTACTCCTGCGTCCGAGGTCCCCAAGAACACCCACAGGTTTTATGGTTTACTACATTGACACACAGGACTCAGCAAATATACTCATGGCTATGATTGATTACAATGAAAAGATAAAATGCAAAATCAACAAAGGGAAAGGGAGCTTTGGGTAAAGTCCAGAGGAAACCAGACACAACTTCCAAGAGTTCTCTCTCAGTGGAGTCATACAGAATGTGCTCAGTCCGTAAACAATGACCTGTAATGATATGTGTAAAACGTTTCAAACTCCTGGCCTCAAGCAATCCTCCTGTCAGGGACTCCCCAAGTGATGGGATTACAGGCCTGAGCCACCGTGCTCTGCTAAAAGTTGTCTACCAGGGAAACTTATTATTAGACACTCAGTGCCCAGGATTTTTATTGGCAGCATCCTCTGCCTAGCACAGACCGATTTCCTAGACACACAGAAGGAAAGCCAGTGTTCAGCAAAACCCACACTGTTTGCACAATTTAATCACAGTGAGCCATTTATGTGAGTCCTGGAAATGGTAGCCCCCTTCCAGATCCATGTTCATAGACACCAACCAAGGGTCAACCTTGCAATTAGGCCTTTTTAAGGGCGATGGCCTCAAGCCTTCTATGTTAGTTTTTTCTGCACATTCCCTTAAAATATTGTTAACCTATTTCCTTAAAGTAAAATAACAGTATTCATATTTCTGATATTGTCATAATATTTTTAAGTTTTTTTCGAATCAACATCGTAACAAGGTTCATACATAGAACTCTTTAATACATATGAAGTTTCCTTTGACTTATAAGTTCCCCTTCATCTTTATTTTTTGCATTACTTTTCTGTTGAAGAAACCAGGTTATTTGTTCTTTGAAGTATCCCATAATCTGTTTACTATTGTATGCCTGAGGTATTATTTAAAATTTTCCTCTGTCCAGTCAAGCCTTTTGAAATGGGGTTTTAACTTGAATTGATCTGTTTTGCATACAGTTAGACATTCTGTCTTTTTTTTTTTTTTCTTAACTTCCCACACAAAACTGATGCAAACAATTTGCCTTTAACACCTAAGTCATTATGCAACTGTGTGAATTATTTTGAACACCCGGCCCTTGGGAAACAAGGTCACAGTCTCTAACATAACTGCTCCTGAAACACTTGCCTTAGCAATGTTTTTATCTGCAGTGATTATTTCTGCCTGAAGCTTCTTTGCCCTTGCTTTAAAGTTCATTTTCAAAAACTCAATTGAAAATTCCATTAAGCCAGCTATTTTTTTCCCCCGCTTAGTCGATGGATGACTGGCCCAGTTCCATAGCTGATAAAATGCCTGAAATGTGCAACAACACTACACACCACTAATTAAAAGAAAACACAAATTTTTACTTTATAAAAATGATGACAAGAACATTATCAGTCTCTTAGCAGTCACTGGGGTAGTCTTGTGATATTAATAGCTTTAAGACTGAGAGCAAATTCTGAGGCACTGTCAGCCTCATAGGCTTTCAACTAAGTAATCCATTTCAGTTTTTAGAAATCGCAGCAATTATTTTTCTTTATCTTAATATGAGGGGCTTTATACAGTAAATTAATAAAAACTTTCATAACGTTAGAACAAATACAATGAAAGCTAGTGGTGTATACAAATACTGCCAATGGAAAAGTTGAAGGTTGGGACTATTTAACCTAGAAAAGAGCAGGCCTAGGAGACAGTTTGAAAGAACAAATATGGCCAGGTGCAGTGGCTCACCCCTGTAATCCCAGCACTTGCAAGGCGGGTGGATCATCCTGAGGTCAGGAGTTCGAGACCAGCCTGGCCAACATGGCAAAACCCTGTCTCTACTAAAAATACAAAAGTAGCTGGGCATGTTGGCACGTGCCTGTTATCCCAGCTACTTGGGAGGCTGAAGCAGGAAAATCGCTTGAACTCAGGGGGCAGAGGTTGCAGTAAGCCACTGCACTCCAGTCTGGGCAATAATGCGAGACTCCATCTGAAAAAAAAAAAAAAAAAAAAAAAAAAAAGAACAAACATTTCTAAAGCATGCACATATGCTTGGCAAATTAAGAGATTTTATTTCTTTTTTGGCCATGGATGCATAACCGCAGAAGTTCTACTCTAACATGGATGCATAACCACAGAAGTTCTATTCTAAAACTTTTTTTTTTTTTTAATTGAGCAAAAGATTAGGGCTTCAAGAATCTGGATTTACCAAGTCCTCAGAGAGGACTTCAGCAGAGTCAGGACTAAATAAAAGCAATTCTGAAGGTTTTTGTTGTTGTTGTTGTTTACAGAAAGTGTTAAAAGAAAAACTTTAGACAGATTAAATTTAGCAACGTTGGTCTGGGTGCAGTGGCTCACACCTGTAATAATCCCAACACTTTGGGAGGTCTAGTATGGTGGACAACTGGAGTACAGGAGTTGGAGACCAGCCTGGCCAACATGGTGAAACCTTGTCTCTACTAAAAATACAAAAATTAGCCAGGCGCGGTGGCACACCTGTAATCCCACATACTCAGGAGGTTGAGATACGAGAAGCGCTTGAACCGGGGAGGTGGAAGTTGCAGTGAGCCGAGATTGCACCACTGCACTTCAACCTGGGAGACAGAGCAATGCTTTCAAAAAAAAAAAAAAAAGTTAGCAACGTTTATTTGAGCAAAGAACAGTTCATGAATGTGGCAGCACTCAGAATCAGAAGTTCAAAGTTACACCCACCAGTGGGAGATTTTATACGCCAGACACAGAAGCAAAGCAGGTAAATCCTCTGATTGGCAACAGTTAGGTATCTGTATATTTGGGCATGATCTGCTCACTTACCTGCCTGTGATTAGCTTGTATAACAAACTCAGCTGTTTGTTATGCGCCTAAGGTTGGTTTTGTGTCAAGTTAGGTTGCAGTTCAACACATGGGGACTCAAGGTATGGCGGGAACTGTGGGCCAAATTTAATTCATTTAACAACAGAAACACTTTCCTTAACCTGTGCTGAAGGCAAAAGCAAGTGAACATAAAATTAGAAGCAACGACTTAAATTTGGTGTAATAAGTGTTTTGTCTTCTCAGAAATGAAACCCGGAAAGGTGCTTGTAAATCGGGAATGGTGGATTCTAACTCACTGAAAATCTTAGGTGCCCTCTCAGGGATGGTTTCTCAGTTTGAACCAATATGAAAAGAGTAGTAATAGGTCGGGCATGGTGGCTCACGCCTATAATCTCAGCTCTTTGAGAGGCCGAGATGGGTGAATCACAAGGTCAGGAGTTCGAGAACAGCCTGGCCAATATTATGAAATCCCATCTCTACTAAAAATACAAAAATTAGCCGGGATGGTGGCAGGCGCCTGTAATCCCAGCCACTTGGGAGGCTGAGGCAGGCCTCCCAAGAATTGCTTGAACTCGGGAGGCAGAGGTTGCAGTGAGCCGAGATCACGCCACGGCACTCCAACCTGGGCTACAGAGCAAGACTCTGTCTCGAAAAAGAAAAATAGTTATGTGTAACCACATGACTCTGAGGTCCTATTTGTTCTTGTGTCATTCCGTTCTAGCAAGGGGCCTTTCCCACGACTAACCTACCTGAGTGTTGCCGAAGCAGATCTACTCAACCGGACATGGTCGAGGGGAGGCAATGAACAATGTCTCCGGTACATCGCCAACCTCATCGCCTGCTTCCCTAGTGTGTGTGTCCGGGATGAGAAGGGAAACCCGGTCTCCTGGTCCCTCACAGACCAGTTTGCCACCATATGCCATGGGTACACCCTGCCAGAACATCGCAGGAAAGGTTACAGCCGGCTGGTGGCCCTCACGCTGGCCAGGAAGTTGCAAAGCCGGGGATTCCCCTCTCAGGGGAACGTCCTGGATGACAACACGGCATCGATAAGCCTACTGAAGAGTCTCCATGCTGAGTTCTTGCCTTGTCGCTTCCACAGGCTTATTCTCACCCCTGCGACTTTCTCTGACCTGCCTCACCTGTAGCCCAGTGAAAAACTGCAGTGGTTTTCTCACTTTCCCTGAGCGTACACATACTCTTGGCTGCCAACCAGGGGAGAGTTAAAATGGGAATCGGGAGACTCTTGGGTTGTTGGAAAGGGCCTGCAGAATACATACAGGATCCACTTGAGAAGCCTTAATTCTTCGTATCTCAGGTTTCTCCAGTAAGTAGCTGTGGGGGTGAAGAGTAGCTGTGGCTGAAGACTGAGGACGATTGTCCTCCTTTAGGAGAATAGGTTCTAAAGCCAGCAGTTTTAGCGTACTAGGAGAAATTACTGCCTGAGAACAAATGATTCAACACAGGACCATGTGGCTACTGCTTTATGATTGCTGTTTGGACCTCTGCTCTGTAGTCTTAAAGGCACACCGCTTCCCTACTGCCTTCATATTCCCCTGTCCCCACTGCTTTGTCTCAGCAACCTCTGTCCTAACACCTCTACTGCTAAGTTCTCTGTAGAGTAACCTCCTTTTTCCCTTTTAGTTACTTGCTCTTTACTTCTGCCTAGGACTCTAGCCTATAGTTCACTGCCCTGGGAATGTTCAAATGTAGTAGTTCTTACATTTTAGTGTTTGTCAGAATCACCCAGAGGGCAGGTTGCAACACACATCACTAGGCCTCTCCTACTAGGAGGTAGGGCCCCAAAATTTGCATTTCTAACAGCTTCTCACTGCTTATTTGCCTTGGATGAATGACAATATGGGCATTTTGATGCTATAAACAAATGCTGTCAGCATAGGACTAGACCTTACCTATAATCTATTTCAGCCCTCTTATTTATAATCTACTTTCCCATATAAAACTAAGATTCATATATAGGGGTGTTTGAGGGTATGCAAATGAATATATAACATATATTCATACATATATACATTCATATCTTCTATATGTATATGTACATACTCATAGAATTTTGATAATAAACTTTAACCCTCTGATTACATGTGAAAATTTTGAGGACCGGAGAAAAGAAATGACTTTGTCAAGATTATATTCTTTATAATCAGTACTGGAGGCAGAGCCAGAATGCTGCCATTTCAATTCCAATCTCTTATTTTCACTAAATCATGTATCCTTTTTTATAATGAAAATTAAAATGCTTAAGTAATTAAAAGATTCATTTTATTTTTCTTTTATTCTTGTCATTATTTCTTCTTAATTTGAGTTCCAATTGCTTGTGTATGTATACCTTTCAAGGGCAGTAAAGAAAGAGATAAGCATCACCAGCTGTGTTCTCCATTTACAATAAAAGCAGGCACTAATGCAATAGTTGGATTGGCCTTGTCTTGATAAAATTGACTTAGCTATATAGAAAATACTGGTTTCTTATCCCCAAGGAGGTCACAAAATCCTGACTGCAAAGATAGGGAAAAATCCAACTTTTAGGCGTTTATTCTGAGAAAAAGGAAACAAATTGGCTGAAGTAAAGCACATTTTAATTTAAAAAATAGGACTCAGTAAGAGTAAATATATGCTTAGTTCATCCTGAGTCCACGGTTACCTGGAAACTTATCTATCCTTGGATCCAGAGAGGAAAGCACCAAGTAACCAGAGGCCATAAACCTCTTAGGAGAATATGCCCTAAGGATGCCAATTATCTTTAGCATCGATTAAGCATGAGTTACTCCTGCTTGATATATGGCAATATTATTATAGCCTTATTTTCTTCCTAATGATAATTTGCCTAACATTTCACATTTATCTATGTGCTAATAATTGTACCAGATGTGAGATGTATATAGCTTAATCCTGGTGAGGGATAAAGTATTGCTTTATTGTGGGAATTCTTGCTTAGAGGTGTTATGAGTCACCAAAGTCACGCAGGCTCTAAGTGGCAAAGTCATGATCAGAACAGGGGTTTGTTGGATTGCAAAGCCTATACTACTAGTCATTATGCTAATTGGTCTCTTAAGCAGCTTGGAACACTTTGTAAATAATTATTCCGTTATCGCGTTACATTCTGAATTTTCTACCTTCACTTCCACCTCCAAAACAGACCCCATATTTGAAAGATTTTTGTTCCTACCAAATTGCTCGTATACTACTTTCTTACTTTCATCTTCCAGCTAACCATGTTGGATATAATTGCTCAACTTTGAACACTGTTTCTGACCCTTTTAAGGCATGTGCAGAGAAATGTCTGGAGTAAGGAGAGGACAAGGAGAAGAGAAAAACTCAAGAAGTAGAAAAGGGGCCAGGCGTGGGGGCTCACACCTGTAATTCCAGCACTTTGGAAGGCCAAGGCAGATGGATCACGTAAGGCCGGGAGTTAGAGAACATCCCGGCCAACATGGCAAAAACCCATCTCTATTAAAAATACAAAAATTATCTGGGCATGGTGGCACATGCCTGTAAACCCAGCTGCTTGGGTGGCTGAGGCATGAGAATCACTTGAATCTAGGAAGCAGAGGTTGCAGTGAGCCAAGATAGCGCCACTGCACTTCAGCCTGGGCAACAGAGCCAGACTGTGTCTCAACAAAAAGAAGTAGGAAGAGGCTTCATTAATATAGGGTTTATTTGTTGATTTAAGGAAATTCTTCAGTGTAATATAAAAACCAATAGAAAGCCTTAAGTAGCGCATTAATCTGTTTGGAAATTAGTTGGGAGACTATAGTCTAAGCAAAAGGTGGTGGTAGCTTGGATCTGAATGTTAGCAAGGATAATGGTGAAAAGTGAACAGTTACTTGAACTATTTAGAAGGAAAGTTGTCAGAACTTAATAATGTAGTGGCTGCAGGGTATGCTGAGAGAGAAATGTCAAGGATGACTACTGGGCTTCTGTGTTGTGAAAGCCGCAGCTGGTGGTAGTTTTCACTGAGATCAGAAACCCTGGAACAATCCCAGATCTGGAGCAATTTGCAGCACAGAAAATTGTTTGTTCAGTTTTCGGATGTTGAGTTTTGAAACATTCAAGTGATGGGATGAAGTTGGATATTTGAGTCTAAATCTCAGAAAAGTTATTTGGGATAGAGGTATTGATTTAGAAGTATATAGATGATAACAGAAGCCATGAATTTAGCTGAGGTTGTCTAGGACTGAACCTTAAATGCATCAACTATTTAAGGCAAGGGAAAAGAAAAGCTCTGGAATAGGAGAAGGAGCAGCCAGAAGATAGGAGGAAAGCCAGGAGTTGACTGTCACGGAAGAGAAGGAAGAAAAATTTAAAAAGGGAGGGATGGTCAATGGTGTCAAATTATGCTGAGAGGTCAAGAATACATTAGGAATGAAACATCTTCATTCCACATTTCACTCTCAAATATTTTAAACATATGTACCAAAAAGAAGCCAGAAACTACATATTGCATAATCCTGTTTCTATAAAGTTTAAAACCAGGCAAAATGAATTTGTATCTGTAGAAGTCAGGAAGTAATTACCCTTCAGAAGGATAGTAAGTAAAATTGGATATGAAATGGCTTCTGGATTTCCAGTAAGATTCTGATTCTTGACTTGGGTGGGTTACAAAGGTGTGTTCACTTTGTAACACTTTGTTACACAGGTGTGTTCCACTTTTTAACACAAGTATGTTCCCTCCAGCCCTGACTTAGCCAGGCCCTTCCCTGCTGGGCTCAGTCTTTCCATAGGCAAATCTGCATGACTAACCACCTCCTCCCTGCCCCCTATGCGTCAGGGCCTAGAGCAGATGATTATCAAGCTATACAATTACGATATATCTACTTTTCTGTATGCATGTTATATTGCAATAAGGAATATTCCTTAACAGAAAACAGGCCTGAAATCTGGAAAAAAAAAAGTCTGTATATTTTAGCAAGAATGAGTATTCGGTCTGCCTAAGATTCACTGAAAAGACATAGAGGGGAATAACTGAGAATTCAATCTGCTCAAACTTCGAGAGCAAGATAGGGAAGTGCAATTGTGGGGAACATTTATACAGCCTCTAAAATAGAATCTCATTTAATAATACAAGATTTGATTCTGTTAATTTTGCATTTTTTTAGTCACTAAGTTTTGTTCAGTGATTTGAATTTTCAGAAAGAATGTGAGATAAATATATATTAAATTTCCTTAAACTGTCTTTGATACACCTCAAATTTTGTATCCCTTTTTCTAACCTCAATAAATACTAGGGGCAAGGAAAAAATGACAATGAAAGTAAAAGGTAGCAGATGGAGTAACAAAACATGGAGTGCCAATATTATTTCTTCCTTCTGGCCTGAAATGGTTGGATTAAAATTATTTATTTCAGTGGGGAAAATGAAGATAGGAGAGACATAAAACACAGATTGTTTTTCTACATCAGTGTGGTTAGTTAACATTTCCTAAGCTTCTCATAGCCCAGGGTTCTCAATCTAAGCTCCAACAATAAAACCTAATCATTAATAACACTTTGCTTTTTCTGATCTTGGCCCTGAAGGATGGAATAAAAGAAGGAAGATGATAGTCACTCCTAGTGTCTCCTTTTTCCCTTACCCCCTTCCACCTCAGCAATTCTAGTGTCATGTATGTTCTCAGGACTGTCCCAATTTTGTTCACCACTTGAGGAAACTTTTTTCCTTGAGACAACTTTTGCTCACTTCTTAATCTTGCTCTAGTGACTTAAAAAACTACAAAACGCATAGTCAATGTCTGAATTTTCCTCTTACTAATTTATGTGCAATTTTCCCTTCCACCAACAGATATGTGTTTCCAAGGCAAAATATGCTTTAGGTTTTAAGCACTGTTACAAGACATTGCTTATGATAGGACTATGAGATGTTCAGTTAATACTATGCAGTTATTGAAGTGAACACTAGATGTCAGATTTTAGTTCTAGATTACTTCCCAATAGAGGGAGCACTTGAATTGTTTCTAAACATTTCAGTAAAATTTTTGCCTCATTTTGAACTATTTCCTTTCAGCAGATTCCTATAAGCTTAACTACCACATCAAATGATATGAACATTTTTAAATCTCAACATATAATGTGTAACATTTGTTTCAAGTGATTGTGCCAACCTATCCCATTTGACCTCATTTTCCCAGAGCTGAGTAGTTCGTTCTTTCTTTCTTTCTTTCTTTCTTTCTTTCTTTCTTTCTTTCTTTCTTTCTTTCTTTCTTTCTTTCTTTCTTTCTTTCTTTCTTTCTTTCTTTCTTTCTTTCTTTCTTTCTTTCTTTCTTTCTTTCTTTCTTTCTTTCTTTCTTTCTTTCTTTCTTTCTTTCTTTCTTTCTTTCTTTCTTTCTTTCTTTCTTTCTTTCTTTTTTTGTTGTTGTTGTTGTTATTTTGTTTCTTTTTTAAGGCGGAATCTCGCTCTGTCGCCGGGCTGGAGTGCAGTGGTGTAATCTTGGCTCACTGAAATCTCCACCTCCCAGGTTCAAGCGATTCTCCTGCCTCAGCCTCCCAAGTAGCTGGGGTTACAGGCATGCACCACCACACCCAGCTGATTTTTGTAGTTTTAGTAGAGACAGAGTTTCACCATGTTGGCAAGGATAATCTCGAACTCCTGACCTCTTGATCCACCCACCTTGGCCTCCCAAAGTTCTGGGATTGCAGGCGTGAGCCACCATACCTGGCCAAGTAGTTGTTTTACATTGTAAGTGATAGCTAACAAGATCTTGCTAATTTGATTGGGAGGGGACCACTTATGTTTATTGGAATTTATGGGTCTTCGATTTTTAGAGAGATTATTGTCATCATTTTTAATACTCTTTTGCAATGATATAAATTATTTTTGTATGCTTGCTAGATTCTTGCTGTATTTTTAAACCATTAACTACAAGAGACTGTTTACCTATTGAGAATATAAGGCCCTTTGTTATTTGCTGCAAAAATTTCAGACTTTTATTCATATAATAGACTAACATTCATGTAATAGAATATTAGATATGCTTTTAAATCTTCTAAATATTTGACATTTCTATTCTATCAATCTTTTACTTTTATTTTTGCATTGCTTTTAAAATGGAAAAAACTATTTTAAAATGTCATGAAATAAATCTTTATTACAAAAATTGAAATTGAACAGTATATAACTATATACATATAAAGTATACAGTGAGTTTCTAGTCTGTCATCTCTCATGCCTGCTCCTTTCCAAGAAGAACAATTGTTAATAGTTTGTGTATCCATCTAGAATTCTCTCTATATGTGTGTTTGTGTGTGCATATTACATAATAAAAGCACATAAATATACTTTCTCCCTTATAAAGTGGAATCACATCATATATTGCTTTGCAACTTAGTTTTCAACTCAACAATATAGCTTGAGTATCTTTTCATGTTAGTTTACACAGATTTTTCTTATTTTATTTTAGATTCAAGAGCTACATATGCTTGTTTGTTACACGGGTATATTGCATGGGGAGGATTGAGCTTCCAATGTACCCAATACCCAAATAGTGAACATTTTATCTGATAGGTCGATTTTCAACATTATCCGTCCTCACATTCTCCCCACTTTTGGATCCCCATATCAATTTTTCTTTCTTTTCCTTTTTTTTTTTTTTTTTTTGAGACAGAGTCTTGCTTTGGCACTAGGCAGGAGTGCAGTGGCACGATCTCAGCTCACTGCAACCTCTGCCTCCCAGATTCTCCTACCTCAGCCTCCTGAGTAGCAAGTATTACAGGCATGTGCCACCATGCCTGGCTAATTTTGTATTTTTAGTAGAGATGGGGTTTCACCATGTTGGCCAGGATGGTCTCGAACTCTTGAGCTTGTGATCTACCCACCTAAGCCTCTCAAAGGGCTGGGATTACAGGCGTGAGCCATTGCCCCCAGCCTCTTTATTTTTTAATGACTATGCTAAAAAATGTATTCCACTCAAGATTCAGCGACTTAAGTCTTGTTCTAAAAATCTAATTGTTTGATTTTTAAATTTTCATTATTATATGTAAATTTGGTGGTTTGAAGTTTTGTGTTTAATTAAATATATAAGAAATGTATTTTGGTTTGTGATGTGAACTGGTCTAATTTTATTTATTAAGAAGTTTTCCAAGCAGGATTTATAAATAAAAGACATGAAGCTTTTTAATAACAGTGACTTAAGTATTAGCATATGTATTCAAGTCACAAATGAGTTCATTATAATTAGTTCTTACCTGTTTATTAAAAGATATCCAAGGTCTTATACGGACGTGGTTCTACTTTGCCTTACTTGCTGGTTTTATTGGTAAAAGTAGAAAAAAGATGTTTCTTTTAAAGTGTTCCATTATTTGTGGAAAGATCTTCTTTTGAATAGGACACTCAACATTTATTATGTTTATCTTTATTATATGTCAATTGGGGAAAATACTGTTTTTTTTTTTAATTTTTTGCTTTCTGGGACTAGATAAGTTTATTCTAGAGTTCATAGGTAAAATAAATAGCTAAGAGTAGCAATACAAGGTCTGAAATAGCAGGATAAAAGACTAGGTTAACCTCACCAATATTAAAATACACTTTAAAGCTTCTATAATTTTAAACAATGCAGAATGGTACATGATTATGCAGAACAGTAAGACAGAAAAAAAGTTTGGAAATAGCAACAAATAGGAAAGTTTAGAGAAAGATAAAAGTATAATCTCAAATCACTTGGGTAAAAATGCAATTTTAAATAAATGATAATGAGACAACTGTACGGTAATTTGAAAAAAGTAAAATAAAATTGGATTCATAATTCACACCCTATACCACAATGAATTCCAAATTAATCCAAGCTATAAAAAAATTTAAAAGCCAGGCAAGGTGGCTCATACCTGCAATCCCAGCATTTTGAGAAACTGAGGCAGGAGGATTGCTTAAGCTCAGGAGTTCAAGACTAGCCTGGGCAACATAATTAGACTCTAGCCTCTACAAAAAAAAATTGTTTTAAAAAATTAGCCAGGCATGGTGGTGTGTGCCTGTAGTCCTAGCTACTTGGGGGGCTGAGTCAGGAACATTGCTTGAGTCTGGAAGGGAAAGACTGCAGTGAGCAGTGATTGTGCCACTGCACTCCAGCCTGGGCAACAGAGCAAGACCTTGTCTAAAATAAAAATAAGTAAATAAATACTTTTAAAAAGAAGTCACACATTTACTAGAAGAAAACATGGGTTTGTTTTATTATAACCTAGATATGAGGTTATATTATCTAGGTTATAACAAAAACTATAAACCAAAAAAAAATTCAGAAGCAATAAAAGAAAAAAAATTAAGCTCAGTACAATGACTATAGATGTATGGTGCATGTATGTAATTGTTTAATTGCAAAACAGCATAGCTACAGCCATAATGCAAATGACAAACTAAGAGAAACAATTTGCATCTTATGTCAGAGATAAAGGGCTATTTTCTACAACATGTAAACAGTCCCAAAAATTGAGAGGTGAAAAATATTTAAAACCAAACAGAAAAATGGGCAAGTGACATGGTTAAGTCACAGAAAAAAATAAACGAAGTGGCTGCTAAACATAGGAAAAGATGCTTAAAATCACTCAACAGAAAAATGCTATTTAAACTATAACGAGATACCATCTAAAATCTTGAAAATTAAGTATTGATGAATTGTGGAAAATTGGCCTATACATACATTGGTACTGAGCACATAAAGTATTACATTTCCAGTGAGGGGAATTTAGTAATATCTAATAAAGTATATATGCATTTACTCAAGCAATTCAACCTCTAGGAATTTACCCTGCGATTTCCCCCATGAGTATAAAACAAATGTTTGCACAAAGTAATTCATGCTATTTGTAATTGCAACTTTTGGAAACAACCTAAATTCCCATGGTTAATAATCTAGTTGAATAGATTATGATACATCCACACAATGGAGTACATTCTTCATGATATTTTTAAGTAAGAAAAAAAATAGCTAGATGCACAAGAATAAGAAACATGTATATCAACATAGATCTCTACTTATTTTGCAAATAGCAACTCAAAAAAATTAAATCAGAAACATTTAACAAAAAATGACCTATAAATAGTGGAGACTGGACTAAGGACACACTCCCTTGAATATATCCCTTTTACATAGTTTTGAACAGTGTATAAACCTGTGATTAAAAATAATATCAGGCCAGGTGCAGTGGCTCATGCCTGCAATCCTAGCACTTTAGGAGGCCAAGGCAGAATGATTGCTTGAGCCCAGGAATTTGAGACCGGCCTGGGCAACATAGTGGGACTCTGTCTCTACAAAAAATTAAAACAGAAAAACAAAAATAAGAATGACATCTACTCCCTAGTTGTATCCACTGAAAAAACCTACAACTACCCCTGGGAAACAGTGACCATTCCTAGTATCCAGATCTTTGTTTCTAATACATGTTAGGAGTAAGACTTTTGATAAAAAGTCTACTTCTAGGTCCCTGGCAAGGAAAGATTATCTTGGGCAAGAAAGTAACAAAGTGGAGGCCGGGGCACCGTGGCTCATGCCTGTAATCCCAACACTTTGGGAGGCTGAGGCGGGTGGATCACCTGAGGTCATGAGTTTGAGGCCAGACAGGCCAACATGGGGAAACTCCGTCTCTACTAAAAATGCAAAAATTAGTTGGACATGGTGGCACACATGTGTAATCCCAGCTATTCAGGAGGCTGAGGCAGGAGAATCACTTGAACCCGCGAGGCAGAGTTTGCAGTGAGCTGTGATGGTATCACCGCACTCCAGCCTGGGTGACAGAGGGAGATTGTGTCTCAAAAAAAAAGAAAGTAAGTAATGAAGTGTGCAGACTAAATGTGATCTTGTCAAAAGGAAACAAAACTGGTGTAACAGAACTCTAACTTGCCAAATTTGGTGTAATTTGAGCATCAAAAATAACAATAATGGTAATGAATAACAGATTGATTTAAAAAAAATACTTGAGTCCACAATGATACCAAAACAGGGGTAGGATAGGTAGCAAGCAAAAAAAGCTTCTTCTTTTCTTTTATAATTTAGAGACAGGTTTTTGCTGTATTGCTGAGACTGGAGGGCAGGGATACAATCACAGTTCATGGCAGCCTCAACCTCCCAGGCTCAAGTGATCCTCCCATCTGAGCCTCCAAAGTAGCCAAGAGTACAGGCACTTCCACTACTCCCTGGCTAACTTTTGTATTTTTAGTGGAGATGGTGATTCTCCATGTTGCCCAGTCTGGTCGCAAACTCCTAGGCTCAAGCGATCTGCTCACCTTGGCCTTTCAAAGGGCTGGGATTATAGGCGCGAGCCACAGCCACTGGCCCAACAGCTCTTCTTTATAGAAGAATATCTACTAAGAAATGAAGAAGAAATGATAAAATTAGAAAATTTCCATTTCAAAGAACTGTTTAATAACTGATTCAGGAAAGGATTATCAATGGATGGTTAAGTCAGTGCGTGAGAGGCTGTTGGGAAACAGGGTAACATAGTGTCGAACTCTAATCTCACAGGTTATTTATTAATTGCAAAGGGTAAAATGTACCTTTACAATGGGATATCTAGTAATTACCATCTTGAACAAGTAATCAAAATTAGCATTAGTAATGGTGGAACAACCTAATACCGTGTGTCTTCTGATACAATGCAATGAGAAGTGCCATATGTTGCCTATGTAGAATTTTTGTCTAAAGTATTTAAGCAGAATCTAATCAGAAAAATCCAAAAGGTGGAACATTCCATTAGACAATTGTCCTGAACTCATAAAAAAAGTCAATGTCATAAAAAATTGAATGCTTCCTTCATCCTAGATTATAAAGAACTAAGGATTCTTAACCAACTGTAATTTATAAACCTTCAGGAGACTAAAATCTAAAATACCCTTTTTGGGTACCACTGGAAAAAATTAAATATGGACTCTATATTAAATGATATTATTGGGTTAATGTTAACTTTCTTAGGTATAATACAGTAGTGGTTACATAGAAATTTATTTTTTTAATTCATCCTTGAGTATTTAATGGTAAACATGGCATGTGTAATAATTTCAAATTGTTCTTAGTGAAGGGATGTATACATGGCTGTATGTGTAAGGGAGGGTGGGAGAGGGGGAGAGATGTGAAATAAAATATTTTAATGATAAAATGTTAATAATTAATGAATCCAGATGAAGGTTATAGAGCTATTTGTTATAGCATTATTTGAACTACTGTTATGTTTGAGCCAAACTAAAGCTATTGATAAAAAGTAGCAGATTAATATGTACAAAAGACTGAAATAGAAGTCATCACAAATTTAATATAAAATATTATACTAAAAATGGTATTTTATTTTTAGTTTTCCTTGACTAAGGATTTCTTCTTTCTCTATCTCTTCATTAGTAACCCTATGACTACTAATTATTAATAAATATTGACTTTTTAATGTTTTATTCTATTCAAAAACCTTAAACCTAGACATAAAAGAAAAAGTGTTAGCAGTAGATGATAGAAACCTAAGAAGGAAAAAATGCAGAAGTAGGACAAAGATGAATCACAGAGGAAAGAGGAAGCAGAACTCCAAAGAAAAAAGAAATAGTAAGATAAATAAAATAGAAATAAAGAGGAAAGCGCCAAATTAATTGGCATCAGGCTGAGTTCTGTGAGTCATGCTTATAATCCCAGGCTAAGGTGAGAGGATCACTTGAGGCCAGGAATTTGAGACCAGCCTGAGCAACATAGTGAGACTCCATCTCTACAACTAATAATAAAAATAATTAATAATAATAATAAGAAGAAGAAATAAACAAAGGTATCAGGCACTGTTCTAGGTGTTAAAGTGATAATGGTTAAACTATAGTGAACAAAAGAAGCAAAAATCCCCATTTTCATTCTAGGGAAAAAAAAGGCATTTACTAAGTGGTAGGCACTATTCTAGGGGCTTTACATATATCTCACTCTATGAGATTTGTACTCTTCTTCACCTACATTTTCATGTGATGAAACTAAGGCAAAGAGAAGGTAAGTATCCTGCCCAAGACTATGCAATTAGCATGTAGCAGAGGCAGGAATTACATCTAGGGAGTCTGGCTCCACCATTCAGTCTGAATTCTGCACTACACCACCTTAGGAAGTAAGGAAGGGATTGTGCTATGGTTTCAGCGTATCTTCCAGAAAGTATGTGTTGGAAATGTAATTCCCAATGCAACAGTGTTGGGAGGTATGGCCTAAGAAGAGATGATCAGGCCATGAGGGCTCTGCCTTCACGAATGGATGAATGTTTTTATTTAGGAAGTGGGTTTATTATTAAAGGGCAAGTTTGGTCCCCTGCACTCTCCTTTTTCTTGTCCTTCTACTTTTTGCTGTGGGATGATATAGCAAGAAGGCCCTTGCCAGATGCTGACCCCTCAGTCTCTGATTTTCCAGCCTCCAAACCATGAGACGATAGATTTCTATTAATTGTAGATTGCCTAGTCTGCGCTATTCTGTTGTGGCAGCACAAAATGGAAAAATGGATTAAGAAGGATTACATAAAGTCTTAAAAAAAAAAATGGAGGAGGAGGGAAGAGTGAGAAATTACAGAGAAAGAGTAAAAAAGATGTAAATTACAGTCAGAGGAAAAGATTGCTATCAGTATTTAACTGAGAGAGGGCTAATTTCATAGTTTTGTTAATAAAATTATAGTATAGAAAATAAGAAAATAGCTGTGTGTAGTGGCTCATGCCTGCAATCCCAAAACTTTGGGAGGCTGTGGTAGGAGGATTGCTTGAGGCTAGGAGTTTGACACCAGCCTGGACAATATAGAAACACTTTATCACACAAAAAATTACCTGGGTGTCATGGCTGACACCTGTATTCCCAGCTACACAGGAGGCTGAGGCAGGAACACTTGAGCCTGCGAGGCCAAGACTGTAGTGAGCTATGACAGTGCCACTGCACTGCAGCCTGGGCAACAGAGTGAGATCCCATCTTTTTTTTTTTTTTTTTTTTTTTTAATAAAAAGGGAGACTGGGCAAGGTGGCTCACACCTGTAATCCTAGCACTTTGGGAGGCCAAGGTGGGCGGAACACAAGGTCAAGAGATCAAGACCATCCTGGCCAACATGGTGAAACCCAGTCTCTACTAAAAATACAAAAATTATCTGGGTGTGGTGGTGTGTGCCTGTAGTCCCAGCTACTCAGGAGGCTGAGACAGGAGAACTGCTTGAACCCGGGAGGCAGAGGTTGCAGTGAGCCAAGATCATGCCATTGCACTCCAACCTGACGACAGAGTGAGACTCTGTCTCAAGAAAGAAAAAAAAAAAAAAAAAAAGGAAAAGGAAAGAAAAGAGGCAAATAATATAAGTTTGTCCTTAACAAAGAGGTTGAGAAAGAAGGAAGAGTAAAGGTAAGGAGCAGAATTGACTAATGACCAACTCAATGACCACAACTCAGCCTGCCTTGCCATTTTTCCCAAGCCTTGCCCTTGAGGGGTGAATTATGAAGTATATGTAAGATAATGAAGGATCATTACTAACAGTTTCTTTGACTTCATGGACATTCCAGATCAACTTGTTTGCAAACTTGCCAAACAACAGACAGTATTTTCCACCCACCCACTCTTTGCTTTGTTGATATAATATAGCACATTTGTATGTCTTCACATGGAGCTAAGTATTTGGAAAATGAAGTCTCTGTGGATATAACATATTATTCAAGATTCCTCCAGTTGTTAACCTAATTTGATCTTGTACATTGATTATGTAATAATATAATTGGAGGAAAAATTGCCTTGATCTTTTAAAAATGTTTAAACTATTATCTAATCTAGATTCCATATTAAGACTGTGACCTGTTTTTAGAACTATAATGAGTGATTGTTTTATTTGAAATATGTAATATTAACTGATACTGAGTCAAAGATTAAATTCTGTCTATTGGAGAGGTAAACTTTTGTTTGTGCTCAAGATGGATATGGGCTAAAGAACATTGGTTCTTTATTATCATCATTAAATGCTGACTCAATTACTGGTGATGCAATTTCCTGTTCAGTAATTTGCTTATTCAAACTCAATCAGAGAGCCTCATCTTAAATATTAACCTCTGGCAGGAGACAATGATGATGAATATACTTTAAAACTTTGGATAATGCAGGCAGCTGACACGGAATTACACTTCTAAAATCCCATTAAAGCAGCAACTAATCAGAGTGCTACATGAGTCATCCTTTGCAGTTATCTAACTAACCTCATATTCTTTGTCTTTTAACTCGCAATTTCAAAATGTCTTACCAACATCATTTAGGAGTTGCCACATCTCTATGGAATAAAAGTGCTTTTGAGAGAGAAAAAGAGAGAGAGAGAGAGAGAGAGAGAGAGAGAGAGAGAGAAAGTCTCAGGGCTGCATGCTAGGTAAACCTAAGCCTCTTTTATCTTTTCCCAGGAAAAAAGAAAGATATTAGTCACTCAAAATTTAAGCCGAAGAAATCTTTTTAAAACAATTACTTCACTTCCCATTTAATCTCAGACCACTGGGGATATTTACAGCATTGTCACTCTCCCTCTTTTCCTTTTTCCCCATAAATTTATAACTTCCAACATTTACTCTTCTATCCAAACATTACAAGTCTGATTCTCATTATCCAGCTTAAGTCCTTGACTTCTACGTCTTTCCCTGAGGACCTCATCAAAAACTATGCCTTGAGTCCACAATTCTAAAGAACAATGAACTTTAAAAATTAAATTAAAAAAATTTTTTTACAGGTTTTATAGTTTACAAAGAGTTATCCAAAGAATTGTTTCATCTGAACTCCGTAATAACACTGGGAAAAAAGCAAGGCTGGTATTCTTTATACCTCAAAGATGAGAACACAGGGAGACTTGCCAAGGTAACATGACCCGTACGAGTCTCCTGACTCAGTCCTGAAAAAACAGCCAGGTGTTTTCTTTGCATAGTCTGTGTTATCCAGGTCATGAAAACCTTAGTTACAAGAGGAAATATGATTAAACTTTCACTTTAAAGGCTTGCTGTTTTTAACGTCTGTCCATAATCAGGTTGAATTTTATTTATATGGAGTAATCTCACTCTATCCTCAAACCTGTGCTTTGTGTTCATTTAGGCTATTTGTTTGTTCTTTTTATTAATATTCATTCACCTTCAATCATATATAATAATTGTTTAGGGTAGGATTATGAAGCTCTTTTATGCCATGTCTAAAAGTTTGACTTTATTTTTGTAGCTTCAGGGGTTGGAGAAGAAGGGAAAAAATATTTTAAGGCCAGGTGTGGTGGCTCACACCTGTAATCCCAGCACTTTGGGAGACCGAGGCAGGTGGATCTCCTGAGGTCAGGAGTTAGAGATCAGCCTGGCCAACATGGTGAAATCCCATCTCTGCTAAAAATACAAAAATTAGCCAGGCATGGCAGTGCATGCCTGTAATCCCAGCTACTCAGGAGGCTGGGGCAGGAGAATCGCTTGACCCTGGGAGGTGGAGGTTGCAGTGGGCTGAAATCATGTCACTGCACTCTAGCCTGGGTGACAGAGTGAGACTCCATCTCAAAAATAAATAAATAAATAAATAATTTTTAAGAGGGATCTACAACACTTGGCTTAGTATTAGATATATGGGATAGAGATAACCTCTGGGGGTAGATCATAGAATTTCCATTTATGTCATTTTTGAGAATAAGGAATGCAGAAAGAGAAGACAAATTTAAGAGAAGTAATGACAAATTCAATTTTAGACATTTTGGATTTAGAGTGACTGCAGAACCCTCAGAAGAGAGTCACGTAGAAAACTCAACAGAACATTTTTCACTATATTAGACTATGATAAGAAACAATCCCAAAATTTCATTGGTTTTCAATAACAAAAGTTTACTTCATGCTCAAAATACATATCAGCTGCCACAGCTTCATTGAATTCTACTCAGCTCTGTTCTGTGTGTTGTCTTCATTCTGGGATTATGTCCAAGATAGCAGCCGTGATACGGGGCATTCCCAGAGCCAGCCTTGCAATGACTCTTTAAACTTCTGCTCAGATGCATCCAATGTCATTCTGCTTACATCTTGTAAGCTGCAGCAAGTCTCATGACCAATGTCAACATCCGTGGAATGGGCAAGTGTATTTCCATAGAGGAAGCATTGCAAATCACATAAAAAACAAGCTCGTAAGTATGTTCCTCTTTCAGGAAGAGGAAGTAAATAATTTGAGACAATAATATAATCTACCACAAGTCTAGTCTAGAAGTAAGTGGCATGGTCTAGAATAGAGATATAAATTGGAGAATCATCAGTGTACAGGTTGCAGTTGAAGCCACGGAGATAGTTAAAATCATAGAGAGTATTTTAGATTTATGATAAAAGAAATATCAAGAATAAAATTGCTCTGTTCATATGCCTCCATTGCATCATAGCCTACAATGCTGCTTTGTTCAGAATACCCTATTTTTCACTTCCATATCCAAATTCTACTTCTAATACATTGTACAGATTTGTTGTTCAGCTGAATGCTTTTCCATTACAGAAGTCAAAGAGGTCCCCAAAGTTTTTTTTTTACTATATCTTTTCTTTCATTGTCCTGTATTATCAAAGGGTAAGCAGGTGGTATAAACTCAGCCAAGTGGATACCTTTGAGTGCGATTTTGTTTCCTAAATGCCTCAAGGAAAAGTGAGAGAGTTCAAGTTTATTGATTGGGCATGGTGGTTGATGACTGTAATCGCAGCACTTTGGGAGGCTGAGGCAGGTAGATCAATTGGGCCTAGGAGTTTGAGACCATCCTGGCCAACATGGCAAATCTCTGTCTACAAGAAATACAAAAATTAGCTGGGCATGGTGGTGTGCACTTTAGACACAGCTACTAGGGAGACTGATGTGGGAGGACTGCTTGAGCTGCGGAGGTCGAGGCTGCAGTGAGCCATGATAGTGCCACTGTACTCCAGTCTGGACAACAGAGTAAAACCCTGTCTTAAAAAAAAAAAAAATTTATTCAGGCTAGTGATGGAATCTGCCATGAGATTTCTCCTGTAATATCATCTGCAACAGCTTTCCTTTTTCCCTGTTTTAAAGTCCGATACATCTGTTTCCCCAACAAATCTGTGAGCTACTAATATCCTTATGATAAAGTCTATTTTCCTTAACTGAATTAGAGTTGGTATATTAGCTCAGCCTGCCCCATAATAAAATACCATAGATTGCATGGCTTAAACAGCAGAAATTAATTTTCTCAAAGTTTGGAGGCTGGAAGTCTGAGAGCAAAGGGTCAGCGTGGTTGGGGATTTTCTTCCTTGAGAACAATCTCTCTTCCCCTTCTTCTAAGGTCACAGTCCTATGGGATTAAAGTCACTACTCTTATTACCTCATTTAACCTTATTATCACATTAAAAACCTTAGCTCCTGATACATTCACATTGAGGGGCAGAGTTTCCACCTAGGAACTTTGGAGGGATACCATTCAGTACATAGCCGTTGGTTTCTGTAGCTTCCAACTAAAGTATCCAAACCAGTACAGACAGAATTTCCCTGTTTCCACGAAGCCTGTCTCAACTACTCTAGCTCTCACCACTTTCTTTCCTTTACTAAATTTCGTTACTCTAAATTCCCTTTAGTAAATTGTGATCCCGAATATACATGTTATTCTTAATTTTTCCCTATTTAATAACCTTAAAGGTAATCTAATTTGGTGGTTGTCAAACTTGGTGGCGTATTCGAATCTTCTGAGCAGATTTTTTAAATGCCACTGATCTAAGGTCCACTCCATGCCAATGACATCCCAACCTCTCAGAGGGAGCCAAATAACATTTTTGTTTGCAAATGTTCCCCTAGGTGATTTCAGTGCAGAGCCAAATGTGAAAATTACGGAAGTAATTCAATCTTATTTACAAGTTGGAAAATTTGGCTGTTTTATGTCTATTAGTTTTGTTCCCCCAACCTGATTATAAACTCTAGTTACAGAAATTTTTGCATTTACTTAACAAAAATAATGTAGTTATATAGGATGGATGCATATCGAGCAACCAATTAATAAGCTTCTTTATGCAAAGAAGCTTTATTATCCTTTTTTTTTTTTTTTTTTTTTTTTTTTTTGAGATGGAGTCTCACTTTGTTGCCAAGGCTGGAGTGCAATGGTGTGATCTCGGCTTACTGCAACCTCCGCCTCCCAGGTTCAAGTGATTCTCATGCCTCAGCCTCCCAAATAGCTGGGACTCCAGGTGTGCACCACCACACCTGGCTAATTTTTTGTATTTTTTTTTTAGCAGAGATGCGGTTTCATGATATCGGACAGGTTGATCTCCAACTCCTGCCCTCAAGTCATCTGCCCACCTCGGCCTCCCAAAGTTTGGGATTACAGGCATGAGCCATCACACCTGGCTGTGCAATGGTCCTTAATCTTAGTTACACATTGATCATTTCAGATGGGGTGGTGTAAAAAATGGTCTTGCCTGCACCCCCTCATTCAGTCTGATCGAATAGTATCAGGTGAGGCCTGAACTTCATGTACAACCATAGTTGAGAACCACCACTAATCTTTTTCTTGATGAAATTGTTATGGGAGTGAGCACAACCTGTCATAACATGGCAGGCTCATTTTTCTCTAAAGATGAAAAATATTATCTGAATATATTTATTTATCGACTGACCTAATAAGAGTAAGTGGGTCTAAGAGTCTTGCCTGAAAGACTCTTGTCTGAATTGTGAATTCTGTTGCCAAAAGCACTAATGGACAATCCATCTGCCAATATTGTATAGATTCTCATAGAGTGTCACATTAACTCTACAGCCAGATACAGAAACAAAAACTGTAGCTAATATGCTCAAATAGAAGAGTTCTTCTTGGTCCTTCTACTTTCCACAACTCTGTATTTCCCATTTAAAAGTAAAATTCTATTAATGTATTGTTTTATTTGATTGATATATTTATTCAATTGATGCACTGCTGCATTTCTTAATCAGCCACTTCAAGCTGATTGTAACCAAGTAACTACAAATCCATTCCTGCTCCAATTTGTCCCCCTCACTTTCTACCCACAATGTTTGTGCCTACTTCATTTGGGAACACAACATTATATGCTTTCTAAATTGACAAGTTTTAAATTTTAGTAAACAAAGACCAGCAGGAACACTCGTGTACTAAAGAAAAATAAGTTAGGTTTATTTTTCTTGCTTCAGCGGCTAAGAATGCACCGTTGAGTAATTACAGGATAATTCACTAAGTGGATTTGGGAGGGGCTTTGTATAGGATTTGGACTAGAGATGATAGTCCTAAATAAGATTTAACGAAACAGGAGCCAGTGCTGTGTTAGATGTTGTCAAGAACTGGGATCAACTCCATGATGGGGTACCTTGGTGACTTTTATCTAGGAAAGGAGAGGATTAAAGTAGATGTAGACCAGAAGTATCATTAGTAAAGGATTGATAGTCATTTCTGTTAGCTATAAGAGGGGGATGTTTAATTTTCTTTCCGGTTTTTAGTGTCCTTGTCTGTCTTGTTACAAACATGGTCACAGACTGGCTTTGTATAAACGATGCTTCTATTCTGAGTTTTGATAATGTTCAGTTGGGATCACCATGGCCTGGCTACCTGAAGGGCCACTTTTTGCTTTCTCAGAAGTTAAAAACTGTTGAATAGATGAGTTTTTCAACTCAAGAATGTCGTATCTGACAGGGGGAAAAAAGCTATGAAATATTGCTACAGGTGTAAATTAAAGGCAGAGGTCTGCGAGTGAAGAGTAAACCTTCGAAAGGCAGAATTGTTCAAATAACTTATGAGAGTGTCATAAGTATATAAAATAACTTCTAGTTCTAACAGGCAAAATAAGAGGGACTGCTCTTTGGTTAGACTGGGTGTGGTGGCTCACACCTGTCATCCCAGCACTTTGGGAGGCCAAGGTGGGTTAGATTGCTCTTTTGGCCCTACCAGGGCAAAGCGTGTGCTGATGATCCCCAATAACTTTACAGACTCCAGGAATATAAATTGCTTTATTACTCATTGGCCTGCACATTTGCAGCTATTATGCGCACATCAGAGACAAAGTAAATGGGTTCACTTTAGCATCCTTTATCAGTCTTTTAGGCACTTTGAGATATTAAAGCACAACAGACACCACTATCCTAGAGGCAAGCTGTCTGTTTTTCTGGTTGATATGCTTTTCAGACTTCACCTTTTTGAAGATGGATTCATTTAGCATTTCCCTTTCATGTTCTTTCATGCATTAATACATAACTTCTTGACATCTAGAAATGCAAATGCAATATGACAAATGAGTATGCTTCATTCTTCAGCAAGTAACTTTTCCTCTTTTCTCATCCCCCACTCTAATACCTCATACAATCCCCAATGGCAAGAAAACTATTTGAAAGCAATAAACATTATGGTTTACATTATATTTCCCTTAAAATACAGCCACCTTATTGGAATTCTCCCAATATTCTTCAAGGAAAGAAAATATAGTATTCTTGTTGCCACTCTAAATAAGCAAAAAAGTGTTAGAGTTTATCTATACATGTTTTTGGAAATGCTTCTCACAATGTCCATGAACCACTAGGTTTAGAATTACTGAGGGACTTGCTAAAAATCTGTATCTAAATCTCTATAAGAACAGAATCTTTGTAAGGAGTGTAAGACATTGAGCTGCAGGTAATTTTCATGTATATTAAGGTTAATTGATTATCTCCTAGTTCTGGACAGAGGATTGATGCATGTTACTGCATATATAAGAATAAAAACTTTTGGCCGGGTGTGGTGGCTCACACCTGTAATCCCAGCACTTTGGGAGGCCAAAGTGGGTGGATTACCTGAGGTCAGGAGTTTGAGACTAGCCTGGCCAACATGGTAAAAGTTCATCTCTACAAAAAAGACAAAATTAGCCAGGTGTGGTGGCACATGCCTGTAATCCCAGCTACTCAGGGGGCTGAGGCAGAAGAATTGCTTGAACCTGGGAGGTGGAGGGTGCAGTGAGCTGAGATTGCACCACTGTACTCCAGCCTGGGCGACAAGAGTGAAACTCTGTCTCAAATAAATAAATAAATAAATAAAACCTTTAAGAGGATAAGCAATTTGGCTTGTTCCTCCAGATGTCTCTATCACCTAGAAGAGTAGCTTATAGTTAGTAATTAGTGGTTATGTAAATGAACAGAAAAGAACATGAGGTCACAGGCTTAAAATATGAAGGTAATTTAGAGGTCATTTTGGAGCAAGCATTTAAATAAGTTAGAATCTTGGCCCCACTGTTTATTGGTGTTTAACCTTGGGCACACACTTAACCTCTTTGCGCTTCAAAGATTTTGAGGAGACCAAAGAAACAGTACTACTTTCACAGTTTGTTGTAAAGAATCAATGTGTTTAAATACATAGAGTGCTTAGAACAACTCTTGGCTAAAACACTCAAAAATTTGAGTTAATTTTGATTGAGGAGTAATCAGACCAAGGTCAGGCATGTATATTTTTTGGTTGTTTTTGTTGTTGAAGAGAAAGGGGTCTCAGCAAATGGTGCAGGCCAGATTCCAACTCCTAGGCTCAAGGGATCCTCCCACCTCAATCTCAAAAGCAGCTGGGATTACCAGTAGGCGTCACTGTGCCCACTAAGGTCAGGCTTCTAATCAGCCAAATCGGACACAGATTTTCTCACTCTTCCTCTATCACTTTATTTCTTTATATGATTTGGCAGCTATCAAAAGTCCTCCCTTTCCAAATATCTCACTATACTGCTTTGTTTTTTACTATGGGCAGAATTTTTCACCATTGCACTCATTTTTGTAAATCAGGCAGGATTCAGATTTCTCTTTCTTTCCTATTTTTTTTTTTTTTTTTTTTTTTTTAATTCTTGCTGTAATACCCAGACTAGAGTGCAGTGGTATGATATGATCTTGGCTCACTGCAACCTCCCCCTCTCTGGTTCAAGTGATTCTCGTGCCTCAGCATCCCAAGTAGTTGGGATTACAGGTGTGTACCACCATGCGTGACTAATTTTTGTACTTTTTGTAGAGACAGGATTTCACCATGTTGATTAGGCTGGTCTCAAACTCCTGGCATCAAGTGATCCGATGGCCTCAGACTCCCAAAATGCTGGGACTACAGGTGTGAACCACCACACTCAGCCAACAGTGGGTTTTTTATAAAACAAACAGCCAAGGATGAACTGGAAACCACAAACGGAGCTCTTTTTCTATGACCTAGCCTCCACACTTAACCTTAGGCAAAGAGTAGTGTGTCAGTGGGCTTGCCTATGGGTAAATTCTGAAAGCCTCGCCAGAGACACTTACTTTTTTTTAACCCCTGTGGTTAAAGAGGACGGGTGGGTGCAGAGGGAATTTTATAAACGACACAAACACAAACAATTTCAAATCCTGAAAAAATTCATTTGGCTGTTTGTTTTGCTTCCGTTTTATAGCTTGTTTTAAATCAAAGACTACACCTTCCTGAGACAAGCGTTGATTACACACAAAATCAAGACTGGCCAGGGCAGTGGCTCAAGCCTGTAATAGCAGAATATTGGGAGGCCCAGGTGGGTGTGGGGGTAGGGTGGGGATCCTGGGTATCTTTTACGTCCAGGAGTTCCAGACCAGCTTGGGCAATATAGGAGAGCCCCACCTCTACCATCTCTTAAAAAAAAAAAAAAAAAAAAAAAGCCGCATGGGGGTGCGCGCCTGTAGTCCCGGCTACTTGAGGGGCTGAGGTGGGAGCCTGGAAAGTCGAGGCGAGCCACTGCACTGTATTCTGAGCTACAGAGTGAGACCGTATCTCATGGTGGGGGGGGCGGAATTAAGAGGCAGGGGGAGCGGAGAGAGAGAGAGGGAGAGAGAGAAAAGAAGGAGGAGGGGGAGAAGGAGGAGGACGAGGACACAGGTGTGACCACTGTCCTCCAGAGATACAGATTCTGGCATTCTAAAGGAAGAAGGACAAAGAAACCAAAACCAGTTTATCCAAGGCTTCAACTTTTCAGTCTGACCCTTTGATCTACAATCCATTATTTTGGTAGCATGGTGGGAGTGGATTCGGAGTGGACACAAACCCTTTTCAGAATTAGATCAGATAATTAAAATGCAAACAAACTTCCTTATTCCTTCACCTCAAGGAGCGTCCTTGGAAAGTAAACACACTTTGGGGCATTTCAAAGTGGGGGGGGGGGGGCGCAGTGAAAGGGTGTCCTTTGCGCCTCAGCTCCAGAGAAAAACGAAAGGTGGGTGGGAAACTAGGATAGAGGTGAAAAGTAAAAGGGGACTGAATCAGCGAATGACAAAGGGAGCAGGGCTCCGCACAGGAGTAGGAGGAAGAAGAGGAGTGACTGGGGCTTGTGTCAAGCTTCCTCTGAATGGTTAGACAGCTGCCAGGTGGGAGAGGCGGAGGGCGAGGAGGCGGGTTCCGCACGCGGTTGGCCTGGGGCTGATCCAGTCTTCAGCTCTCGCGGGCTGGGAGTCCGGGGCAGCCGCATAGGCCACACCCAGGGCTGGCTGGTCCCGCGCTTTCCGGAGCTCAGCAGGCGCTTGCTGCTTGAACTGGCCAAAGAAGGAACGAATGAATGATCCTATTGCCAGGATGGAGACCCGAGGGACTCAGGGAGCTGCGAATCCCATGGACTCCTCCCGCAGCCTGGGGGACCTCGGGTCTTTTCCGCGCGAGGTGGGGCGCGGGGCCCCGCTGGCTCCGGGCGCCCGGAATCCCGCGACGGCGGGGGCGAGCCGAAGCCAGAGCTGCAGCCACGAGGACAGATCGACAGGTCGGGCCCTCGGACCTTGGGCCGGAGAGGAATTGGACCGTGAGTCTTGGGTCAGAGAGAAAGTACTGTTTCTCCTGCACCCAGAGAGGTGGTTAGGGACTCAAGGGGACCCTGCACGGGAAAAGGTGGCCGGTGCAAAGGACCTTCCTCACGCGGCGGGTGGAGAGGACCACGGCGAGGAGCCCAACTATCCTTCTGTCTCTCAACTAGAAAAGCGAATTTCTGGCAGGCGTATAGCCCCGCCGCGGGACCCAGCAGACCCACCTAAATACGTGCTTGTGCGGGTGGAGGATTATCAGCTAACACAAGAAGTGTTGCAGACCTCGTGGGCCAAGGGTCGCATGACCACCAGGACTGAGGAGCACTCCGTGACCGCGCTCACTTTTCGCAGCAGTAGAGAGGGACAGCCTGGGGGACACCGGGCCCCTGCTGAACCCCGGAATCTCCAGGAACGAACAGGGGCACCCCGCGTTCACGCCGCGGAGAGGAGGGTTTCACCGTCTCCAGGAACCTTGCTCGAGGAGATTAAACTCTAAAGAGTAATCCGAGAAATGTTCCGGGATGGTGGATGAGCGATCATCCTTAAAAGAAAATGCTATTCTGGGAACTCCAACCAGCAATTAACCTGCAGAAGGAACCTTTTGAGACGCTGGCGCAGAGCTTCAGGCAGGCAGATTAAGAACTGTAAGCAGCGTAATACCTCCTTTGTGGCTTGAATTCCTTGGCGGTGTGGGGACCTAAGTCATTCAGAAGAGGGGGAGAAAAGATATTTTCAGATTGACAGAATGTGGGTGTTTTGAGATGAGAAAACCTGTTGTTAATTTGCATTTTGGAATAACTCAATTGATCTCTTTTCTGTTCCCCCCACGCCACCCCGCACTCTTGTTTCTCTTTAGGACCTAGAAACAGAAGTGAAGTTTGAAGTCTGCTCTCTGCAAAGAGGGTGGGAGTGGGTGAAGGAGAGAGGCTTGTTTTAAAAGCCAAAAACAGAAAGGAAGAAGAAATGGGAAAATAAAACCAAAGCAGCAAGTGACTCTCTTCTGATGTGCACTTTTCATTTTTCTTCCCCACATTTCAGTGTTAGAAAGAAAAAGAGAGGAGCTAGGGAAAGAAGGAGTTGGGACAGAAGACTAAGATTTCAACATGAAATTCCATTTACAAGGCTTTACCGCAAACAATAGCTCATTTAGTCCTGTAAACATGCATTTATCATACATTTTTAATTTTAATATTAAAAATACTGCATGCAAATGTTCTGATTTAAAGGTAGATAACAATATGTAGTTTGCCATAAAATGAATGCATATCTTATTCTTTTCCTCAGTTCTTCATTAATGAGACCTGTAGTCAAGAATGGATTGAAAATACCGATCTCCTGGTGTAGTTAAAAAAATCTCTTCTGGTATTGCTGAAACAACTAATTTTTCTTATTTTGTTTATCCTTCTTTATTATTAAATACCATCTGAATTAACTCTTTAGTAGTTGGCCTGGTTGAAGCTCTGTGAGGAGCAAAGCAGTCCTCTCCAGGTGAACTACTTGACTTTACCACCTGAAGGAGTATTTACTGCAAGAATTAACAAAGCAGGTAGGACTCTGGCTTTTGATGAGCAAATGGTTGCAAGGTGCCTCCTTCCCCAGTCTTCCCTTTTGCCTTCATTTTTAGTTTAGAGCTTGAAATGTTCTCAAAAGATCATCTGATCCACCTCTTGCCTCCTGGCTGGCCAGATAGATAAGACGCTCCTGTTTCACTCATGAGCCAATCTAGGCCTAGAGGTCTTGTAGCATATCTAAGTCACACAGCTAATAATTGCATATGCTTACCAAGTGGATGAAGAATGTGATAATCTCCCTCCTAAAGGTTTGGGGTGGCCTTTAGAGGATTTATTTGATCCTTACTTAGGGGTCAAAAGATGACTGAGGATATCCTAGGTTTTCTTTTTTTCTTCTTTTGAGACAGAGTTCCACTCTTGTTGCCCAGACTGGAGTGCAATGGCAGGATCTTGGCTCACCGCAACCTCTACCTCCCGGGTTCAAGAGATTCTCCTACCTCAGCCTCCCAAGTAGCTGGGATTACAGCCATGCACCAACATACCCGGCTACTTTTGTATTTTTATTAGAGACGGGGTTTCTCCATCTTGGCCAGGCCGGTCTTGAACTCCTGACCTCAGGTGATCCCCCTGCCTTGGCCTCCCAAAGTGCTAGGATTACAGGTGTGAGCCACCGCGCCCGGCCGATATCTTAGGTTTTCTAACTCATGTTTGTGAGAAGTACTAGAGAATCACCTTAATGTTCCTGAATCCTGCAAGGCCTCTCGGCTGGAGAATCATCACTAGCAGTTCTTAGGCCTGTGAGACCCTCACTTGGGAGAGGAATTCAGCATCTGAGGTCATCTGTGTTCAAAACTGCTTGACAGGTAGAAAAGATTCATCCCTTAAGATGAATCTCTTTTCCTTAACAACCCTGCCTGACTCCAATGGTAGATTAACCTGTTTGGCACATAAGTTTCAGACCTGAGCTTATTAATTTGGTTGAATCATCACATGCCCAGGTGACTGATCATTGAATATGGAGAACAAAAAAAGTCTCTCACAATAACCAAAAATGGCAAGTAGCATCACTCAGCTGCCTTCTCTGGAGGCAAGCTCTGGAGGTCAGCTGCTTGGGTTCAAAACTGGCTCTACCTCTTTATTAACTGTGTGCCCTCGGGCAAGCTGCCTTATCTCTGTGTGCCTCTGTATCCTGATTTGTTAAGTGGGGACAATAAATAGTAGCAACTTCATAGAGAGTTTTTTTTTTTTTTTTTAAGGGTTAAGTTAAACGAAAATACTTAGAACCTTGCCTGTCATACAATAAATGCTCAAAGTTAGTTACATTTTTTATTATTAGCATGGTTATTATTTAGTTCACTTTTCATCCTAACTAGGCTTTAGTCTTTTGTTTAGTAACAAATAACAGAAATTGTATAACACAAGAAATCTAATTAAAGTCAAACCAGTGGTTTTTAATAAGACTGTTCTGTACTCCTAAAAGCAAGGACTTATTTCTAGCTTTTCCCAACCTTTAATGTTTTAGTAAGTATATTTCTTAAATTCCTTAGAAATGACCTTCATGTCTTGTGTAGGGACTCATGGTAAGGCTCAAAGGACTAAGGTACACTATGCTTAACAGTCATTGAAGAGATTTTAGTACTGCCTAGTTCTGGGCAGATGGGAGCTTTGAATACTTTCTTTAACCTGTCAGGTTAGTTTGTTTTCCCTCTGGGGCTTTAAATCTGATGCCCTGTTGTCTAGAAAAGCAAAATAGACACAATTTGTTTGCATTTTGTCTTTCAGCCAAAAATATGTTTAGCCAGGTTAGCTTAACTCCTTTAAACCAAATATGTTTGAGTTAATTATTTTTTTTCCTTTCCTCACTGTGTTTCAAGCAATGAAAATTTATTTTTAAAGTGCTTACTGAACTTCCCGATTAACCGCATGCAACATGTTTATAGATTTCATTTAATATAGAGTTCTTTCTCATTGGAAACAAAAAGTAGTAAAGTCGAAATACTGTTGAATTTGCTTCACAGATGTTCCTGATCCAAGCAGAACCCTGTTATTTGAAGAGCCTGAGAAATCTTATCCAATTTAGAAATGTCCTGGGAGTGCATCCAAAGTGAAACTTGGGCATCCTCAATACTAAAAAATCTCTGAGAATGGCTGGGTCTTGGCTCTTTGATCTTACCTCTACTCCACTGAAAAATACGATTATCTAAAATTGTGTTAGGTGGATGAACCACATCAAAGACTTCCAGAAGCCACTCCAGTGACCATAAGACAAATGCCAGAATCGCATAACCACCAGAATCAGGCAAGTGTCATCCTCTTTTAAAAATATTTGTTTACAACCGCGATCTCCTTTTGGGAATCGTTACATTTGACTTGCTGCTTATTTTTGTTGGACGTTTCCAGTGCTTGGCGATAAAACTTGATGTGGCTCTTTGCTTTGAAAAAGAAAAAAAAAAACTTTTTATTAAAAGAAAAAGTTATACACACTGCATAAAAATTGGGGAAATGTTATGAAGACAAAGAAAATTATAATAAAGGAAACAAAAACTTACAGATGACCCCAAATCTCTTTTAATATTTGGCAAGTTTCAAATATGAGTTGTTTTGTTTTGTTTTGTTTTTGCTTTATAAAGACAGCACCTTGCTATGTTGCCCAGGCTAGTCTTAAAATCCTGGACTCAAGCAATCCTCCTGCCTTGACCTCCCAACACGCTGGGCTTATAGGCATCAGCCACCATGCCTGGCCAAGTATGGTTTTATTTTATTATATCTTCATGTATATATACCTACATATATACATACATTTTTCTAAACTATGTAAAGTAGGATTAATGTAACCTCTGTATATTCCTGAATATTGTCTTTATATAAACAAACATATTCTGATGCTACTCATGAGGTGTTCTGTGAAACGGCAGCATGGGCATCTCCAAGAAGGTTTTTAGAAACGTGGAATCTGAGGCCCCATTCTAGATCTACTGAATCAGAATTCGCATTTTATCAAGATCATTGGATGATTCACATTAAAGTTTGAGAAGCATTGACATATTCTCATATTTAGTTCTGTATTCTATTTTGTCACTTACCAAAACTAAAAGGTTTTTTTTTATTCTGTGTTCCCAATTAATTGTTAACAATGCCATGAAGATAATAATTTGTAGAATTTTGAAAACACTTAAAGATTACAGGAGGGTGAAAGATAGAGGATATGAATTATGAATTGGTAAATTGGCAAATTTACCTATGAAGTTTTATAGTGTCTTTTTTAAAAAGCCTTATTATTTGAAAGTTTGCCCTAATGAACCATTGACTCACCATTGGATTTCAAACTATTTCAGAAATGTGGCTATTTCGTTCTCTAGGAATATGAAATAATACGTTATCAAAAACTCCTGTAAGGGTGAAAAAGCAGGAAGTCATTAACATATTGCACAATTGCAACTCTGCAGGCTGAGTCAGAACTTGTCAGCCACTTGTGGTGAATTGAGAGGAGTGGGGAAAAGGTGGAGCCAGAATTTGAATCAACTGATTCAGATAAGTAAACAAAGGGCTGTGACTCTTGAGCACCGTGACATCTCTATAACTGCAGTCAGTACTTTGCTCTGTAATTAGGGAGGGCAAATCTGTGAATATACTTCTCTAGATGAAGATAAAGTCCAGATTACTTTGGAGAGAGTAAGGAGTTATGATTGGTTTTCAGGCATTATGCAGCCAGTAGTCACAAATAAAACATTAAGACTTGGTTATCTTCAAGGCAAGGAATTAACCAAATTCAAACTTACATTTCTAACCTTAAAACAAAACAAGAGGTGGAGCGCGGTGGCTCACGCCTGTAATCCCAGCACTTTGGGAGGCCGAGGCTGGTGGATCACTTGAGGTCGGGAGTTCAAGATCAGCCTGACCAACATGGAGAAACCCCGTCTCTACTAAAAATACTGAATCAGCTGGGGTGGTGGCGCATGCCGTAATCCCAGCCACTCGGGAGGCTGAGGCAGGAGAATCGCTTGAACCCGGGAGATGGAGGTTGCAGTGAGCCAAGATCGCGCCATTGCACTCTAGCCTAGGCAACAAGAGCAAAACTCCGTCTCAAAAACAAACAGACAAACAAAAAACAGAACAAGAGTCTTTGAGGAGACTGCAGCCCTCCCAAAAATAGTACAAACAGAGGCTGTGTTTGCAGAGCTTGGTATAATAAAAGAGTCAGCCAGCATCATTTGTGCTTGGCAGGGAAGCGAAGGCAGGTAGGGCAATAGGAAAGCTTTGTAGTGGCCAAGATGATCTTACCAATTGCTCAGCTTGACTAAATTTTAGATAAGCTTCTTCTTGACTTAGGTCCCTGACTTTCCCTTTTTTAGAGCATTTACTTTAGATGACTTTCAATTGTAAATTCTTTCTCTGCCTCTTTGAAATGTAAGTCTAAGAAAGATCCAGGAATGTCTTTCTTAAGGACCTAGGAGCCATTCCTTTGAAATGTAATCACCAAAAACAAACAAACAAAAAATTCAGAGGTCTCTAACTATCAGTCTCTGTGGGAGGGTGGAAGCCCAGCTTCTCAAAGTGCCAATCAGCAAACATAGATGGCATAATCACATTGACCAGTGTCCCTTTTAACATTGTCTCGTAGTTTTTCACTAGCTCACCTTAATGCTTAAAACGTTTCCACCTTTTGTTTCAAAGGAATTGAGTTCAATCTCTCTCCCGAGTGCAATAGGTTTTGTTTTTTTGTTTGTTTTTTGAGACAGAGTCTCGCTGTGTCGTCCAGGCTGGACGGCAGTGGTGCAATCTTGACTCACTGCAACCTCTGCCTCCCGGGTTCAAGCGATTTTCCTGCCCCAGCCTCCTGAGTAGCTGAGACTACAAGTACATGCCACTACACCCAACTATTTTTTTTTTTTTTTCACTTTTTTTATTTTTAGTAGAGACGGGGTTTCGCCATGTTGACCAGGCCGGTCTCAAACTGCTGGCCTCAAATGATCCACTTGCCTTGGCCTCACAAAGTGCTCAGATAACAGGTGTGAGCCACCATGCCTGGCCGCTAATGCAATAGTCTTGAATAAAGTTTTCCTTGCTTATTTAACTCTGTCCCATGCAATTACTCTTTAGCAATAGTGAAAAAAGAAAGGCTTTAGCTATGCTCTGCTTGGAGCCTATTGGCATAGGGGAGCTGGAGGCAGGTGATCTAGAGGGACAGCTTCTTACATGATTGGTTTAGGGATTTCTTAGGTGGGCCCTGAGTTGGAAAAAAGAGAGAGAGAGAAGCTGGCAGTCCCTGACCAAGTCCTGACCTTTTGAGCTGATTGCTCCAGAGGCTGTAGTTTGACTTCCCAGGTTGTGACTTTCTTGTCACAAAACTTGTAGGTTGGAATTCTGTAATAAATGGTATCAATCTCATAAGTTTTTTTCAAGGATTCAGGTGAATAAAAAAATTCTTAGAACAGTGTCTGGCATATAGTAAATACTCAAAATTAACTATTATTATAATTAGTAGTAGTGGTAGTGGTAATGTGTTGTTCAGTTTACTTTTCATTCTAATTATTAGGCTTTAGTCTTTGATGACAAAGAGCAGAAGACATAGAACACACACACACACACAAAATCAAATCCAAACCAGTGGTTTTTGCTAAGACTCTTTTCTGTCTTTTTTCATATTTCACCATATATGATCTGGTCATTGTCCATACATATATTCAGGCTTTTATTTGTTGTGTTAAACCAGTCCTAAAGACCAAGTTAGAAACTGAAAAATCCAGTCATAAAATTCTGGAAGATTTAGTCACAGATTTATTTTATGGAGATAATCACATTATACTTGTTTATTAGAAACATCCAGAATGCGGCCTTGCAAGTAGCTTTTTTATGGAGGTGAAATATGCTTTGGCATAGTTTAATCCTGTTGACATCCAAAATGCTATGTAATGGACTAGTGCCACCTACTGAAAGCAAAGTCAAGTCTGTGTAAGTCCACCTAGGCATGGGGTATTACCTAGTGGTCACTGGGGTTACAGCATACATAAGCATTACCTTAAGACTGCATGACTTGTTCCTAGCCCAAACCCCTGAGTGTTAAATTTGCTTTGTGTGACCATTGAACCATCCTTAGGCCATTTTCTACCTTCAAAACATCTTGTGACTTTAAGTGTATTTGGAAAGGCCATGAGGTCCATGGAAAAGTGGGCACAACTGCATATCTTGAATTCGACTTACTTGGAAGAGGACAAATGAGGTATAAGGGGTACCACCGGCTTTTTAACAATGCTAGAGAACTTTCAGGGAGGACTTCAGAATGCAGTCAACTTCTGTAAGGATTCTCTAACTGGTGTCCCTGTGTCAGGAAAAGCCCTAAGCCTACCTGTGCACTTTCCAATCCAGCCTCAATGTTATCCCAGGCCCCTGAGGTTATAGGGTTTATGCTATAGTCTTTCTATCCTAACTGGGTGGAATAATGTACAAAGTTACAAATGAAATAAATAACTTTTTATTAGAAATTGGTAAGGCCGGGCGAAGTGGCTCATGCCTTTAATCCCAGCACTTTGGGAGGCTGACGTGGGTGGATCCCAGCACTTTGGGAGGATGACGTGGGTGGTTTCTGGAGTTTGAAACCAGCCTGACTAACATAGTGAAATGCCGTCTCTACTAAAAATAGAAAAAAATTAGCCAAATGTGGTGGTGCGCACCTGTAATCCCAGCTACTTGGGTGGCTGAGGCAGGAGACTTGATTGAACCTGGGAGGCAGAGGTTGCAGTGAGCTGAGATCACACCACCGCCAAAAAAAAAAAAAAAAAAAAAAAAAAAAAAAAAAAAAAGAAAGAGATTGCTCATTTCTCTCCCTGGTTGGGATTCTGTTGGAGTAGAAGAAAGGGGATTCTCTGACCTGTATATTCAGTGGCATGCCAAGGACCAAACAATGGGTGGGGTTTGCTTGGGAGAGAACAACAGGCAGTGCTTGTCATTAGAGATTTTAAAACAATGATAAAGCCAGACTAAAAGTCTTTCTGCTTTCTTTTTTTAGATGGAGTCTCACTCTTGTTGCCCAGGCTGGAGTGCAATGGTGCAATCTCAGCTCACTGCAACCTCCTGCCTCTTGGGTTCAAGCTATTGTCCTGCCTCAGTCTCCTGAGTAGCTGGGATTACAGGCATGCGCCACCACGCCCGGCTAATTTTTGTACGTTTAGTAGAGACAAGGTTTTGCTGTGTTGGCCAGGCTGGTCTCGAACTCTTGACCTCAGGTGATCTGCCCGCCTCAGCCTCCCAAAGTGCTGGGATTACAGGCTTGAGCCACTGAGCCTGACCTCTGCTTTTTATTACTGTCATGTAGTTAGTGATGAAATGCTTCTATCTGAAAACAAATTTATTGTTTTAAATTCTAAAAAATCTCATGATTATTGCTTAAATTTTAATAAAGCAGATGTAATTTTCAAATTAGCACACTTTTATTCTTCTTTACTATATTTTTTTCTGTGTGGAAGATCATTGAAAAGCCTCTGTGTTGTCCTCCTAATATCTCTATCCCTCTATCACTGTCTGTGTCTGTCTGTCTCTCTCTCTCTCTCAATCTGTCTCACACATAGACTCAACTAAATGCATTCATTGTGAGAGTAATGTTTTTTTTTCTTTTTGAGATAGAGTCTTGCTGTGTCACCCAGGCTGGAGTTTAGTGGCACAATCTCAGCTCACTGCAACCTCTGCCTCCTGGGTTCAAGCGATTCTCATGCCTCAGCCTACCAGGTAGCTGAGATTACAGATGCGTGCTGCCAAACCTGGTTAATTCTTGTATTTTTAGTAGAGACAGAGTTTTACTATGTTGACCAGGTTGGTCTTGAACTCCTGACCTCAGGTGATCCCCCTGCCTTGGCCTCCCAAAGTGCTGGGATTACGGGCATGAGCCACTGGGCCTGGTTGGGTTCAGATCTTTAGAGCTCACTTTGAGTGCACCTTGTGTCTCCAATCCCTGTATATAAATACCTGCATTTCAAGAACAAATTTAACATAAACAATACCACAGCAATTTTGGCATCTGAGGAAGAGAACTTGAGTTACTTCAATCATGCCATTATATATGACTTATTATGTGTAACATTTTAAATAAGGAAACACCAAAATGTATTATTTTTGATCGGTGTAAATTTATTTCACAGCTGAGCTGTTTTACTGGATTTGAGTAATGTCTTTAATTAAAATTTATTCTTTTTTTAAAAAAATAGAGATGGAGTCTCGCTCTGTCACCCAGCCTGGAATGTAGTGGCATCATTGTCACTCACTGCCTCAAACTCCTTGGCTCAAGTGGCCTCCCACCTCAGCCTCCCAAGTAGCTGAAGCTATCGGCACAAGCTACCATGCCTGGTTATCCTTTTTTGTTGTTATTATTTTTTAAGCTAAGGAATGAATCAAGAAAATAAAACATTGCATGACTGGTACGATTTAGTTGTCTTAATTGTTTCTTCATATCATTTGGATCTGTGTCTGCCCAAATCTCATGTTGAATTATAATCCCCAATGTTAGAGGTGAGGCTTGGTGGGAGGTGATTGGATCATGGGGGTGGTTTCCTATGAATGGCTTAGCACCATCCCCTTGGTGCTGCTCTTACAGTGTGTGAGTGCTCATAAGATCTAGTTTAAATGTGTGTAGTACCTCCCTTCTCTCTCTCTTGTTCCTGCTCCCACCATGTAAGACAACCTGCTGCCACTTTGTCTTCCACCATGATTGAGAGCTTCCTGAGGCCTCCCCGGAAGCAGAAGCCACTATACTTCCTGTACAGCCTGTAGAAACATGAGCCAGTTAAAACTCTTTTCTTTATAAATTACCCATTCTCAGGTATTTCTTTATAGCAGTGTGAGAATGGACTAATACATTTCTTTTGCAGATATTTCAGTTTTATTAAAATTTACTTATTAACTTGACATTTACATGAAATATTATTATATCAGACTGTAACCAAAAGAGCAAAGTTATTATTTGTTTTACTTTATGATTATTACTAAAAGTTATTTTCTCATATTAATATAAAAATTGACTGTTTCTGATGGCAGACACACTAAGTACGTCACTGCCAATATACAGTCATAGAGTCCTAAATATGGAAGGAAGATAGGGTTGCAACTAAAATTAGATTTTTTTTTTTTTTGAGACAGTGTCTCACTCTGTCACCCAGGCTGGAGTGCAGTGGCACAATCTCGGCTCACTACAACCTCTGCCCCCTGGGCTCAAGCAATCCTCCCACCTCAATCTTCCAAGTGGCTGGTACTACAGGCTTGCACCACCATACCTGGCTATATTTTATATTTTTAGTAGAGACGGGGTTTCACCATGTTGGCCAGGCTGGTGTCAAAGTCCTGACCTCAGGTGATCTGCCCACCTCAGCCTCCCGAGTAACTGGGGCCACAGGTGTGTGCCACCACAACCAGCTACTTTTTTATTTTTATTTTTTTGTATTTTTAGTAGAGATGGGGTCTCACCATGTTGCCCAGGTTAGATTTCTTGATCTGTAATTAAAGCTGTTATATTCCCTGCAAGAGAAAGTAGTCCACTATTTCAGGGGTCTCCAGTCCCCGGGTCACAGGCTGGTATTGCTCTTTGGTTCTTCATTTAGGAATTCCTCATTAAAGAATGAGGCCACACAGCAGGTGAGCGGCAGGCAAGTGAGCAAGCTTCGTCTGTGTTTACAGCTGCTCCCCATCACCCCCATTACTGCCTGAGCTCTGCCTCCTGTCGGATCAGCAGCGGCATTGGGTTCTCGTCTAGGAACATGAATCCTATTGTGAACTATGCATGTGAGGGATCTAGGCTGAGTGCTCCTTATGAGAATCTAATGCCTGATGGTCTGAGGTGGAGCTGAGGCAGTGATGCTAGCACTGGGGAGCAGCTGCAAATACAGATTAGCATTAGCAGAGAGGGTTGACTGCACAGAGACCATAATCAGTTGCTTGCAGACTCGTATCAAAACCCTATCGGTGAGTGGCAAGTGACAATTAACCTGCATCTGGTAGCAGGCTTTATAGTGGCAAGTGAGTTGTACTTCAGTTGTACAGCTGCATCTGGTGGCCTTAAGTCTGTTTGAAACAACTTCAAATCTCCATATGTTCTGGATCAAAGTCAAGGTGAAATATCCTAAGATTCCCGCAAAAGAAAGCACTGAAAAGCCTGCTTCCATTTTCAATATCTTATCTTTGTGAAGCAGGGTTTTCTGCAGTGGCTTCAACCAAAATGAGATTACAGAGTAGCCTGGACATATGGAACACACTTTCAGTGTCACTGTCTCCTATCACCCCCAGATGGGACTATTACAGGAAACAAGCTCAGGACTCCCACTGATTCCACCTTATGGTGAGTTGTATAATTATTTTATTATGTAATACAATGTAATAATAAGAGAAAGTACACAATAAATGTTATGTGCTTGAATCACCCCAAAACCATCTCCCTCCCCACTCCTGGTTCATGGAAAAATTGTCTTCCATGAAACCAGTCCCTGGTGCCAAAAAGGTTGGGGACTGCAGCACTAATTAATTTTGACTTTGGATTCAGAATTAACTGATATATTATTGTACACCATTTGTGAACTAAGTGTAATTCAGAGAATGGAACTACCCCTTAAATATGTTCAAACAATGAACTAAGATTAGCAGCTTCCATTTTTTAAAATTATTTACAGTTTCATTTAGTTCAACTGGGAAGTCAGGGAACCGGAGTATTTTCCAATGGACTTATCTGATTCACATTGTATGCCTATACCAAAACATCTGATGTACCCTATAAATATATACACCTACTATGTACTCACAAAAATTAAAAATACAAAATTAAAAAAAAAAATGCTTTATAGAAAATACTAGTTGGGGATGACCAAGATTACCTAATGTTCCTCTCAGCTTAACTAAACGTTAGACAGTTTTCTTGGGGAAATTTTCATTTATAAATTCTTTCTCTTTTCCTTTGAGATGTAAATCTATTAAAAAGTTTGCTAGTTTTACATTCCAGAAATGTCTTTCTCAAGGGCTTAGGAACCATCTTTCTGAAAAGTAGTTATCAAGGGATAAACCCCTTCTAACTCCCAGTCTTTCCAGAAGGGTAGGAGCCTGATTTCAACGTGAACAAATTAGCAAGCACAGATGACCTTATCTCAGGGGAAAATATTTGTAAATTTAGGAGTAACACAATGTTGTGGGCACATCGTACTGATGAAACTCTCCCTAACCTCCTTCAGTACTTTTTCATAGCTCACCCCACTGCTTTAAACCTTTCTATTCTTTGTTTCAGCAGAGTTGCATTTAGACAATTCTGGCCTCTCTGTTGCAATAGCCTTGAATAAAGCCTTCTTTGTTTAACTTTATCCAGTGCAATTTTTCCTTTGACAAGAATCAGCTAACAGTAGGGGAGAAGGATTTATGTTGATGAATGGAAAGTATTTGATTTCATAAAGGCTAAAGATGCTTTGTGTCTCAAGGGAACTGGCAATGATTTCTTTATTGTGCTGATAGGAGTCCCTTGCTCATGCCTTTTCTGGGACTTCAGAGCACTGAAAACAGGGACATGGGGGTCTTCAAATTCCAACTTTGCTAAGAAAGGAGTGAATAGTTTTTTGTTGTTGTTGAGACAGAGTCTCAGTCTGTCATCCAGGCTGGAGTGCAGTGGCACAATCTCAGCTCACTGCAACCTCCGCATCCCTGGTGCAAGCAGTTCTCATGCCTCAGCCTCCAGGGTAGCTGGGATTACAGGTGCACATGGTCAAGGCTGGCTAATTTTTATTTTTATTGTTTTGTATTTTTAGTAGAGACGGGGTCTTGCTGTGTTGCCCAGGAAGGTCTTGAACTCCTGTACTCAAGTGATCTGCCCACCTCGGCCTCCCAAAGTGCTGGGATTACATACATGAACCACTGTGCCCAGTCAGGAGTGAATACTTTGGATTTCAGCAAGCTGGCTGTATGCCCAAACAATTCTCTGTTATTAACCATTGTTTTTTAGTTATTCACAGAATAAAACCATTGCCTCATGTTTAGTATGATGTGATCCTCACTTAAGAGCTGAATTTTCTACATTGCAGTTTTTTTCATTGCCATTTTGGTGATGTCCATGATCTCAGGGCAAATTGTTATAAAGTATCTTCCCCTCAGAAACACGTATCAATTATAACTACTGATTGGTGACAGAAGGACCAAACGTTTCATGTTTGAAAGAAAAAACCCTAAAGCTCTAAGTGAAGGTTCTATTTGTCAAATGTTTTATTTATTTGTTGGACGGACAATGGCAGTAAGTATGTTTCCACTACAGCAATTAGAATAGGAACTCATTCTGATGTGACATGAGAGCACTCTGTGACGGTGCAGCTGACCGCCTAAATAATCTCTAATCGCTTGGCAGAATATTGTGGCCGGCAAAATGCAGGAAGGAGAAATTCATGCTAAGGACAAGATAACAGTGAGAACTGAGGCTCTGGTGCATATGCAGAGCCTAGGCCTGGGCAGAGCACAGATCTTATGAGGCACTGGTCAAGTGGTAAAGCGAATGTCCAGGCTTAGGTCCAGGTCCAGATGGGAGACTCCAGGGGGTGGCTGGAAGGTGAACTTTGCAGGAGGCTGGTGAAAAACAGGAAAAGCTCCATCTTGCTGATGACTCACCAGCACACATCCGGCGATCCGGACATAGACATGCTGGGGGGTTATAAAACATTCTCAAAAATCTGAAAAACAATCTAGACAAAGACAAAAACAGTCCACATGTGATTTCTATTTTGGAATGTGTAGATCACTCACTTAACCTTCCCTGAGTCTCATGAGCTCTATCTCCAGTTGAAGCCCTGGAAATACATAATGAAGCACAAAAGTCAGCTTTGCTTAATGAGCTCCATGGAAAAGACACACAATAAATAATGACAAGTAAAGCCAAGTGTATCAGAGGAACATAGTAAAGGTGCCTAATGTGGCTTGGAGAGTCAGGGAGGGCTTGTGCTTTATACAAGAGCTTTATATCTAAACTTTTATACAAAGGATGAGAAGTTGGCCAGGCAAAGATGGGAAATTTGTGGAAGGGGTCATGATGGATTTGAGGGCTGGAAGAAATTTGACTCTGGCTAGGGCATAGCGCAGGAACTAGGTTCTCAGACCTGAAGCAGGAGGAATGAATAGAAACTACATCATGGGATCTTGGAAACCAATGTTAAGAAGCTGCCAAAGCACCTCGAGGGGAGAGACTTGATTAGTATTATTTTGAAACATGAATTATTTGGGAAATGTCAAGGTGTCTGAAAAGTGGAATGAGTTAAAATTGAGGAGGGAAACATTCTAGGTAGGTTTTTATTAAAACAACTGAGGTCTTAATGATTGTATATATATGTGTTTCCTAAGACGTGTTGTGTTGAGAATGGTATTTTTTTTCAGCTTAAGTTTAATGAACTTTGTGGTTGTTGTATAGAGCAAAGATAGTCTATTGCACTGAAATGCGGCATTATTAAAATTTTCCACTTCCAGTCCTTCAGAAGACCCAACCAGGTCTTTTAATTCCTGCTCCCATAGTCTGTAAATTCTAAACCTGCTGCTTGCTTTATGGTCAGTAAAATGTTGCAGATAATTTAGTTAGATTTCATGTTTTTGTTTCTTTAATTTACAAGGTAAGTATGACAAGTGTACTGAAGACATCAAAGCTCAGAAAAATACTTAAAAGCAGATATTTTGGCCGGGCGCAGTGGCTCACCCCTGTAATCCCAGCGCTTTGGGAGGCCGAGGCAGGTAGATCACCTGAGGTCAGGAGTTTCAGGTAGATCACCTGAGATCAGGAGTTTGAGACTCGCCTAGCCAACATGGTAAAACCCTGTCTCTACTAAAAGTACAAAATTAGCCAGGCATGGTGGTATGTGCCTGTAATCCCAGGTATTCCAGAGGCTGAGGTAGGAGAATCGTTTAGAACCTGGGAGACGGAGGTTGCATGAGACAAGATCGTGCCACTGCACTCCAGCCTGGGCGACAGAGGGAGACTCTGTGTCCACCAAAAAAAAAAGAAAAAAGAAAAAAAAGCAGATATTTTACAACAAAGGGAAAGTATCCTAGTATCCTAAATTACCACTTACAAATTAGCATTATTTATATAGGATTTCCAGCAAATAGATTAACTCCAAGAATGAGAAACATTTTCTCACTACCTCTGATCATAAAGCAAGCTTTTTAGGAGGTGAAAGGCTGCAGATATTACCTGGAAATGTTTGTTAAACAAAAGCTAACCATTCATTTCACAAATGCATGTTTAATGTCAACAAGACTGATATGTTTAATGTCAGTGTCACCTGAGCTTGTCTCTGAGACTTGCTCTCAAGGGGTCTGCAGTGTAATAGGTGAATCTTATAGTGAATAGGTAGTTTTTGTTGTTGTTGTTGTTTGTTTGTTTGTTTTTTGGAGACAGAGTCTCGCTTTTTCACCCAGGCTGGAGTGGCACAATCTCGGCTCACTGCAGCCTCCGCCTCCAGGGTTCAAGCAATTCTTGTGCCTTAGCCTCCAGGGTAGCTGGGACTACAGGCATGAGCCAGCACGCCCGGCTAATTTTTTGTGTTTTAGTAGAGACAGGGTTTCACCATGTGGCCCAGGCTGGTCTTGAACTCCTGAGCTCAAGCAAGTTGCCCGCCTTAGCCTCCCAAAGTGCAGGATTACAGACGTGAGCCACTGCATCCGGCTAAATAGGTATTACAAGATAGTATTACAGTATTACAGTATTACAGTATTACAAGATAGAGTGCTGGGGTTGCCCATGGAAGGAATGCCTAATCTAGATTTTTGGGTTAGATTTTCCCACCTGCCCAGAAATAAATGCATAATTGAGTGGTGTCATCCAACGGAATGATAAATAAAGCATCTTAGGGTGTGTATTATGTACCCTATGTTTAGGCCTTATTCAGTTTCATGGCAGGAGTCTAGCTATCCAATAAGATAAATCACATATTATTATTGTTTATTCTTGAGAATAAGGGGAGACAGTAGGATGATCTTATTTTTTTTAAATTTATTATTATTATTATTATTATTATTATTCTTTGTTGTTGTTATTGAGATGGAGTTCTGCTCCTGTCACCCAGGCTGGAGTGTAATGACAGCATCTTGGCTTACTGCAATCTCTGCCTCCCAGGTTCAATTGATTCTCTGGCCTCAGCCTCCCGAGTAGCTGGGATTACAGGTGCATGCCACTATACCCGGCTAATTTTTGAAATTTTAGTAGAGACAGGGTTTCGTCATGTTGGCCAGGCTGGTCTGGAACTCTTGACCTCAGATGATCCGCCTGCCTTGCAAAATTTCTGTCTGAATGCAGTAAGTAATAAATGTTAAGGAAATAATGGAGGAAAAGAGTGCCCTAAACACTAGCGGAATGTGAAGATTTGAAGAGATTGTAGCACTCATAGTTGAAGCACAAAATTTGTTTTATAATATTATTTTTTCTGACTGTAACAGTTTAATGATGATTGTATTTTAAGAATATTTCCAGCTGGGTGTGGTGGCTTATGCCTGTAATCCCAGGACTTTGGAATGTGGATAGATCACTTGAGCCCAGGAGTTTGAGAACAGCCTGGGCAACACAGTGTAACGCTTTCTGTACTAAAAATACAAAAATTAACTGGGCATGGTGCCATGCACCTGTAATCCAAGCTACTTGGGAGGCTGAAGCGGGAGGATCACTTGAGCCTAGGAGGTCGAGGCTGCAGTGAACTGTGATCACGCCACTGCGCTCCAGCCTGGGCAACAGAGAAGACCTTCTTAAAAAAAGAAAAAAAAAAAAAAAAAGGAATATATATGCATTTTTGCCTAAAATAAAAATAATATTATTACTGGATTAAAACAGAAAACAAAAGGTCCAGTATAACAAGGGAAGTTTAGAATTCGTGAAGTAAACAGCAAAACCCTTTGAGAATAAGCCACGCTGAAAATCTGGACTATTGCTACTTGTCTCTTAGTACAAAGAAGCCTCCAGATCCAGTTGTGTGAGAAACCAGGAAGAGTTTGTATACAATATTGATTAGAGCTCAAGAGACAGAGTAAAAGTAATTGCTGTTCACAGTGAAAAGGGAGGGTTAAGGAAAACATTATTCCTTCCCTCCAAATACTAACTGCAGTAAGTCCAAGAGTCTGGAAAAAAAAAAAAAAACTTTATGCGTGAAAAAAGTATTGCTCCATGTCTTCTCTTACAAAATGATGGCTCAGTGTCAGATGTTGATAACATGCACTCCAGAGACCATTGTTTGTTTCTAGGCTATTTTTGTTTTGTTTTTTAGAAAATACAAGTCAAGAACTGTTGACAGAAATTGAGTTTATAACACTACAAATTATATGCAGATTGTTTTTCATTTTTTAAAATTCTTGTTCCAGGTGTGATATTACCTTTCTTTACTTGAAAGTCACTAATGCATGTAATATTTTCTCATGTATCGTCGTGTGTGTCTGTGTGTTTGTAAAAATTAGGAGACTGAATTGTACTGTGTATCTTGTATTACTTAGTTACCAGTGGGTGAAGAAAGCCTATTCTTGGGTGGCTGTTGTTTATCCATCACTGAGTGGATATCTGAGTAAATGCTAAGCCATTGTTTGTATAAGCAGAAAGGCCCAAATCACAAACTGCGTGTGGTGCAGCTTTGCTGTGACTCCGCTAGGAACAGAGAATTTATTTCAAGCTCTTAGGCTTCAGACATTTATGGAACAAATTCATTTCGTTCTCTGAATTTCAAAATTTACACTAGCAGAAAGCTCTTTCCTCCCACCCACCTTCCCCAAAGAAATTCTAAAAACAAAACAAAACAACAACAACAAAAAACTTCTATTTACACATATTAAGGCAGAACTTTTTTGGTTGGGGTGAAGTTGCTGCCCATTGTCTTTCTGCTGCTTAACTTTCTCCTCAAACTCCTGAGGTTCCACCCTAGCCTCAGCCACAAGGAATCTTCAAAGATTTCCCTTAGAAAATGTTGCTCTGGTGCCTAATGTCCCACAGCCAATTTAGAACCAGTTCTGAAGTTTAGTGCCATATAGAAAAGTACAAAACCTTAGCACACTCGAGCTCCTGACCTCAGGTGATCTGCTTGCCTTGGCCTCCCAAAGTGCTGGGATCACAGGCGTGAGCCACCGCGCCTGGCTGACCTTACTCATTTGAAAAAGAAATGCTGTATGCAGAATTAGGAGCAATCTTGGAGGCCAAGATTAAGTCTTGCCAGATTTTTCAAACCACCTTTCTCAAGTAAGATCCATTACCCACTGAAAAGGGCAGGAATGCTTCTCTCTTGATAAACTTTCCCTTAGAGGTGAGGAAATGCTCAGGATTAAAGTGTCTGGTTTTTCCCACTGTGCTTGATCCCGAAGTACTGAAGCCAGCAAGATGATAACCTCAATGGCCTAGAAATAAAAATGTTTGTATTAGTCACAGAGATTAACTTTCTTCCTAGAAAGGTGACTCTGTAAAGACATATCATGATCTTGGTCGGCAATTTTTCAGAAGCAGGGTGTTCTGGAAGGAAATGGAAGAGGGGAAGCCGAAAGATGGCAGGTGGACTTGAGGCTTAGTGTGGAATATTCGCTTTCCTAACCACATGTGTATTCACGTGCTTACTAAAATCTCAAGCCTTGGACTCAGAACTGGGAACAAATTCTTACTTAGTCATGTAGTGGCTATGTAATAACAGCATGTCATTTAACTTTTGATAAACCCCACTTTCTATATTTGTATGATGAGAGTTAAATAGTTTTCATTTGAGACTGAGCCTTAGAGGAAAGAATACATGTGAAAGAAACTGGCAAAACTGGCACAGTTCCTGAAAGGTTTGGGGGCTCAGTGAAGGCTGGTTTTTACCTCCAGTGACTGTGATAGTGGATATTAAACCAAACAAGCCCATCTAAACTTTCTTAAAAACAAACTTCCCTGCTTCCAGAGCTTGCTGCATACTGGGAAACAACTTTCTACAAAAGAGAAAGGAATTTTAATTGTGATGTGGGAAAGGATATTCTGAGAACTAAAATAAATAAAATAAAATAATGATAAAAAGCAAAATCTCTCCCCCAAATTAAGAACAATATTCTCTACTTCATTTTGGTTCATTACAATTGCCTCTAAATTTTTTTTTATTTTTATTTTTTGAGACAGAGCCTCGCTCTGTTGCCCAGGCTGGAGTGCAGTGGCACGATCTCAGCTCACTGCAAATTCTGCCTCCCATGTTCAAGTGATCCTCATGCCTCAGCCTTCAAAGTAGCTGGAACTACAGGTGTGCACCACCACACTCAGTTAATTTTTTTTTTTGGTATTTTTATTAGAGATGGGGTTCACCATGTTGGCCAGGCTGGTCAAACCATTTTCCAGGCAACACTAACACAATGATGTTAGCAACAAAAGCATTCATTATTGTTTTCATTTCAAAGGGCTTTCCTACAAGATAATTCATTAATCAAGTTAGGAATATTAACATATATAGTATTAAATCAGTTCTAGACTGATTGGGACAGATTGTCAAGGAAATGATTTTATAAAAGAAAGGGTTTATTGATGACTATGATTTTCAAGGAGAGATGAGACTTGAATAGGCCTTGAAAAATACCCAGAATTTGTTCAAATGATTGCCACGAGGAAAACGAAAACTATATGTCAAAGGAAACCTGCATTTGGTTTAGCTAAAGAAACAAAAATGTGCCTGGTGAGGACGTTTTAGTGTCTGCATAGTGTGTGTGTCTGTATGTTTGCAGCTTGTGTGTGTGAGTGTGTGTGTGTGTGTGCATGCATACATGTGTGTTTGGGGGTGGGTGGGTAATGCATAATATCTGGGAAATGTCACTTAAACCTAATAGGCTACATTCAAGTTTAAAATAGGATATCTAGATGATTAAAGTGGTTTCATTTAAAAAAAAAAAAAACTTCAGGGCAGTTCTCTGTTTCAGTTTCCTCTGTTACTATGTTGTGTCTTTCTCAGCATCATTAAAGACTGCTTAGATTACTTAACATATATCAGTGAATGGGGATACATTTGTAAGTGAAGAGTATTGTAGTTGCTAAGATTTACTCTTAAAATCATCACCCAGCTGGACACAGCGGCTCACACCTGTAATTCCAGCACGTTGGGAGGCCAAGGCGTGTAGATCACTTGAGATCAGGAGTTTGAGACCAGCCTGACCAACATAGGAAAACCCCATGTCTACTAAAAATACAAAAAATTACCTGGGCATGGTAGCACATGCCTGTAATCGCAGCTACTCTGGAGGCTGAACAGGAGAATCACTTTAACCTGGGAGGCGGAGGTTGCAGTGAGCTGAGATCACATCACTGCACTCCAGCCTGGATGACAGAGTAGAATTCTATCAGAAAAAAGAAAGAAAGAGAGAAAGAGAGAAAGAGAAAGAAAGAGAAAGAGAGAGAGAGAGGGAAAGAGAGGGAAAGAAAGGGAAAGAAAGAAAAGGAAGGAAGGAAGGAAGGAAGGAAGGAAGGAAGGAAGGAAGGAAAAGAAAGAAAGAAAGCCATTGCCCACCTTAAATGTAGAGGCTGAAAGCCTAGGGGATGTCTGATGGAGAATACCTTTTCTTTTTTCAATACAAATGGGAGAACTTGGGGGAAGCTGTGTAAACCAAGCCCTGAGGAATTAATGTGCATTAGGAGTTTAACACTGGGGGAGGAATTGTCATTTTTGTGTATGTAATTCCTCCAAACTGCCAAGAGCCACTCTTTCTAAACATACAGGTACTACTAATTTAACACATGAGTTCTTGAGTTCTTTGTTCCTCATCTGCATGTGTTTTCAGGTTGTCTACCTTTGATCATTTCACTTCATATTCATTCCTGCATCAGTATAGATAATATTCAAATTAGCTCATTTTGAGCAAGGAATGAGCTCAGTTTAATGAGGAAATGAGTAAAACTCTTGACATGAAAGATGAGAGTTTTAGATTGTTCATCCCATATATTGCAAAAAATAATATGGCATTTGATATAGTTTGGTTGTGTTCCCACCCAAATCTCATCTTGAATTGTAGTTCCCATAATCTCCACGTGTCATGAGAGGGACTCAGTGGGAGGTAATTGAATCATGAGGGTGGTTTCCCCCATTTTATTTTGTGATAGTACGTTCTCATGAGATCTCAGGGTTTTATAGGGGGCTTCCCCTTTTACTCTACTCTCATTCTTCTCTCTCCTGCTGTCTTGTGAGGAAGGATGTGTTTGCTTCCCCTTCCAACCTGATTGTAAGTTTCCTGAGGCCTCCCCAGCCACGCTGAACTGTGAGTCAATTAAACCTCTTTCGTTTATAAATTACCCAGTCTCAGGTCTTGGGTGTTTTTTCATAGCAGCGTGAGAATGGACTAATACAGAATTAATTCCCATTTATTATTGAAAAGGATCAGAAACACACTCGTTACTGACGAATTGTTCTAGATTAAAGGAGGCAAAAGAAACATGACAACTGAATGCAATCATAATTTAAGATTTCCTTTTGTTCTTAAAAATACTATTGGGACAATGGCAAAATCTGCATAAGGTCTGCAGATTAGATGATAATATGTCAATGCTAATTTTCTGATTTTTGAGAATTGTATTGTGTTTATGTAGGAGGAGATTTTTACTTTTTGTTAAGAAATATTAAAGCATATAGGAATAAAGGCAAAGTATTTCTTCAAAGTACTCTCAAACAGTTCAAAAAAATAATATAGATTATATAGGCAGATACATAGACCAAGAGTGACAGAGAGTGAGAAAGAGAGAGACAGAACATGTGCAAATGTAAAATGCTGATGTGGGGGATATTGGAGAAGAGTAGAATGGTAGTTGGGAATTATTTGTATATTCTTGGAATTTTTCTATAAGCCTGAAATTATTATTATCTTGACAAAATAAATAATTAAAATATATCCTTTGTTGACTTCTTTCTCATGAAAAATGAGACATGGTTTTATTTACCCTACACACCTCTGTGAAACTCAAAGTTCTGTATGAGATTCTGGCATTCCTCTATAATTGTGTCTTCTACGATCCACTCGTCCATTCCAAAATTTTGTAAGGTGGTCAGACTGAACCATCTCATAGTTTTCCAGGATTCACCATGAGAGAAGGCAATTCCTTATAATGAAGAAAATGTCCTTAAATTATTACTTCTAGGCTTTTTGAAATTTAATTTTTAAGTACAAGTAAAAATTAAAACTAAGAGGTGAATTCTCCCTGTTGAAAATAAAAGAAGAAACGTCTCCCTCTCTCCTTTCTTTACTTAGAGCATTTACTCAAAAAACTTTGTAAGTACTGTCTCTTTTCTTTGAAATGTTCATAAATCCTTTTGAAACAAGATAGTTCTTTTATCAGCTTTACGATTCAAGAATACCTTTCTCAGGGACTTGGGGACAATCTTTTTGAATATAAACATCAAAGGAGATAGCACCCTATCTCTCAGTTTCTGTGTGAGGTTAGGAGTCTAACTTCAGTGGGTACTTCTTCAAGTTGCAAAACTACCTCCTGTCACAAAGAGATGATAAATTTATTTTTCCTTTTTATAAAGCCAATTGACATAAATGGTCATCCCAATTGCCAGGTGAATCTAGAATAAACACTGTGACAAATAGTGTGGTCAAGTCCTCTTATTTAGGGACTAGTTTATCTTGAGGACATGTATCTAATGGGTTGCATCTGATTGGCCATATAAAAGGGTGAGATTTCTTTGTGTTTTTGCAGTCTCTTAGTGGATAGTGATACACATTATTCTGGTTTAATGCTTCTTCAATAATGAAAGTGTTTTCTGTCTGTGTCACTCTTGTGGAGAAGATTTCTGGGTTGGGAGAAGATTTTGTTTTTATTTACAGTTGCTCAACACATTCGATAAAAATTTCTTGATTACCTGCTATATGCTTACATCATGCGAGTTGTAGTTAAGCAGTTGATGAACAATAGCAAACAAAATATTTTTTGCCAGGGAAAAATGCAGATTACCCAAGTAAAAAGTTAGAAATAAATAATTACCAAGAATTATAGCCAAATTTCTACATCAGTGCTATACATACTAATATCTAGAGACACAGTATTGTAGCACATAGATGCTCAATAAATGTTTACTGAATTAACAGATATGTGAATCTGTACATAGCTAGAGGGAATAAAAATGATCAGTCAAACAAAGTTTATTAGAAGAGTTTGAGCAGATGCTAACACTTTATAGAAAAATAAGGAAGGAGAGTGTTGCTAAGGTTGTTAACATTTTTCATGATGAAATTTGTGGTGAAAGTGACATTATTCTCTCTGTGTCAGTCCTAGCCCCAGACCTTCTTTTATTTGCATTTTTCTATAGAGTTGCAAAAGACATGGGAGGATTTTTAAAATTTGATTGGTAACCAGAAATAGAAAAACTAGAATAGACTAAGGCAACCTAGGTTTTAGAAATGGGGCAATATGGTCTCAACATGAAGGAATAGAAACTCCAGAGTTGCTGTTGCCACCTCACATCAGGGGTCAGGCCTTCCTTTGAAAGGATAGCAATGAAGGATTAGATTCTGCTCTCATTGAATTATTGGATTAGTATAATGTTACTCTATGAATCATGCATTACATAAAACTCATTCATAACAAATATGTGATTCTTCAGACTCATCTTTACATTTAAAATTTTACATTTTAGAATACAGTATTAGGACATTAAGGACCCACAGAAGTCACTGTATCTTTCAGAGAATAAAATATTCATGTAATCATGGAGAACATTAGTATCATGAAGGTTTGAAGTTCTTTTAAATATTGGCAAAGAAGCCCTCAATATATTTAAGATTTTTTGATTATCCTCATTATTGGTTGTATTTAATGCTTCTTTGCATGCCTGGTAATCTTTGATTGGCCATTAGACGTTGTGAATTAAACTTTGTCAGGTACCGAATATTTTTATATTTATTTAACTATTCTGGGGCTTTATTCTACAATGACATTACATTATTTGGAAACAGTTTAATTTGGGTCTTTTTTTTTGATTTCGTAGTCATTTTCAGAACTGTCTTAGTCTTGGGCTAAATAATCTTTTTTTTTTTTTTTTTTTTTTTTTGAGAAGCAGAGTCTTCCTCTGTTTCACAGGCTAGAGTGCAGAGGCGCCATCACTGCTTACTGCAGTCTTGACTGTCAGTGCTCAAACAATCCTCCTACCTCAGCCTCTTGAGTAGTTGAGACTATAGGCAGGTGCCACCATGCTCAGCTAGTTTTTAAATTTATTGTAGAGAGGAGGTGTCACTATGTTGCCTAGGGTGGTCTCAAATTCCTAGCCTCAAGTGATCCTCCCACCTCGAGCTCCCAAAGTGTTGGGATTACAGGCATAAGCCACAATGTTTGGCCATCTTATGCTAGTTATTTTTCACCTCTGAGACAAGACCTTTCTGAGTATTTTACACAATACCCCATGAATTATGAAGTTTTCATCTGGGTGGTGGTTACAGGCACTATTATTTCCCACCCTGTTAAATATCAGGCACTACTCCCTCTAATCCTTTTTAGTAGTGCTTTCCCTGGCCCCAGGTAGTTCTTCCAACGCGCATACACTAATTAGTATTTTGCTGAATATTTGAGGGACCTTATGTAAATCAGAAGGGTTCTTTCTGTCTACAGTTCTCTCTGGCTATCTGTTTTGCACACTTCAACTGTACTGTCTCCCTGGATTCAAAGCAATGCATTCTCAACTCAGGAATCTGCTGGGTTTCCACTTCCTGGACTGCAACCTAAAAACTCTCATCAGGCAGTAAGTTGAGAAGATAGTAGACCTTACCTCATTTGTTTCACATCTTTCATGGATAACTGTGTTTTGTTACCTGATGTCCAATGTCTTGCCATGTATTTTTTTCCAATTTTTGTTTGTTTGGTTGGTTCAAGTTTGGTTCCTTTGAATACATTTCAGTCAGATGTGGAAGTTGGAAGGCCTGTAAAATATATTAAGTGAAAATATAAACAATAGGCAAAAGAGTGTATAGTTTGATCTCGATTACACAAAGGAAATCAAACATTTGTTTATGTATACTTTTTAAGGATCTAACTAAACTGTAGTCGTAGCAGCATCTGTTAGGAAGAAAAGGGCATCAGTGTAGTGGTAAAGGAAAGGGAAGCTATCACTTGTCATTTTGAAAAATAATTAGTACTGTTAGATTTTTTTGCTATATACTTGCCATAAATGTGTATTATTTTCATAATTTAAAAAATTGTCTCAGAATTAAGGAAGGTGTGAAGAAAACTTGTTTGTTTTTTCTTCCTAATTCATAATAAGTTAAGACTTTGCTTGTGTTTGTGTATGTGTATGTGTGTGTGACTATGTGATATAGCAAGTCAGGGGTGGGGTATTAATTCCGGGGAGATGTTTAATTTGTCATGCCTGAAAATTAATGGAGCATGGAGGGTCATCCTTGAAACATATAGTTTTGATAACATGCAATTTAATTGTTTATATTAACATGATAATACTTATGAGTTTATAATATACTTGCTTATTATAAATACCTATGTGTATGTACAGAATAAACACAATAAGCCTATGAGATTAGGCATTGTTACCGTCATCTTTGGTGAGAAAATAGAAATAAGTAAACTTTCTAAGGTTACATAACAAGTAAAAGAGAGAGTTTGGATCCAATCTAGGCAGACTGGCTCCAGAACCTACACTTTAATCACAACATTTTACTCTTTTCATAGTTATTTAAGTGTCCTTCATGACAACCATTTTATCTTGAATTTAAGTGATAATCACTTAAGGTGCTATGACTGGAATTGGCTACAATATCAGGATGTAAAATGAGCAGCAACTGGCCATGAGCTTCAGTGTCTGTAGGTCCAAACCAAGAGGCTGATTCTGCAGGCAAAAATGCATTTTAAAACTATTCTAGGGCCTGGTAACCATGGCACCATTATATAAGTTTCTAAGTAGGCAGGGGAAATTAAAGCAAGAAGCAACAGGCTAAATATACATAAACCTGGTAACACACAAGATTGGAAACAGGAGGCAGTTGGGAGTGCATGGAGAATTCTTTAAGCCAGACAGCATACACATTAGTTTACTGAGTCTATCGAAACAAAGTGCCACAAATTGATTGGCTTAAACAACAGAAATTTGTTTTATCTTAAGTCTACAGGCTAGAAGTTCAAGGTTGAAATGTCCACATTGCTGGATTCTTCCGAAGACCTCTCTTCTTGGCTTATCCATGGTCCCCTTCTCCATGTCATCAAACGGGTCATTTCTCCGTGTGTGCTTGTATCCTAATTGTCTCTTCTTGTAGGGATATCAGTCATATTAGGTTAGGACCCAGACATATGACCACATATAACTTTAATTACCTTTTAAAGACTCTGTGTCCAAATACAAATACAGGAACATTCTGAGTACTGGGTGTTAAGACGTCAATGTATGAATTTTGGGGAATGTAATTCAGCTCATAACAGGTTACTGAAAATTAAGGCACAGGCAGGTAGACAATTATGGAGGTCACAAACTTGTTTGGGCACCAACCACTAAGCCAAAATTTTTTGGGCTGAAGTCAATGAGAAAGAAGATGGTTTATTATTCTAATTGGCCCTTTTCATACTTTTTTCCTCATAAAAAGGTATGTGAAAGTGATCTCAAAATTCTGTTTGTACTTTTTTTTCGTATTTTAAAACTATGCCTTAATACTAATTATACAATTTTGATTTGTATTAATATATGCAGTGCTTGATTATAGACATATATCAATCACAACTGCTTTTATAACCTTAGATGTTACAAACATAACCTACTGCCTGGATTCTTAAAGTATGATCCAAAATTTTTTCCCCTTAATCCCAAAATATTACACCATGGTGATTAATATCTAGACCTAGGAAGGGCCTGATTCAGCATCATAACTAAAACAATGTGGCCTTTGGCACCAAAAAGATCTGAATTTTAATTCAATTTTGCCCCTTTTATTATGTTGCTTGTGGCAAGCTACTTAAACTCTATGACTCAATATGTAGTATTACTCATCTAGGGAATTTATCAATACATATGTAAATACATGTTTGTATATAAACATGATTTCTTGGCCAGTTGTCCATATTTGTTAATGAATGGGCATGTAATTATAGGGCATTAGATGACCACAATTCCAACTTAAAAGCTGGGAAATTTGATCTCCAAAATTTGACCCACTTAAGTAGATTTGTAGATAGAAATTATTAGGTAAATAGTTGGTTCTCTCTCTCTCTCTCTCTCTCTTTTTAAATCAGAGTGTCATTCTGTCGCCCAGGCTGGAGTGCAGTGGTGCCATCTCAGCTCACTGAAACCTCCGCCTCCCAGGTTCAAGTGATTCTCCTGTCTCAGCCTCCCAAGTAGCTAGAATCATAGGTGCTCGCCACCATGCCTGGCTAATTTTAGTGTTTTTAGTAGAGGTGAGGTTTCACTGTGTTGGTCAGGCTGGTCTTGAACTTCTGACCTCAAGTGATCTGCCCACCTCAGTGTCCCAAAGTGCTGGGAATCCAGACGTGAAGCTCCACACCCCTCCAATATTTGGTTCTTTATAAAATGTGCTATTATTATTATTAATGTCTTTCTCACTGCAGCCAAGACTATCAGCCATGATTCTGTAATTGTTTCACTTAAGAAGTAACTTCAGTATCTATTGGACACCAGAATACCAAACTTTCTCAAGAATATTTATTGGGAGTTACATATAAATGGAATCTGGGTTATATAGTAATCTGTAAATACAGAAAAATATGCCCATTATTCCCCAAATTGGTGACCTCGTCAGTAAATTGGACTCCTGTATATATTGTTTAACTCTGATAAAATCCCTAGATAAGTAAAGTATAGTCTCACATCATCTCCTGCATAGGCAGATGTGATTTTGTGAAATATTTATTTGGTCTTCATCCCCATCTCTTGGTATACAACTCCTAAATTCCTTGGAATTTCCAAAGTAATCAGTGTCCTTTTGTATGTTAATGAGTTGACTGGTGGCTGGCAGTCCCTGGGTAGCTTCAGAATGAGGCATGGTCACAGGAAAGACCAAGGCTATGACTAAAGGGTTGGAACTTTCAACTCCACCTCACAACCCCTATGGAGGGAGAGGGGCTGAAGGTTAGGTTGATCATGAATGGCCAATACTTAATCAATTTTGCCTATTTAATGAATCTTGCATAAAACCAGAAATGAACTGGGCTGTTTGTTTGTTTTGTTTTTGAGACAGGGTCTTGCTCTATTGTCCAGGCAATCATGGCCCACTGCAGCCTCAACCTGCTGGGCTCAAGTGATCCTCCTGCCTCAGCCTCCTGAGTAGCTGGGAGTACAAGCGCACACCACCACATCTGGCCAATTATTTATTTATTTTTTTTTGTGGAGATGGGAAAGAAAGGAAGAACGTTAAAAAAAAATATATATGAGGTTGAGTGTGGTGGCTCATGCCTGTAATTCCAGCACTTTGTGAGACTGAGGCAGGAGGATCACTTAAGCCCAGGTGTTTGAGACCAGACCGTAGAACATGGTGAGACCTGATTTTAAAAAACAAAAAACAAACAAAAAAAAAAACCCAAAAAACAACTTTACAAATTAGCCAGGCTTGGTGGTGTCTGTAGTCCCAGCTACTCGGGAAGTTGAGGTGGGAGCATGACTTGAGCCTGGGAGGTGGAGGCTGCAGTGAGCCATGATTACGCCACTGCATTTCAGCCTGGGTGACAGAAGGAGACCTTGTCTCAAATAAATAAATAAATAAATAAATAAATAGAAAAAAAGGAAAAAATGAGAAAAGATATAAAAATAATTCTAGATTCACAGATAGCCATACCATATGTCGGGGCTCAGAAAACAAAATGAAGACTACAGCAGCAGCCTCAAAAACAATAGCTTTTCTCTGATGTTCTCCAGGCCTCCTTTCTCTCAGTCCCATTCTCCCCTGAGACCATAGAAACAAGAAACTCTCTTCCCCAAGGCGTGTCATAGAAACAAGAATGTCTTTTCCCGAATGCCAGCCATAAAACCCAAAATTATTCCATATAAAAACTGGCCATAATGAAATCATTTGACCTACCTTCTTTGACTGTAGGTCATAAGACGTCCATTTCAGAAAGGGTCCTGCCTCATACTCAGAAGAAAGGAACACTACACAGCGAAACCAAGAAAAATCTAGACAGACAGGCCTCACTGGGTGACACAGTTTGGGTGTTTGCTCCCCAGGTCTCACGTTGAAATGTAATCCACGATGTTGGAGATGAGGCCTGGTGAGAGGTGTTTGGGTCACGGGGGCAGATCCCTCATGAATAGCTCGGTGCTGTCCTTATGATACTTGTAAGATCTGGTTGTTTAAAAGTGTGTGGCACCTCCCCCCCTCCCTCTTGCTCCTGTTCTCACCATATGTTGTGCCTGCTCCCCTTTCACCTTCTGCCATGAGTAAAAGCTCCACAAGAAGCTGAGCAGATGCCCGTGCCATGATTGTGCAGCCTGCAGAACCACAAATCAATTAAACTTCCTTTATTTATAAATGACCCAGTCTCAGATATTTCTTCACAGTGATGCAAGAACAAACTAACACACTGGGTTTTCCCACTTAGTCTGTAAGCATTAGGTCATGCCTTTTCTGTCCAACCATTTCTTCATGACTGTCAATACTTTGTTAAACCTAAGCATAAAAATGGAAATTTCCCCTGTAGCCTGCCACAAGCATCATCATAAAAGGAGCGAATTTGAATTCCAATTCAGATCTTTTTGGGTCAAAGGCCACATTCTTTTAGAATGTTGAGTCTTCATTCTGAGGGCTCCAGTGTATACATATTCAACAAATTTGTATGCCTTTTCTCCTATTAATTAATCTCTCATGTCAGTGATTTTTTTTAGCAGGCTTTCAGAGAGCCAAGGGCCTTGGCATCCACACACATATATGATATCTTTTGGTTCATGATATTCGCCACACATACATATACACACTCATCCTAAAATCACCCCAGAGTCTTTCAAGCAAATAAGTGGGAGTAAGTCTGGATCTTCACATTTACTATTGAACTTTACCTTATTTTTCTTGCCACATTCTTCTTTAGTGTGAATATTAACTTGAATTAATTTATATGTAAATGTACCCCATAATCTATATAGCTTCAATATTCAGTAGAATCTGTCAGATAAAAAATAAATCCAACACAGTAAGGAGCGGCTTTAATTCCAAAGAATTATTGGCAGGGAGGAAAAGGGACTATTGTAACCGAGTAGGAGGGACTCTTGAAATATGGAGAATGCTAAGACCATAGGTCTATTACTGTCTTAAGGGTTTGGAGAGATATAAACAAGGCCAGAAAGAACTGGTTGGAGAAGCAGCCTAAAAGAGTGGCATGATTGGAGACAAGATCAGAGAGTATTTCACTATGGGGCAGTATATTCTCGGGAGAGGTTCTGTGCTGGTTAAGCTGAGGGTGAGCCAAAGTTCAGCAGCCTATGGGGAGGAGAGAAGCTTAACCAACTTGGTTAATGTGCATTTTTGTTTCAATTGATTAGTAAAAACAAGTAGTTCAGCTAAGCATTTATGCAGTAAAGTATAGGAATTTGGAGGGTCTGTGCTTGGCCTTGTCATAGGTAAACAAGGGAGTATCTATGAGTCTTGTCTAAGTCGTATAGGTAAGGGTGCTTTCTTGCAGTAAGTCATTCTGGAACACAAAAGAGTGTGTGTATATGGTGGCGGAGGGAATCCCTTTAACCTTCACCATTTTCTAAGAGCACAAGGCTCAGGTAAAATTAAATATTGTCAAATCTCCACTGTTTAATATTTGGCATGTTAATTGAAAAACATGTTTAAAATGAGAAAAAAGATTTAGAGAACAAAGATCTACACATATGCATTTATTCGAAAACCTTGTATTACAAGACATCGTGGTGTATGTTACCACAGGATAGACAGCTTGGCTTAATTCCACGAGTTGAGTAAAATACATGTCAGTAAAAAGAAAAACAAAAAACTTCTGTGTGCTGGTTAAAAAAATGATGAGAAGATCATTTTGCCTGATTTTGCTCACTTCAGACATGTGACTTTTTAATATCATTGTGTATAAATATATAATGATATCTGAAAGGAATATATTACCCTGGACTTTTGAAGATGTCTAAAGGGCTTGCACAGAGTGACTGAACCTACAAATCATAGTGCAAAATTGTATAATTCACTATATGCATGAATGGTCAATACACTAAAAGGAATGCATTTTGCGATCTGATATAAATTCTCATTTCTTTCTTTTTTTTTTTTTTTGGTGGTGGACGGGCTGTGGATAGAGTCATGCTATGTCACTCAGGCTGGAGTACAATGGCGCAACGCAATCTCAGGTCACTGCAACCTCTGCCCCCTGGGTTTAAGCAATTCTCCTGCCTCAGCCTCCTGAGTAGCTGGGATTACAGGCCTAGCTAATTTTTGTATTTTTAGTAGAGACAGGGTTTCACCATGTTGGGCAGGCTGGTCTCAAATTCCTGACCTCGTGATCCACCCACCTAGGCCTCCCAAAGTGTTGGGATTACAGGTGTGAGCCGCTGGGCCCTACCTAAGTTCTCATTCCTAGCTCACTAAAAAACTAGTGATTTTAAGCAAACAAACAAACAAGCAAACAAACAAACAATAGTGTTTCTAGGAGACTAGTTTTGGGTTGAATTAGATTCTTTATAGGTCAGATCCTAAAGATACTCCTGTGTCTCCCAATTGTTTCTTCTTACACTATTTTGCTTTAGGATACTTTGCCCTGAGATTTTAAATTTAGCCTTCATTAATTAAATAATGTAATTCACTTATTCAAAGAATAGTAGAGAGGTGTGCATCAATGAATGTGTGTTTTGATTTTCTCTATTATAAACTAAATCCTGGCTATCTGTTTGCTGGTGAAATCAACAAACAGATAACCAGGATGTAGTGGAGTATCATAACAGCTCACTGCTTGTGTGCTCTGGTCCCTGCATACCTTTCCTCCCCCCTTGGCAGCATTTTATCTATAAAAGAAGTATATTCTGTATGTTTTTATCATGGACATGTAGAACTCATTTTGAACTAAAAAATCACTTTCTGCTTGAAATCAAGGATAAAATGAATTTCCTTAATGCACAACACATTAAACATCCACAATTATTAAACCACCAGTTTATGGAGCAGTACTTTTTAGTCATTTTATGCCCCATTTTGTGTATATTCCACTAGAATTTTGGAAGAAGGATGGCTAGGAATTTGTCCCCAGCTCACTCCTTCAATAAGAATAAAAGACTTTTCCGAAGTAAAATAGAGCTAATTCTGTAATGCAAGTCCAGGAAATAGAAATCTCCCAGGGTCATGGTTCACTACTCTTTATTCCTCTGCCCAAAATGGCAACTCTCTTTCTTGCTCTTCCTCTCTTATTTTTTCTTTTAATGAACAATTCAGTTACATAGCCATTGAGTTGGGTAGAACAAGGTAGGTGTCCACAGCCAGTGATGAAGGGATGTGATGGTTGAGATCACGACATGTTGGAGCCTGAGCAGTGTGAGGTGTGTGTGCCTGTAAGAGGGCTGCTCCCTGGAGAGAATAAGAGCCAAGAGGCGTGAGAAGAGTAACCACAGGGAAGAGTGGTCTGGTGTGCATTGTCATAGCCTTGTGCAGGGTAAAGTGGCATACACAGAGGGGAAACCCTGGTTATGGAGCCTGATTGTGAGTGGTGTGGAAGCCATGTGCATGGAGAATGGGGCAACAATAGTGATGAAAGACTGGCTACATACAGGAGCTTGATCAATTAAGTAATTATAGTAAGGATGATAGGAATCTGATTTGTTGCTGTTGGAGAAGGGAGTCTCCTGTCTTGGCCTCCCAAAGTATTAAGATTACAGGTGTGAGCCACCATGCACAGCAACAAACCTATGGTTTTGGATAGAATCAGTTATTTTATAACATGACATGCTGATTACTTAAAATTGTTGTGCCACGCAGAATTACACAGTAAAACTCACAAGGCTTATGGAGCACAAAACTCAAATACTTCATTACTGACACACACACGAAAGATTGAAGCTTAAAAATGATAGTACAGTTTAAATATGTTAAGTGGGTAAGAAGTACATAAATATTATACTAAATATGCCACTTTACCTTGAAAAGGACCTGAAGTTTGCTTGTGGGAGTGGGGAACAGAAGAATTGCAACTTATGAAATGGCAGAAGAGGTTTGCTTGAAATCAGACAGAAAGCTGTGACATTAGATGAGCTGGGTATAGCTCATAGCACATGAGATGAACTGAGGTAATATAGAGATTTGTGCATGTGTGCATATTTTGTGTCCAGGCTTGTTTCAGCTGGATGCAGTTTTCTGGTTTCATCTTGTGTTTCTTATAAACAAAATAATGCATAAGCAAACACAAAATATATACTATGCTCAATTTGTTCCTTAGTATGTCAACTGTACTGAAACAGATTCTCATTTTCAAAACAAGCATTATAGCAGAACTTATTGAATATTAAAATATATAGATAGATATAGAAATAATTGTAGATGAAAATATATGCCTTCAGAGACATTTATATTCCCTATCTCTACAACTGAGAGGGCTGGAGAAAGGCAACATCCCAGTAGCAATGAGCACACCTAACTTGCAGATCTCAGACTCTAAATACAACTAAAAGAAATCAGAGACCAGGTGCGGTGGCTCATGTCTGTAATCCCAGCAATTTGGGAGGCGAGGCGGGTGGATCATCTGAGGTCAGGAGTTCAGGACCAGTCTGACCAACCCTGTCTCTACTAAATACAAAAAATTAGCCAGGCTTGGTGGCGGGCTCCTGTAATCGCAGCTACTCGGGAGGCTGAGACAGGAGAATCTCTTGAACTTGGGAGATGGAGTTTGCAGTGAGCCGAGATTGCACCACTGCATTCCAGCCTGGGAAACAAGACCAAAATTTTGTCTCAAAAACAAACAAACAAAAAACAAACAAAAAGAGACAAAAACAAAGAAATTAGGAATTGAGAAAAGAGCTACAATAGGAAAAGGATAAGATGAACACATCTCAGAAAGACATAGGAACCAGCATGAATAGACTTACACTAGCAAATCTGGGACAATCTCACTATCACAACAAATGTTTTTATAATGTATTGTAAATAATTTAATAAAATAAAAAAATGAATCTATTGTGATAAAAGTTAATAAATGAATGCATTGAAAGATTAAGGAGGAACGGGACATTGACATAGGGATGTGGGACATTTCATATTGCTTTCACAGAAAATAAAATGAACTATAAAACAAAACAAGAAGCTTTATAGTGGAGAAACATGCTCTTCATCGATGATGGAAGTGAATAATCATTAATAATGGAACAAGTTCAAAAATAATTCTACCTGGTAGGATGCAATTCAGTATATAGGCTCACTTTTGTGATATTGCTCTTAAAGTTGTATAACCTAAATCTAATCATGGGGAAACATCAGAAAAACCCAGATTGAGGACATTCTATGAAATAACTAGCCTACGATCTTCAAAAGTGTCAAGGTCATGCAAGTCAGAGAAACACCAAGGAACTGTTCCAGATTGAAGGACTAAAGAGGCAAGCAACTAGGTATAAAATAGGATCCTGAACTAGATCCTTTTGCTATAATGGACATCATTAAAACATTTGGTAAAACTTGAATGGGGTATCAGGATCCGATGGTTGTTATAGCCTGAATTGTGTGTCCCACCCCATCCTCAAAATACCTCTGCAGAATAGGTATTATCTCTTTTTATAACTGAATTCAGAGGCTCAGAGAGAAAGTATTCTGTCTAAAGACACTTAAATAGTAAAACACTAAGAAAGGATTAAATTCAAGGCCAAAAGAAGGGAGAAGGACTTTGTTCAAAAGAAGGTCTCATATAATTTGTATATATATAATATATAATATAATATATTTTTATATATAATATATGATATCATTATATATAATATATAACATATATCATACATAATATATAATATATCATATATCATACATTATATCATATAATATATAATATATGATATATAATATATCATACATTATATCATATATTATTATATATTTATATAAAATATATAATATATATTTATATAGAATATATATAGAATATATAATTATATATATAATTATGTATTTTATATATATATATTTTTTGCAGATGGTGTCTTGCTCTGTTGCCCCGGCTGGGGTGCTATGGCATGATCTTGGCTCACTGCAATCTCTGCCTCCTGGATTCAAGTGATTCTCCTGCCTCAGCCTCCTGAGTAGCTGGGATTACAGGTGCATGCCACCATGCCTGGCTAATTTTTGTATTTTTAGTAGGGGGGGATATTACCATGGCCAGGCTGATCTCGAACTGCTGACCTCAGGTGATCTGCCCGCCTCAGTCTCCCAAAGTGCTGGAATTACAGGTGTGAGCCACTGCGCCCAGCCTGATGGAATTATACTTTCTATCAAATTAATTCTTGGAAGTGTCTGTCTGGTTAACAAAACCGGGGTGCACTGTAACTGCTGTCATTTCAGTTAGATGAAGCTGGAATAGATACTACTCTGAGAGATTTTCAATGAACACCCATCAAAATAAGGCCAAGATAAAAGCCAAAATTATTAGTTAGAAAAGACTCGATTTTATACTCCTAAAATAGAAGGGAACTTAGGTCTGGAGTTGGACGGGGATAGAGGAAGGTGGCTCAGGAAGTAAAGGGAAGAGTGGAGAGATCCTATAGTTCATGGATTTGTTAACGCCTCCCATTTGTTAATCTCCCCCGCCGACCTACTCCACGTTAGCACTCACACTCTTACACAAATAACTTCTATCTTCAAAAAGAGAAGAAGAAATTGATTGAGCAGACTTCCAATCTTTCATTTCATGAGCAGGGTGGTCTCCAGAGGAAAGAGTATCAGCTTTATTTTCAGAAGAATTGGTCCTTAATCCAGTCTCTTCTTAGCTGTATGCTTTGTTTATGTCATTTAAAAATTTTTTCTGACAAGTTTTCCTTGAGTGGCTGAATTTGATTTAGGTTCTTGTCTCCTCCTATGTGTACCACCCTGTATGCTACCATAATAGAACCTGTTAGTATAGGCACTTTAGTATGTCACTGATCCACCAGCTATACTCTAGGAAAAGCTGCAAACAACTTTTTTTTGTGGTCAAGAGCTTTATTTTATATGACTTTGTATTTATAGAGTCAAACTTAGCCAGTGCTTAATGAATTATTATTGAATAAATGAGTAACCAGATAAATTTTAAAAAGGGTCCCTTTGCTTCTTTGAGACTGATTGCCTTGGTTTGTTCAAGTCATTCAATTATTTATCCATTCATCCACTAAACAAGCTTCCCTAAAACATGTGCTCTATTGAAGATGTGAGGGTTACAAAGAAATAAATGAATTGTGTCTGCTCTTAAAAGAGCAGACTTTAAATGGAACATGGAACATTATCGAGTTGTAAAATACATGGAGTGACATCTTTAAACCTTATTTAAGTGGGGAGATGGGAGCTTCAATGTGTCCCTCTTACCTTGTCCACAATTAAACTAGAGGACCTCTCCTGAGCTATGCATTAACCTGGCCTGAAGGATGTGAAACCTTTAGATTCTGGGAATACACCAATGACAAAACCTACAGAGAACTTCCCTCCTCTGTGTTGGAGGAAAGTCTGGAAGCAGTTGTAGAGAGTCATGGGGTAATGTTCTGCTGGTTTGCAGAGATTTGTGAATTCCCAGTGGATGGTGACGTAGCTTCTCAATTGAGTGTTCCTGAAATGACAGTGGTCTTTCTGGTCCCCCATAGGTGGCAGGAGGGCTTGGCAGATACCTTGAGCTTCTTTTGGCCCTGATTCTAAGATAACAGGAAGCTTTGGCAGCTGAAAAAAACTAAAGAACAAAGAGATTTCCTTTAGGTGCCAATCCAGGGGAGTTCTGTTTTGGCATCTGGCAAAACTTTAATCCATTCAGCCAGAGATTACTGTTCCTTCCTTCATTTTTAAGATTTTTGTCACCCAAGGTATCTCAGCAGCTGGAATTTAACCCTCAGTGAATAGACAAAAAGAAAACGGACAATCTATCTAATGGTTCCAGCACTCAAAGTGAAGAGAATCAAGAAAACACCCAAAGTAAGTGGCTCCTAACAAAACACAGCTACTAGTGAAGTCCCCCTATACCCCTGTTCAGCAGAGTGTTCTTGTCTTGTGCAAGAAACAGGTTACAGACTGTGGAAAAAAGGGTTGGGGAAGCTTGAAGATTGTAGCTTTCACCAAAGGGTCTGAAATTGCAGTTAGTAATCATGAGTCAATCTTTCAGATTTAGATAAGAAAAAAAAATAACAAAAACTTCCTGAAATTGATCATGTTAAGTACAGCTTGAGATTTCTATTATCATAAATAGAGTATTAGTTAACATCCTAAATGTTTTTTTTGTGTGTGTGTGAACAGATAAAGTATAATGTTATATAAGTTTTGCAGACAGATTTTGAACTTGAACAAAAGTAGCACCCCTCTCCAATAAACAAAATTATAAAAGTAAGGAAATTCAAGCATGGCATATATACATGCATGCGTGTGCACGCGCGCACGCGCACACACACACACACACACACACACAGAGATTTGCTGGACCTACAAAAACGGACCATGATTTGCAAACAATGAAACAAACAAAAATAAATTGATGAAATGGATGAATAGAACCAATGAAATAACGATCGGGAAGATCTTGTATAAGAGTCCAAGCAGACTTGCCATATGAATAACAAGAGTGCCAGAAAAAGAAAAAATTAACAGTTGAAGAGGACAAAGTTACTAAATAGTAGAACAAAATGTATCTGAACAGAAGACTCAAGTATTACAATTGAAATGCTTCACCAAATTCCAGGCAAGATAGATAAAAAAGATATTATTCTACTGTGAAAAGAAGACCACTAACTCAGAACTGGAAAAGTAAGGCTTTTTTACCTACAAGAACTGCCCTGTAGAAAGGCAGGAGAGAATGTTTACAAGCCAGGGAGTGAAGATGATCATGAGCCAGTTCCTTAGCACATAAAAATGACAGACTGACTTACATGTTCCTAAGTATACCCAAGGCCCTCCAAGATTTGCTTTATGACCAGCAGAGTGGGGAGGAGGTCTCATTACCCTGGTAATGAAATGATTCTTTGTAAGGATCAGAAGGGAGAGAACAGTGGACTTTATAAGTGAGCACACTCCAAAACACCTATTTGAAAGAAGTTCTGATGTGTGTTTAAAAGAAGTCAACAATGTCAAGTAAGATACATGAACAAAATATACATGATGTATTTTTTTCAAGGAATAAAATATTAAATAATCCACTCTTAGTTATAATTTGTAAGTTCATTCAGAAGCTGGCGTTCTGTTAATTATGGGAGGACTGATTGCCTTGTTGGTACCTAGATATATCTTGGGAAAATTTCAGGACTCCAAGGCTAGAAGAAAAATCTTAAAAGCTTCCAGATAGAAAAAATAAGTTACTTGATTTTTCTTAAAAATGATCTTTTGACTATGTCAGTTATCTTTTCTAAAACTTAACTTTTTACAACATTCTATAATGAGTCATTAACTTGATTTTTTAAAAATAGCAAATACATGACAAATAATATATTTAAATTGAGTGTGGACTAAATATGAAGTGTGTGTGTGTGTGTGTGTGTGTGGTGTGCGCACATGTGCTTGTTACTGACATGAATTCCAACTACCAAAGAAAGGAGACTCAAAGACTAATGTTTTATTTTATAACAATATTTAATTATTGGACATTTTATACAAAATAGGCTTTGATCAGATAGCATTTGAGCTCATTGCAAATAGTAAACATGCAAAAGGAATTCAGAATAATATTCAGGCAAGGATACAACATTACTAACTAGACCATTTTTAAAATGAAAAGCACTACCTAAAATCATCATATTACTACTTTACACACATGCATTTCTTTAATTTGTTTTTTACATAGATTTCTCACATCTATTCTTGCTTCACGGGTTTCAGTTTTATAATTTTGGGAATTGAAGACATAGTGTCTACATTAAGAAACTGACATGTTTACTCTGTATTTACTCACTGCCAAAAGCATTTTGGGAATCCTGGAGAAGATCTATTTGATTATCTGTTTTATGAGTCACATCCCCTCAATTAGTCATTGAAGAGCAAGAGACAGCATCAGACATAAGGACATCTTTACACTGGCCATTTGAGACTTAGGATGTATTCACTCTGGTCCATACTCTCTTTGGTTACTGCCTTTTTTTTTTTGGACTTGATTCTTCATAATGGGAAAGGAAGCTGGAGAGCAGGAATGGTGTTTAGACTTCAGGTTCCAGCTGGCTGTGGTCACCATGTCCATGGAAGTGATGGTCAGGCTCTCTCAATATAGGCACCTTTAAAAAAACAAGTTTGGGGGCACTTAATAGTTTATTTCACTGTGCTTGTCAGAAGTTAGTATTGAAATAAAAATATTTTTGGTAATTATTATTCAAGCTTGGAAAGAACTGGGAATAAAAATTGTTTGAGTTGAAGAAAAATAAAAGAATAAAATATTTATCTCACCCACCCTGACTACATTCCTGCTTTTGCAAACTAATTCTCCCTGAAATTTTGCTGAGAACACCCAAACATCTATCCTTCTCAAGCTTTGCAGGAAATAATTTGGGGGAAAGTATCAATAGAGTAAAGAGAAACTGGAGGATAGAAAGAGGCTGATGTTTTGTTATTCATTTTGATGTGTACTCACTTTTGATGTGTACTCACTCAAATTCTTCAACTTTATGTGTTTCACTTGCTTTTGACTACTTTTACCTATGGCATAGTTTATAATTATGTTAAATTTCTTTTTTTTTTTTTTAACCAAATAAACCTGTGGACCATATATGGTATAAAATCTCACACTATTTCTGATAATTCATATTATTTTTATGAATAGCTTTTTTATGGCTCTCAGAGGAGTGAAACAACATTTGCTAACTAAATTCTTTCTTTTCTTTATCTAACCTCTGCTTTAGAAAATACCATAACTTCTGATTTTATCTGGCTGGGCACATCATCTCAATTTCTCTCTATATATAGGTAGTTCATTCAGTTCCTTTTTATTTATGTATTTTTCTTTTACACTTGACATCCCATGGAAAGAAAATTTTTAAATTTATTATTTATTATTTTTGTAGAGAGTTGGACCCAGGCTGGTCCTGAACTCCTGGCATCAAACAATCCCAAAGTGCTGGGATTACATGTGTGAGCTACCATGCCAGGCTAATTCAATTTCATCACACATATGCCACACAGATATCTAGGCTTGAAGTGAGTAAAGCTTTCACTAATGAAGCCATCATTCACATTCTTGTTTAGAATACTGTACAGTACCTCCCAATAAACAGAATCATCATAGCAGTCCTGGTTAGATGGCTGTCCGCAAAAAGGCAACTTTAGAATTAAACCTGTGACAGTAGAGGGAAAATGAGTCATGTCGTGATGCTGAAGAGGAAAATCTACTTGCATAGTAGTTAATATCCTATTATAAAATCATCCCCTTTAGTTGGCATAATTACTTTACTGCCAGAAGATTAGAACATTTTTGAATTTAGCAATTGACTTGCTCATTAATTATCGATTGTAAATAATCTGAGAGCATAAGATACAGGGAAGTGTTCGCTTTTTATGCTGACCTGTAATCAGACCTCCAACAATTGCTGTTCCAATAGAGGAACCCAGTGCAGCTGCCTGCATGGCCACAGACCTAAGGAAGCAAACAAAAAAGAATCAGTGTCTTTCCTGGACCTCAACCAAAGAAAGTCTCACCCACTGAAGGTGTGGATGACTGCCATCTTCAGGCCAGAATGTAACATTACACACCAGCAAATTAAGCATTTGTTACAATTTTTCTTTCATATTCTTATTTTCTTTGAAACTCTTGAACAGTATTAGAAAATTCTGAGATATAACTAAAAGAAGAGAATCATCTTTTAATGTAAAATTTGGAAATAAGACGTTCCTTAGAAAAGGTTTAGCACTCTCAAAAAATTGATCCCTGATCTGATTTATTTAATAAATATTGAGTATCCACTCTCTGTCAGTTTCTTTCCTAGGCAATGAGGATAGAGTAATAAATAAAACAACATGAACTACTATCTATCCTCACTCCATTTTAATGAAATAGTTATGACAAAATTAGAAAAATCTATCAATAAGTTCAGAAAAGCTAATTTCCACATATAGTGTAGAGATAGCTCATTGAAGATATTTAAGTATATCTCTATATGTCATATTAGAAGTCGTTGCCTTAAACTGAAATTAGTAAAGGATTGTTTGTAATTTTGATAATGAAAGAATGTGATAAAAGGCCATTGAAGTGCATAAAGGTGTTGTATGAATGACAAATGACCTAGGAATGTGGGAATCTTCTTAGCAAAGTGGCTTACTCATAGCAGGCAGTTAATAAAGAGCTGTTTAAAGATTGAATGAGTGACTCCAATGAATAAAACAATAGGAAAATGAGAGTTTTGTTAGTCTTCCAGTCTCATCATCCAAGGGAGAGGATGCACTAAACTCAGATTCCTTTTTTTTTCTCCTTATTTGAAAGGTTTAAATATTTAAATATATATAAAAAACTGCACAAGTAACGTATAATTGTGAAAACATTAAAAACTGAAGATAACAAAAAGAAGCAGAAAAGTTTAATATTCCTCAGATTGTATCAGAATAAAAATGTAAAATAAAAACATGTATTTTTATAAAAATGCAATCATGCTATATTACTTATTTTCCCATTAAATATGTTTTAGGGGTCTGTTTATGTGAGTCAGTGTAGATCTGGACCACAGTTTGAATTGCTACAGAGTATTACACTGTGCAAAGTACTGGTTGTTTCCAGTTTTTCATATTTTTAAAAATGCTGTGAGAACATCTCTTCTGAACAAGCTTATGAACTTGTCTGATTATTTTCCTAATATAAAACCTATCTAGAAATGAGAATATTAGTAAAAGGCTACATATACCTCTTTTTTTGAGACGGAGTCTCGCTGTGTTGCCAGACTGGAGTGAAGTGAGGTGATCTCAGCTCACTGCAATCTCCTCCCTCCACATTCAAGCAATTCTCCTGACTCAGCCTCCCAAGTAGCTGGGATTATAGGCGCCCACCACCATGCCTGGGTACTTTTTGTATTTTTAGTAGAGACGGGGTTGCTCCATATTGGCCAGACTGGTCTCAAACTCCTGACCTCAGATGATCCACCTGCCTCGGCCTCCCAGAGTGCTAGGATTACAGGTTTGAGCCACTGCGCCCGGCCTATATACTTCTTAAGAACTTTTCCAAATAGAAAATTGTACAATTTTGATTCCAATTTTTTACTTTAGCCACTATTCAGTATTATTAATTCATGCTTTATCACTTTGATAAGTGAAAAACTGGTAGCTTGTTTTAATTTGCATTTCTTTGATTACAAATGAAGTTGAGTATTTTATATATACTTATTTATTTGATTTTCTTCTTTTGTAAATTTCCTGTTATTTTTACAGGAATTTGCCAAGATCTTTTACAAGGTCTTAAAAGATATTTTTGATAACAAGTGTTCTGTGATCAAATAAACTTGGAAAACAATGACTTATACAAAATTAACAGCATTACTAAAGTTATGCTGTCATAATTTGCAAAAATGTCCCTTAAGAATATTAACTTTCCCTTGTTCTATGCTTATCAAAAACCTGATTTGCATTTTAATATTCTGAAGAGACACATGTAAGTAGTCCTGGCCCTCAGGCGATATTTTATTTGGTGTGAGATATGTAAATTTTACCCAAGTGAATGGACCTTCAAGGCTTGCCCCCCTTCCCCTCTGATACTCCTCTACCTCCTGACCCCACCAACGAATACATTGAGAAGATGTTTCTAAATCTGCATTTTCAAGGACTAGACCCACAACTCTGAGACTTACCCAATGTCTGACCACCCAGCGAGGCCTGCCCTTTGAGAGCCAAATAGACTAGTTTTATTGCATCTGTGAAACTGGTCTAGGCATGATGCTCAAGAATTCTTAACCATAGGCACCTCCTAGTGTGTTTGCACAGTGTATGCACACTGCAACACTGAGGAGTTGAGCTCATTCACACATGCTTTTATCATGCTTAATTTGCATTAAAATATTTTCGTGTTTGATTTCTGCAGTCTCTGGAACTGAAAAAGATGTGCATATTCTGGAGTTGTCTTCTAAATTTGCAAAAAGGGTTAAAAAACATAGAACAAATGTGTCAACTGTACACATGAAGAAGGAAGCAAACTATGTAGTAGGAGATATGATTAAATGAGTTTTTCAAGTATGTACTATTATTGATCTCAATGGGGTTAAATTTTAATCTGCTAAAATTGAAGATAAGATTTTTCTTTTTAAATTAGTGGTCATTCAGACATTTCTAGACATACATTTCCCTCTTCTTCATGCTTTCAATTGGATTTAAAAATTGAGTGTTCTACTACACAGCCATAAAAAAAATGAGTTCATGTCCTTTGCAGGGACACGGATGAGGCTGGAAACCGTCATTCTCAGCAAACTAACACAGGAACAGAAAACCAAACACCACATGTTCTCACTTATAAGTGGGAGTTGAACAATGAGAACACATGGACATAGGGAGGGGAACATCACACAACCGGACCTGTTGGGAGGTGGGGTACAAGGGGAGGGAGAGCATTAGGACAAATAACTAATGCACACAGGGCTTAAAACCTAGATGACTGGTTGATGGGTGCAGCAAACCACTATGGCACGTGTATACCTATGTAATAAACCTGCAAGTTCTGCACATGTATCCCAGACCTTAAAGTATGCACAATTTTAAAAAATTGAGCATTCTGATTCCTCTTTGTTTACTCTGAGGGATCTGGACTCTACGATCTTCCTAGCTTTTTCACATGGATGACATTCATACCAAGTCGTTCCAGTATTGTGGCATCCCTTCCATTCTCTGGGGTTTGCTTGATAGTTGTTCTTCCTCTGGTCATTTAAGTAAACATGTATACCCAACTCAGGGAAGAATCTACGTCTGATAGAGCTAGAAGGGATTTTGGAGAATAAATATTCCAATCTTCTTATTTTACAGAGGAGAAGACTGAAAACCAGAAATGCTGAGTGATACCTCAGAGGTGACGTAACTAGTTAGTAGCAGAGTTGGGGCCATATACCAGCGTTGTTGATTCTGTAGAACTAACTGCTTTCTGTCTTATTCCAACTCATTCTTCTTTGTATGGATTGGATGGAACTGACTGTTCAGTTCATCATATGTGCCTCCTCCTCCATTTTGGAGGGATCAAGAAAAAGACTAAGCCTTCTATAATCTAACTGTGATTATCAAATTTCCCCATCTGCTAGGAGACAGTTGTTTCTGGAAAAGACATTTAAAATAAAATTGTTAATTTTTTTAAATTAACAATTTCAGTTAAGATGCCTCTTCCAATGTAATTTTATTCTAATGATCTTCTCTCTCAGGTGCATCTCTTTGGCTCCAGTAAAGACAATACAGACCATGGTCAGAACTGCTAAAATGAAAACTCTCCCATCACTAATTTCTCAAAGTGAGAGAAAACATCATGGGACCACAGGGGATGGAAAACCCATTCTTTTACTCACGTGTTGGAGGCACCCAATGCTACTGCCGCAATGCCTGCAAGGCCTCCTATTACACCAGGTAAGCCGTGGAGGTTATGGACCCCACATGTATCATGGATCCTCAGTTTAGTAGTAAAAAGTGGCTAAAATTTTAAAAGGAGGAAAGTTTATTATTTTGTTAAACGTATAGAACTGAAGCAGAGCTATAGCTGAGCTCTATTCTTCCATGCAGAATTATTTTATAATTATTTTTTATGTATATTTAAGGTATAAAGCATGATGTTATGAGGTACATATAGAGAGTAAAAAAAGTCACTATAGTGAAGAATATTAACGTCTCCATCATCTTATATAGTTATTTTTTTTTGTGGTAAAAGCAGCTAAAAATCTCCTCATTTAGAATAAATCTTGTATACAGATATACAGTACAATTTTACTACTATAATCCTGATGCTGTGCATTGAGAAGTGTTCATTCTGTATTTCTGCTACTTTGCATTCTCTGACCTACATCTCCCCATTTTCTTCTCCACCCAGAAGAAATTTTGTGTGTAGCACAGATCTCCATCCACATCTGAAGTCCACTTAAGTTAAAGGATTTGAGTAGATATTTGTGGCAAAACTGGCCATTTCAGTCTTTAGTGGATGGGTTTGAAGGGAGTCATTTCACATCCTATTGCTTCTCACCTACTGATGACATCCTAAATCTCTCTCTCTTTCTTTTTTCTTTTAAGATGGAGTCTCACTCTGTCACCCAGGATGGAGGCTAATGGCGCCATCTCCGCTCACTGCAACCTCTGCTTCCCGAGTTCAAGCGATTCTCCTGCCTCAGCCTCCCCAGTAGCTGGGATTACAGGTGCCTGCCACCATGCCTGGCTAATTTTTGTAGTTTTTTTTTTTTTTTTTTTTTTTTTTTAGTAGAGACGAGGGTTTCACCATGTTGGCCAGGCTGATCTCGAACTCCTGACCTCAGGTGATCCACCCGCCTCAGCCTCCCAAAGTGCTGGGATTACAAGTGTGAGCCACCATGCTTGGCCGACATCCTAAATCTCTTAAAAGAGCAGAGTCCTTAATTACATAAGACGAATGACAACAACAACTTCAATGGAACAGCCCCAAAGGAAAGTAATGTCCATGTACTTAACATTTAATTCAAACTAAATTATAAATAATTGATATCAGATTCTTTCCTGTTACACAGAAGTTAGGGCAGAGTAGAACCACTGAACCACTGAAATGGGAGTAGTATTTCCTAAAAGAAGGCAAATGGCCTCCAAATAAAAATGTTTATAAAATAAAACTTCATAGCTTTTTTCTGCTGGTGGGACATGTGAGAAAAATGGTGCATATTCAGAGTTTGACTGAGAATATCTGCCGTACTTACAGTCAGGAACTTGTATCCAATCACAGAGACCGCTCCTGCAATGCTCCCAAGGGTCATAGAACCGAATGGGTGAATTGCCATATCCGCACAAGTGCCCACGGCAACTCCTCCAGCAAGGGTGGCATTCTGAATGTGAACCTGTGTGAGCAGCAGAAACATAAATGAGGCAAGCTGGATGATGGAGAATTTAGAAGGATCAGAGGATTCTAGAGTTCAAGAGACCCATATCACATTCTTCAGCTGAAAGGGCTATTGGTTCTTTTTTAAAAAGAGGGTTGTTTGGATTTATAGAAGGCCTTTTTTTCAAGAAGTTGACATTTGGTATCTTTCTTGCCAGTCCCTTGGTAGTGAATGAGTAATCAGTTTAACTCATTAAGGCCAGTGGTGGAAGGCATTTGAGAAAATCAAAAGATGTTGTAGTGGGAGGGTAGGAGTGTTTAGAGTAAATATTCTCGCAATGTTTTGTCTATTTGTGCAGTTTTGGGAACACATTTGTGGTTATCATGAACCAAAAGATGACTATGGCCACCGTGTGTTTTGTAGTCTATGATATTCCAATATTCAAAGAGGAAATGTAGAGACGTTGAAATGTACACATTACATATGAAAGACAATAGTTTTTGCAAATGTCACTGGATTGAGGACATTTGAGGATGAAGGACAGAGGAATTGATTTTTTTTTTTTTGAGATGGAGTCTTGCTCTGTCTCCTAGGCTGGAGAGAAGTGGCATGATTTTGGCTTACTGTGACCTCCACCTCCCGGGTTCAAGTGATTCTGCTGCCTCAGCCTCCCTAGTAGCTGGAATTACAGGTGCATGCCACCGTGTCCAGTTATTTTTGTGTTTTTAGTATAGATGGGGTTTCACCATGTTGGCCAGGCTATTCTGGAATTTCTGACCTGAGGTGATCCACCTGCCTTGGCCTCCCAAAGCACTGGGAGTACAGGCATGAGCCACCGTGCCTGGCCAGGAATCAATTTTTGTTTAGCAGAATTTCTCAGAAAAATTACAGTCTGGCTGTTCTGTCTGAGAAGCAGAGGTCATCGTACTTTTAAAAGAGAAACACTGAACTGTGCAATTTTTTATTTTCATTGTTTTTAATGACCTCTCATGAGACAATTTGTGGAGAATTAAGATACATGTCCTCAGCTATGCTTAAAAAATAAATTACAATAGCCTTTTCCTCCCCACTCCACCCCACCTGCCCCACCCAGCTAGAAAGGTAGACTGGCTGATCTGACGGGTTACTCCTTTACTGGTGTTTCTCTAGCTCATAAGCAAGAAACTCAAGAGACTAATCTGGGGAAATTTTAAAAATATTTTATTTTAAACTAATTGCAGACACATAAAAGTTGTAAAAATACTACAGAATGTTTCCATATATCCCTCATCCATTTTCTCAAATAAGATGTTAATCTTACATAACCATGGAAAGGAAATTAGCATTGATAAAATACTAGTAAAGACCTTATTTGAATTTCACCATTATTCCCGCTGAAATTTTTTCCAGTATCTTATTGAAGATCCCACATTGCATTTGCTTGTTATTTCTTTGAGAGGAATGTTTGCAGTTGGGAAAATAGAATCAGTGTGCATCATCCCACTCTCTTTTTCTGCTGTTTGATAAATCTTGTTTCTAAGAAATCTTTTCTCAGAACTTGGGAGCAGTTAACTCTATTATTAAAGAAATATACTTCAAATCAAAGATTTTTACAAGACTACCTTCATTCTCTATTAGACTGTAAATTCCTTGAGAACATTTTTTAATTTTCCAGGGTAATTTTTATTATTATTATTGGTTTTTTTGTGTGTGTGTGAGACGGAGTTTTACTCTTGTTGCCTAGTCTGGAGTGCAATGGCACACTGCAACCTCCACCTCCCAGGTTCAAGCGATTCTCCTGCCTCAGCCTCCTAAGTGGCTGGGATTACAGGCGCTCACCACCACGTCTGGTTAACTTTTTTTTTTTTTTTTGTATTTTTATTAGAGACAGGGTTTCACTATGTTGGCCAGTCTGGTCTCAAACTCCTGACCTCAGGTAATCCTCCTGCTTAGGCCTCCCAAAGTGCTGGGATTACAGGCATGAGCCACCACACCCAGCCTAGGGTACAGATTTGATGAATAAGTGAATTAATGAATAAATGTTGCTATTTTTAAACATTCTACAAAGTGTGCTTCTGATTTGTCTTGGGAGTTCAGCAGTGATGTGGAAATTACCTACTACTTATCTGAGCAACTGTCAGTGTCGTGAAGTGAAATTTCCATGAGGGCTAAGGCGGCACTTACCATGTTGAGCTTGCCTCGGCGCTCCACTAGGCTGGAGAAGGCAAAGGCTGTGACCACACAGGCAGCGAGAGAGAAGTATGTGTTTACAATGGCCCTGGACTGTTTGTCTCCAGGTTCAGCAATGGCCGAGTTAAAGCTGGGCCAAAACATCCATAGAAAGAGAGTCCCTGTAGTGAACCCAAAGAGGGGATATTAGTTCTGAATATGGAAGACAGTCCAAAAGATGCAGCTTGCTTTATTTATTCATTTATTTTTGAGACAGAGTGTCCCTTTGTCGCCCAGGCTGGAGTGCAGTGGCTCGATCTCTGCTCACTGCAACTTCCACCTCCTGGGTTCAAGCAATTCTCCTGCCTCAGCCTCCTGAGTATCTGGGATTACAGGTGCGGGCTACCATGCCCACCTAATTTTTTTTTTTTGTATTTTTAGTAGAGATGGGGTTTCAGCATGTTGGTCAGGCGGGTCTTGAACTCCTGACCTCGTGATCCACCCGCCTTGGCCTCCCAAAGTGTTGGGATTACAGGTGTGAGCCACTGCGCCCAGCCTGGAGGATGTAGTTTCCTTTGGCCACTGACAATGTCTCTCTTTAGGCTGGATTATCTACTGTTAAGAGAAAAGACAAGAATTGAGCCAGCATAAAGTAGTATGCAAAAGATGCTCCTTTTTTCAAAGTTTAATTAAATTTACTATTATTATTTTTTAGAGATGGAGTCTTACTGTGTTTCCCAGGCTGGACTCAAACTCCTGGGCTCAGGCAATCCCACCTCAGTCTCCTGAGTAGCTGAGGCTACTGTCGTTCACTACCATGCTTGGCTTGGATGGTTTTTTTTTGAGCATCTCACACCTGTGTTGACGTTAACCTTCCCTGGCCCCTTTTCAAATAGATAAGGTTCAGGCAAGTTTATCCACACTCACCAATCATTGCAAACAAGTCTGAGTAGTAAGTGGACTCTTCATTTTTATGCTCCCTTCTCAGTGCAGATCGATACAAGATGCCTGCTACAGCCAAGCCAAAGTAGGCCCCAAACGCATGGATCGTCATTGATGCTCCAATGTCAGAGGCCTGAAGGGACAAGATAACATTCATATAAATAGAGGTGAACCTGAGACTCATTTATGGGAGGAAAGTCAATGAAAGAATTGCATTGTTGATTAAACAACTTAAAAAAATTAAAGAGGGACAGAAAGATTGTGTCAGAGAAAGAGGGGTAAAACAGGGAGTAAAATAGAAATAGCACAGAATTTGGGGCCACACACCACTGACTTTCAATCCTAGGTCAGTTACTTCCTTGCGATGTGACTTTAGACAAATTATTAAACATCTCTGATCTAAGGGTTCTGTAAAATGGGGAAATGTTACCCACACTCAACAGAGTTTGTGGTGAGACTTAGCTAAGACCACATTTCTAAAGCACTAGTTCCCTAGTGGGCACACAAGACATGCAAGGTTACTTCTCTAGGTGATGGAGATTTTGAGTGAAATATGTATTGCACAGCCTGGCATGGTGGTGCCTGCCTTGTAGTCCCAGCTACTGGGGAGGCTGAGGCAGGAGAATGACTTGAGCCTAGGAGTTTGAGGTTACAGTGAGCTATGATTGTCACATTGCACTCCAACCTAGGTGACAAAGCAAGAACTAATCTCAAAATAAATAAATAAATAAATAAATAGATAGATATTGCTTGTGATAAAAAACGAAGATGATATGTTCACTTGAAATTGCAGTTAAAGCTCACTTAATTGTAATTCAAGACTTGAAACTTCAAAAAACCAGAATTTTTACCCATATTTGTTTTTTTATTTGGCTCTATGATGACCTGAAAACCAGTTGAGGTCCCAGATTCATTTGAAGAGATTTAGATTCCTCTTTAGGATATGGTGTGGATTTGACCCAGTTTTCTACATTTCCATCCCCTAGAGGGAATACTCAGAGGGTCAAATTCTAGACATTCATCTGTACTTATAGACAGTAAGATGACACATATCTATTTATGAAAGATTTCCAAATTTAAGTAAAAATGGTCTCCTAGTTGTTGTTCCTTTGTTTGCTAGACATAGACAGACCCAGTCCCCTTGAAGATCCACACTTGGTTGGAATGAGTCAAATATCTTCCCAGCATATATGAGCTATCTAGCAATCTTTACCCTCCCAGCAACACTTAGTCCCCTTCCAGCTGGGAAACCTTGCTTTGCTTCACCAGGTGGCTTCAGGAAGATGGGAGGTGGTGATTAATCATGCTTGGACTTTCCAAATACCATGTGAGCCTGTGCCTCTCTTGAAATGCTCACATATTTGTAGGCAAAATAACCTTCTATTTTTCCCTTTGAAATCATCGAATAAGTCTTCATTCAGCTAGCACACAGAGTTGACAGAGTCTTTATTAATCGGACCCACTTACCTTGGTGGTTTCATCTGGTATCGGTCAAGTCCTTTCACCTTACTCTAAAAGTTTTCTTTTAGTTCTTCATCACCAATTCAAGACTGTGGTTGTTGTTACTTTGGCTTGAAGAACGTTTCTCTCCACTAGTTACTTGAAAACTTCTAGGTATCTTTTAGGTCCAGTGTAACTGTCACTTCGTCAGGGAACCCCTCCTTGATTCTATAATCTAAACTAATCTTCCAGTTACACTTTCTCATAGTCCCACCGTACATATTTTTCATAGCATGTATTGCAATTTATAATAACATTTGTGTGTTTGTGTCTTTGGGTGGGTAGATGAATGTGCAATTCTTTATTTGTTTTCTGTCTCTCCCACTAGAGTGTAAGCTCTATAAAAACAGGAACTTTCATATTTTGTTTGTCATTGAGTCCCCAACATCTAGAAAGTTGTCAAAAATATTTGCAGTTGATTTGACGTTAATAGAAATATAAACAAAATCACAAAGTACTAGAGAGTGCCCCAAAGTGTTCTTTATTTATTTATTATTCCTGGGAGGAATCAGTGAAATATTTGTGGAGAAAAAAGTTTGACTGAGGCCTTAACAAAAACCACTAGAAGGCTTTATATAGGGCTATTCACCTAGTAGTAAAAATATAAAAAGGAATTGATCATTGATGGGCAAAAGAAGAGTTGAGGAATTAGAACAATCTGGAGGTGAATTCGGACTCTGGCAAGTCATTCAGTATCTGTGATAATCAGTTTTTATGGTGTATATATATGATAATAAAAATAATACCTACCATGCAGTGTTGTTGTGAAGATGAAATGAGATAATGTTTACAAAACTCCTACTTAACAGTAGGCACTCAGTAAATGATGGTTATTGTTACTATTTGCTATGGTATCACTCTCACCAAGATTTGCTCCCATATACCGTAGACATCCATTGTTTTTTGTAGCCAGAACCGATGCCCAAAGCTAGGTAAGTATAAATTTTCTAACTCTTACCTTAAATATTTCACCAACCAGATATTCATTGCCAGCAAATACAGCAATTTCTATAATTGTCATGATCAGCATTTGGGTGGGGCTCGTTTTTCCCAGGACAGCTCCAAAAGATATCAGAACTGTGGCTGTGCTGAAGTCTGCATTTATCATGCTGAGGGGAAACAAGAATAAATTGAAGAGTAATGCACACCTAACATAAAACTGACCAAAGTGCAATCCCATCTCCCACCAGGCCCATCCGGTGCTTCCCAGGCTTACTCATCATCTCCCACTTCCTTACTCCTCCTCCAACTAAAGAGTTTCTTTAGTTGCTCTAATGTATATATTTTAACTTACCTTTTATCTCATTTAGGGTTTTACTTTATATTCATTGATTTAATAAGTGAATTATTTCTGGAGTATGTGTTTACTATTGCATGACAAGAATACATGTTTACGCTTTAGAAACAATCTGAAAAATAATGAATGGGAATTTTTTGCTCCCTGTAGCTGAGATGGAAGGAATAATACTTTTATGGAAGAGGGTTTCTCATATCCTCAAAGTCAAACCAGAGAGATTACAGACATGAATGTATTATCCAGCTCAGTAGAGCAAGGCATTGATTCAGATTTTTGAATTTCAACAATTTTCTGTTACATAAGGGAGGCAATTTGCCAGCCAGCACAGTAAATGATAGTGGACTACCAGAGAAACGATTGATCTGAAAATGCAATGGCTGAAAAATAAAGAATTGTTTAGTCTGTTTGAACTGCTATAACAAAATGCCATAAACTGGGTTGTTTATAAATAACATAAATTTATTTCTTATGGTTTTGGAGACTGGGAAGCCCAAGATCAAGATGCTGACAGACTTGGTGTCTGATGAGGGCTCCCTTTCTGATTGGGAAGTGGTGCCTTCTAGCTGTGTTCTCACATAGTGGAAGGGGTGAGGAGTCTCCTGTGGACCTCTTTCACAAGGACGCTGACCCCATTCATAAGCACTCTGCCTTCATGACTTGGTCACTTCCCAAATCTCCCACCTCTTAATATCATCATGTTGCAGGTTAAGAGTGTAATATATGAATTCTGGAGGACACAAACATTCAGCCCATAGTAAGGATGCTCACTTTTTGATTCCAATGGTAATTTTCTGTCCCTGGCTATGCAGGACTCCCTGTACAAAAGTGCCCCACTGGAGGCCCAAAGCAGCAATGAGTAGGTTGATACCCACACTGCTGAAGCCATATTTCTTCAGGAAGGTCATGAGGAAGCCAAACCCAACAAATATCATAACATGTACATCTTGGAACACTGGAAAAGAGTAAAGGAAAAAAAATCTGCATTAGGAGAGCATGAAGAAAGTATTGCATCATAGTATATCCCACGTATTAAGTGCTACCACCTTTGTATAACACACTGGGAAAAGAGAGCATTAGCTGGGAAGCAAAAGTTTGGTTCCAACGCCAGCTTGACTACTTACCAACCAAGAGACTTTGGCAAGTTATTCAGTGTTGGAGCTTTTTATTGGGAAGACTATACACTATTACAACAGTGTGTCTTTCATCCTGTTCCTGAGGAATTTTACATTGTTTTCCACCTGAAGACAGCCTTACAAAGAACAGAGCAAGCATCACCCTTTCTTGCAGACTTTACCAATACTCCCAGGAAACAGAATATTTTCTCTTTTCATTTACATAACTTTGTGTATATACTTCAGCTTTATCATTTGTCATGCTATATTAGCATTTATTTAGCATTTGTCAAACGATAATAGTCAATAAGGTGTCCATCTCCTGCACTAGATTGTGAATTTGTTGATTGAAGGGGTTTGGACACATTCATACTTGGCTCTCTTTAACTTGGCCTAGTGGCTTGCGTATCAGATAGGAAGCAGTATGTTTCTTTGATGGATGAGTCTCCATTCATCAAATGTGTATAATAGCACCAGCCACAAAAATCTTGCCAGATCATTATTTGAGTCAAATGGGATAATCTCTGTTAGCACTTTATGAACCATGAAGCATTAATAAACATAAAGGCTGTATCCTCTTCAGTAACAAATATGCAACTTGGTGTCTGGGGATATGGGCTTAGGCACCTGAATTCAATCACATGATTGTGTGACCCTGGGCAAGTCACTTACTCTCTATGGGCTTCAGTGTTTTCATCTGCAACATTGTAAAGGCCCTATTTCACAGAATAATCCAAGTGGGATCACCTGTGTAGGAGGATTTGCATACAATAAAGTATTATACCAATAAAACATATGATCAAATGCAAGATAGTGAAAACATGAACTCTTCAAGAAACTGACAACTAAGTTGGTAAGACATATATATGGATAAGCCATATATGAAATTGACATTTTTGACTGGAAATAGTCCTTTGATCTGAAGGGAGGATCTGGACAGTACATAACAGCATCCACTACAGTGGACAAACCTGAGTGGGGTACCATAGTCTCTCTCTCTCTCCCCTTTTGTGGTGGGGCAGGGAGGGGGGGAGATGGAGTCTTGCTCTGTTGCCCAGGATGGAGTGCAGTGGCATGAACCTGGCTCACTGCAACCTCCGCCTCCCAGGTTCAAGAAATTCTCCTGCCTCAGCATCCCAAGTAGCTGGGATTACAGGTGCATGCCACCATGCCTGGCTGAGTTTTGTATTTTAGTAGAGACAAGGTTTCACCATGTTGGCCAGGCTGGTCTTGAACTCCTGACCTCAGGTGATCTACTCTCCTCGGCCTCCCAAAGTGCTGGGATTACAGCCATGACCCACCATGCCTGGCCCCATAGTCTCTTTTTAATTAAACATCACCACTGTGGCCAGAGGTTTAAGTGGAAATAGGTATGAGGAAGGATATGCCTAGAAAATATGTCCCAGAAGAAACCAACATTAAAAGTCAATTAATTTGCCCAAAGGGTGAACTCAGGATTTGAACTCCAACCTGACTTTCCTGATTTCTCTGTTCATTGAGCACTGCTTGGGTATAAAATGACCAAAGCAGAGCTCTGGCTTCCGAGGCACACAGAGACGTTACTACTTCTTGGCTCCTCTCTACTTCTGTTCTGCCATCAGGCTCAGGGTGGTGTGTTGAGGGTAAGAGACTATGGTACACTACTCAGGCTTGTCTACTGCACTGGATGCTGAGATGCGCTACCCAGATGCTCCCTTCAGATCAAAAGACTTATTCCTCTCATTTTCCCTGTCAGGAGTGCTACCAGATGAAGCCCTAAGGTCTCAATTCTCTCTGGAAAATGCTGCTGTTTTGCTCAAGGTCATAACTCTTCTCTAGGGTAGTCTGGACACAATAACCGATTCACATGAGCAACCCCTTGTTTCAGAAAATGACCACCTAAACCTGGACAATCCTAGCTTCAGAGCCTCCTGCAGGGTCAGCTGAGGACTTCTACTTCTCTCCTCAAATCCTTTTCCCTCAAGTGTTGATCCTTAAGGTGTTGATTCCCATCCCATATCTACCCAGGGTACCCTGGAACTGAGATTTTACCTGACTCGCTGACGGGCACTTGTCATGTCAGTTAGTATCAACCTGTTTCCCTTTCTGCTTTTTGAAGTATAGATAACCACATCATTCATTTTTCTTTACACATTGATTTGCCACCATTTAATTTTTTTTTTTTTTTTTTTTTTTTTTGAGACAGAGTGTAGCTCTGTCGCTCAGGCTGGAGTGCAGTGACCGGATCTCAGCTCACTGCAAGCTCCGCCTCCCGGGTTTACGCCATTCTCCTGCCTCAGCCTCCTGAGTAGCTGGGACGATAGGTGCCCGCCACCTCGCCCAGCTAGTTTTTTGTATTGTTTTAGTAGAGACGGGATTTCACAGTGTTAGCCAGGATGGTCTCCATCTCCTGACCTCGTGATCTGCCCGTCTCAGCCTCTCAAAGTGCTGGGATTACAGGCTTGAGCCATTTAATTTTTATATGTAAAAATTTGATCTAGATCATAGAATAAGTTGGAGGGGAACTTAGAGTATATGCATGATTCTTACTATGGTTTTACTAAACCTTTATGGTACTCAGCTTTTTTTTAAGGAATACTTGGATTACATGATGTCTAAAGTGTCTTAGCTCTACAATTTATTTTATTTTGCATTTAGGTCAGGACTCTAAGACACACAGAAGTTAGGTGACTTGTTTATAGTCATAAAGTATAATAAAAATAAGGACTCAGTTTTTTTCATTTTGTTCATTTTTTTTAATTACACAAAGTTTTTTCTAACTTTTTTTTTTTTTTTTTTTTTTTTTTTTCTTAGAGCACTCTGGTTCTCCCTGTAATCTATTGATTTTAAACTGCGCAGTTACCAACTGATATGGTTTGGCTCTGTGTCTTCACCCAAATCTCATCTTGTAGCTCCCATAATCCCATGTGTTGTGGGATGGGCCCGGTGGGAGATGACTGAATAATGGAGGCAGGTCCTTCCCGTGCTGTTCTTGTGATAGTGAGTGGGCTGGAGTGCAGTGGTGCAATCTTGGCTCACTGCAACCTCCACCTCCCAGGCTCAAGTGATTCTCCTGTCTCAGCCTCCCAAATAGCTGGGGTTACAGGCATGGGCCACCATGGACGACTAATTTTGATATTTTTAGTGGGAACAGGGTTTCACCATGTTGGTCAGGCTGGTCTCAAACTCCCGACCTTGTGATCCACCCTCCTTGGCCTCCCAAAGTGCTGGATTATAGGTGTGAGCCACCACGCCCAGCAGTCTGATGGTTTTAAAAACACGAGTTTCCCTGCACAAGCTCTCTCTTTGCCTGCTGCCACCCATGTAAGACATGACTTGCTCCTCCTTGCCTTCCACCATGATTGTGAGGCCTCCTCAGACTTGTGGAACTGTAAGTCAAATAAACCTCTTTCTTTCATAAATTGCCAGTCTTGGGTATGTTTTTTATCAGCAGTGTGAAAATGAACTAATATACCAACTAATTTAAGAAATTGTTTTATCTAATTTCATAATTTCCCTTAGTGGAACAATTGTTCTGCAGCATTCACCCCTCTTCCCCTTTGATGGAAAACCAGATATTTTATATTGGGGTAAAGAAATTTCATATATTGACTGTGCTTCAATATTTTTCCCTCTTCTGATGTAATTCTTGTTACTGCTTTTCGCCACAAGGGGGCTTAAGAACCTCATTTATTATTTAAATTAGTAAGAGCTTAAAAAGTTGTGGAGGCTCTTGACAGATAATGATTCGGTATGAAAGGTATGAATAAAAAGGTTTATAAACAACTAGGATTATTGTGTTATCATTTATCCTGCTTTAAGAGTTTGTGGGTGGGAACCAGGGAGAGGGCCCCAACTATAGTTGTGTGGTACAAGGCTCTGTCACTGAAGGAATAGTGTCCATTTTATAGAAGAAAATAAACTTCTTTAGCGGTTTGCACTTTGGAGAAGACTTCCAACAGGTTTTAAGGATTGTCAAGTCTTGTCTAAATAAGTAATTCTCAACAAGAGGTAATATTAGCCCCCAGAGTACATTTGACAATGTCTGGAGACATTTGTGGTGGTTGCAACTCGAGTAGTAGAGTGGTGCCACTGATGTCCTGAGGGATGCTGCCAAACATCCTGTGGTGAATAGGACGGCTTCCCACAAGGAAGTATTGGGCTCAAAGTGTTAAGGATACTGCTGTGGAGAAATCCTCATCTAAATCAACTATGCTTTTAAGGATTAATAGTAAGTAGTGTAAAACATTCATTTTCTTTAAACGTTTTATACCAAAACAGAAAATGCTGGCTTGATTTACTTAAAAATTTCTGCCCCGTAGCACAGCAAATTTTGCACTCTGTTTTGGGCCAAGATAGCAGGGTGGAGGGAACTATGTGCCTACGTTTTCCTTGCTCTCTTCTCCCATTCCTTGCTGCCCCCTGAGATCATAGCAACTCAGTGTTTTTTATTTCAAGCATTTTCCTGAAAGTTAACAGAAAATAAAAGAGGATAGTGAAAAACTATAAAAGTGAAGAAATCTGAAGGCATTAGAATCCTACACTGTTCTTAGCAATCCCATCTCCCTGACTGATAAGTTGTGTCTTTCACATTTATTTATTTATTACTTATTATTTTTATTTATTTATTTATTTTTTGAGATGGAGTCTCACTCTGTCTTGCCCAGGCTAGAGTGCAGTGGTGCGATCTTGGCTCACTGCAGCCTCTGCCTCCTGGGTTCAAGCGATTCTCCTGTCTCAGCCTCCCAAGTAGCTGGGACTACAGGCATGTGCCACCACACCTGGTTAATTTTGTATTTTTAGTAGAGATGGAATTTCACCATGTTGGCCAGGTTGTTCTCGAACTCCTGACCTCAGGTGATCCACCAGCCTCAGCCTCCCAAAGTGCTGGGATTACAGGCATGAGCCACTGTGCTTGGCATCTTTCACATTTAGAGACACATCACACTGATCAAAAACACTGTGTCAGCGCTACGCTAGCTAGTAATTTATATTCCATTCTAATTGTTTACTAGCTGTGTGTCTTTGGATAACCAGTGAATTGCTCTGAGCCTCAGTTTCCTCATCTTTAAAATCGGACTAATACTTCATAAGGCTCCATGAGGGCATGTGTTTTATTTACTTCCTCATGTCTCCAGTATCTGGTACAGAGTGCATGTGAAATATATCCAGAATAAACATGTAAACTCTGGTGTACATCTAACATCTAACAAACTTTTATGTTTTAATATTGGTGTATATTAAGGACTATCACAGTTAGGCTCAATCTTAAAGGAGACCACTATATTTAGCCATTTTCAAATAGCCAAACCTGTTTCTTTGCTATTAGTTGATGACATGCATAAAACCCCCCATATTATCAGTTGTGTAAAAAACAATTTCATCTCTCTCTATGTGTAAATATGTGTTTGTCTGTATATATCTTTATATATTTTAAGTTCATAGTGCCTTATCTTGGAAAACATCAGCAATTGCTTTGAATTCTACAATTTTTGTTAGAATACAGGGATATAAGATCACTCAACTTGATAAGATTTTCACTGAGTAAACTCATTTTCCCACAAAGATTATATTCTCACCCTTTAAAAGTTGATTGATGTTAGTGAAGACCAAGAACTATTTTGGCAAATCTGTTGGAGACAATAGATCCATGTAGACAAATTTGGCCTAAATTCCTACCTGATAAACAATGCTGTCTATATAATGCAGTGGTTAAAACACAGGTTTTGGAGGCAGATAAATCTGGGTTAGAATCTGACTAAGCACTTTCATTTACTAAACATTTGATCTTGGGCAAATTGCTTAATCTTTCTAAACCCCAATTTTATCATAGGTATTTCTTCTTAACATGTGTATTCCAAGGGTTGTTTTGAGGATTAGAAAATAAATACACAGTAAGTTCACACAGTGCCTATGACAAATTAAGCATCATTATAATCAGTGATTTTATTATAATTTAAAATTTGTCCTACTTTTCTGCTAAAAATAAATTTGGATTTGAGGTTGGTAGCCAGAACCTGACAGGATACAATTTCACCATCATCATTACCATCACCACCACCATCAGCAGCATCAACATCCTCAGCATCATCTCATTCATTAGTAGAGTTTAATTTATGTTGTTAATTTTGTTCTATTCTACTTTTATGTCTTGCAATAGGATATCTTGCAAGTCCTAATGTATTAGTCTGTTCTCACAGTTCAAATAAAGACATACCCAGGACTGGGTAATCTGTAAAAGAAAAAAGTTTAATTGACTCACAGTTCCACAAGGCTGGAGAGGCCTCACAATCATGGTGAAAGGTAAAGGAGTAGCAAAGTCATGTTTTACATGGCAGCAGGCAAGACAGCTTGTGTAGGATAACTCCCCTTTATAAAATCATCAGTTCTCATGAGATTTATTCACTATCACAAGAACAGCGCAGGAATGACTGGCCCCCATGATTCAATTACCTCCCACTGGTTCCCTCCCACAACACATGGGAATTATGGGAACTACAATTCAAGATGACATTTGAGTGGGAACACAGACAAACCATCTCATTTAGCTCCAACCCCTCCCAAATCTCACGTTCTTGCATTTCAAAACCAATCATGCCTTCCCAACAGTCCCCCAAAGTCTTAATTCATTTCAGAACTAACTCAAAAGTCCACAGTTTCATCTGAGACAAGGCAAGTCCCTTCCACCTGTGAGCCTGTAAAATAAAAAGCAAGTTAGTTACTTCCTAGACACAATGGGGGTATAGGCATTGGGTAAATACAGCCATCCCAAATGGGAGAAATTGGCAAAAACAAAGCAGCTACAGGCCTCATGCAAGTCTGAAATCCAGTGGGAAGTCCTTAAATCTTAAATTTCCAAAATGATCTCCTTTGACTCCATATCTCACATCCAGGTCATGCTGATGCAAGAGGTGGGTTCCCATGGCCTTGGACAGCTCTGCCCCTGTGACTTTGCAGGGTACAGCCCCCTTTCCAGGCTACTTTCACAGCTAGAGTTGAGTGTCTGTGGCTTTTCCAGGTGCACGGTGCAAGCTGTCAGTGGATCTACCATTCTGGGGTCTGGACAATGGTGGCCCTTTTCTCAGCTCCACTACACAGTGTTTTAGTAGGGACTCTGTGTTTGGGTTTGCACCCCACATTTCTCTTCTGCACTGCCCTAGCAGAGGTTCTCCATAATGGCACTTCTCCTGCAGCAAGTTTCTGTCTGGACATTCAGGCACTTCCATATATCCTGTGAAATCTAGGCAGAAGTTCCCAAACCTCAATTCTTGACTTCTGTGCTTCCACAGTCCCAATACCACATGTAAACTGCCAAGGCTTGGGGCTTCTACCCTCTGAAGAAACAGCTGGAGCTGTACATTGACCCCTTTTAGCCATGACTGGAGCTGATGCAGCTGGGATACAGAGCACCATGTCCTGAGGTTGCATAGAGCAGGGAAGCCCTGGGCCTGGCCCATGAAACCATTTTTCTCTCCTACTCCTCCTGGCCTGTGATGGGAGGGTTGGCCATGAAGGTCTCCGACATGCCCTGGAGACATTTTCCCCGTCGTCTTGGTGATGAGGGAACATTTGACTCCTGATTACTTAATGCAAATTTCTGCAGCTGGATTAAATTTCTCCCCAGAAAATGGGTTTTTCTTTTCTACTACATCATCAGGCTGAAAATTTTCTAAACTTTCATGCTCTGTCACCTCTCAAATGCTTTGCAGCTAAGAAATTTCTTCCGCCAGATACCCTAAATTATCTCTCTCAAATTCCACAGATCTTTAGGGCAGGGGCAAAACTATGCCAGCCTCTTTGTATAGGAAGAGTGACCTTTACTCCAGTTCCCAACAAGTTCCCCATCTCGCTATCACCATTTTGGTCTAAGCCATTTAACAAGTCTCAAGGAAGTTCCAAACTTTCCCACATCTTCCTGTCTTCCTCTGAACCCTCCAAACTGTTTCAATCTCTGCTTTTTACCCAGTTCCAAAGTTGCTTTCACATTTTTGGGTATCTTTACAGCAGCATCACACTCTACATGTACCAATTTACTGCATTAATCTGTTCTTACACTGCTAATAAAAATATACCTGAGACTGGGTAATTTATAAAGGAAAGTGGTTTAATTGACTCACAGTTCCACATGGCTGGGAAGGCCTCACAGTCATGGTGGCAGGTGAATGAAGAGCAAACTCATGTTTTACATAGTGGCAGGTGAGAGAGCTAGTATAGGAGAACTGCCATTTATAAAACCATCAGATCTTGTGAGACTTACTCACTATCACGAGAACAGCACAGGAAAGACTTGCCCTCATGATTCAATTACCTCCCACTGGGTCCCTCCCATGACATGTGGGAATTTGGGGAACTACAATTCAAGATGAGATTTGGTTGGGGACACAGCCAAACCATATTACTTAATAACTCAACATGTTAAAATGTAACTGATTATTCGAACTCACTCTCTACAACCCAAAAGAAACAAAATGAAACAAAACTCTCCTTTTCTTCTATTTCCTATATATATATGTATATATGCCAGCTGCTTGGAATGATGTCCATTCCATCCCACACCCAAAACTTTGTGTGTGTGTGTGTGTGTGTGTGTGTGTGTGAGAGAGAGAGAGAGTGACAGACTTGCTCTGTTACCCAAGCTGGAGTGCAGTGGCGTGAATATAACTCAGTGCAGCCTTGACCTCCTCCTGCCTCAGCCTCCTGAGTATCTGGGATTACAGGTGCACACTACCACACTTGGCTAATTTTTTATTTTATGTTTTGTAGCGACAGGGTCTCACTATGTTTTCCATGCTGATCTCAGACTCCTGGGCCCAAGTGATCTTCTTGCTTCAGCCTCCCAAAGTGCAGGCATGAGCCCAGCCCCAATACTCCTTTACCTGAAAATCTTCTAGATACCTTTTAAGAATCATTCTCTGAGTGTTACTGGACACAGCTGCCACGTTGGGCATATCCCTCTTGTTTTATTTCATTTGTTTGTCTGCTTGGTTACTCTGTTGCTTATTTATCAGTTATTTAAATAGACTTGATGGAACACTGCCAGTTAGACACTTTTGCAGGAGAAAGTGAATGCAAGCCTTAAGATAGGAGTCATTGGGTGGCTTGTCTCAGAGAACTCAACAGAAAGTCTGCCACTTGTAGCTTTTTAGGAATTGCCTCAGTTATTCATAAATAAATAGATTACCGGTGAGGGCCATTGCAAATTCATATAATTGGTACTATATTGGTCTTATTCAGAAAAATTTTGCTTATAGACTAACTGGTGAAAATCACAAAGTTCATTTTCCAGTTAAAGTTTGGTTAGCTTTCTTGTTTCATTTTGTTCTGCTTTTTAGTGGCTCAAGGCTGGCAAGGTAGTTTGCTATACATATAGCTTTTTGGCCTTAATGAGTTCCAGTCTTTTGAACCAGTGGGGTTGTATTCTAAACTCATCTTTTTTTGAGAGAATAGTATCCTTAGGGCAGTATCTTCCTTCCTCCCTCTAAATATGTTATTTTTACATATTTCAAATATTTAGAAAAGAGAATACAATAAACACTTATATACTATTCACTCAGATTTATCAGTTATTAATATTCTCACACTTGCTTTCTGTGTTTGTGTGTATGTGTACATCTCCTAAGTAAAAGGACATTCTAAATACCATAATATCAGCATCACATCCAAAAAATGCCAACATCGATATAATAACATGATCTAATATAAAATTATATTCAGATTACTCCAACTATCCCCAGACTGTCTTTTTATAAAATTTCTGGATTAATTATTCACTCAAGTTTCATACATTTTCTTTGTCATATGTCTTTAGATGCCTTTGATTTAGAGCAGTTCTCTTACATGCTTTTCATTGCTGGTATTATTTCATTTTTTATGTAGAATGCCCTACAATTTGGATTTGTTTGATTGTTTCACCATGATGAGAATCAGACTAAACATTTTTGGCAAGATATTATGCAGATGGTATTGTGTACTTCCCACTAGATCACACCAGGAAGCACATAATTTGTTTTTCCTATTACTGATAATGGTAGGTTTGACCACTTGGTTAAGACTGTGTTGCCAGATCTCTCCATTATAAATGTAACTTTGACCCTGTAAATATCAAGTAATCTCTGGGTGATGCTTTCAGACCATGTGATTGCCATGCTATCCAATAACTTTTCACCCAGTGATTTTAGATTCCATGATGAACATTGCTGAAATGGATTATTACACTGGTAACTTCAAAATTGCAATTTTCTATGTCTATTCTCCTTTTGTATTAATTAGTATTCTTCTGTAAAGAAGAGCTTCCTCCTTCTCCTCTTTTTCCCTTTCGTGCAATATTTCTATGGGCTTATTGAATCCCTTTTTCCTTATTTGAATTTCTATTACCATTATGTCATTATTATTTTAACACTCTATGTATTCCTAATTTGGCCTATTGATGCCCCTTCAAGCAGGATCCTGCGTCCTTTTCACATGGCCCTGTTAATCTTTAAGCACTTGGGTTACCTTATGCTTTCTTTGCCCCAACCTGGAACCAGCAATTTCTCCAGTGAGTCTCGGAGTGGGGAACGATATTTCAAATCCAAGGTCTTAGTACTATTTTTGCCCATGGCTTCCAGGTCTTTTAAATAGGCAAAACTGTTCAATTCAAAGGCACCACATCGGTTCTGCTAGAGACTAGTATTTTATGTTAGGTCATATATTACAGACAGTATATTAATTCAGTTTTCATGACAATTCCAGGTAACAAAACAGCAGCAAACCATTTCCTAGGAATGGTTTACACAGCACAAATCAGCTACCTTCATTTGTAACATGAAATTTGCTGAATTTTTTGGTGAAAGTCATGAAATGATTTCAAGTGATATGTAGATCCTTTGCCAGTTCACCTCTGTCTTCGGTGGTTCCCAAAGTGTGATCCACAGATATCTGGGTGTCCTGCAGACTAACTTCCAGGGAGTCTGAGAAGTTAAAACTATTTTCATTACAATTCCAGGATCATATTTGCCTTTCGTGTATGACGTGACTTTTTAATATGTATGAATCAGCCTGGTGAAATACAAATATATGTAAAGCACTACTGAAATGTGATGGTATCCCAGAAAAAAAGCACTTTTGTGATTGATTGAGTTGCCAATTGAACAAGAAACATTTTAATAAGATTCCATTGTTTCTTGAAAGAAAGACTGACACATACATTGCTGCTTCTCAGACTTGAGTATCTGGCAGATATTTTCTGAAAAATGCATGAAATGAGGCTATCATCTCAATTTAAAGAACTGACAGTATTTATAGCTGTGATATATTCTCAATTTTTAAACAATTAGAATTTCAGAAAATGTGTTTCTGCTATGACAAGCTTATCAACTTCCTGATACTTGGCAAGACTTTTCTAGAGAGATTGTTGATGATATTAACAGATATTCTTTTTTTTAATGTTATACATGGAAATATGTCAACATTCGGAAGATCTGTATAAGTCAGTGAATCAATATTTTTCAAATGAACAATATAACAGTATTACAGAGTGACACATGAGTAAATGAGTCAATCAAAGTACAAGATAAACTAAAGGATTTTTAATGCCACGGAGTATAAAAAGATCATTAATATGATTTTAATGTCCCCTAGATATTGAATACCTAGCATCTGTGGAATTCTAAAAAAAAAAAGTAAACAGTCCCCAGAGATCTTTCTCTTTAACCTTAATTTTCTCTAGTCCATCTACATGTTAGCAAGGAGTAGCTGACAGACACAGTCAAACTTCAGTGCTTTTTAAATTATTTGACCCAACAGGGTGACCAGCACCTTGATAGGTGCTATGGAAGCCAAAAACCATGGAGTATAGCTAGTTTATCAGATGAGTATCTCAGAGGTTATTCATGGCATGAAACATGATATTCAGGTACATAACATAGTTTCATGATTGTGCTTAGAGCTGTGTGCAAATCCAAGGGTTCTGTAATTCCCTTCTCTCCCATTCAAAAAGCATAACAGAATACAAGTGATGAGAATAAATTTGTATTTTCTGTAGTTTACTTAAAATGTAGATTAATATACAACTTCACTTATTTTTGAAACACTCAAATCTTTTACCACACTGCAATTGAGAACTATCATAACGTACTGTGAACTTCTTGGGGGAGGAACCGAACGTTTTCTATGCTTGAATCCCTGCACTGGCACTGGGCATGGAACTAGGTAGGCACCCAAAATACTCATTTGACTTGAACATTATTTTCTATTAATGAATATAAACAATCTGTTCTCCATTAACTTATACCATTACATAAACTTTGTGTAAGTCAATTGTTTGAAATGTAGGGAAATACGTATATATATATATATATATATATAAAATATATTATATATATGTATATAACACCTCAGTCATGTACTTTCTCAGTCTATTCTACAAACAATTTCAAGCAGGAATAATATAACTGAACTGGAAGATGAGAACTTTCCAGAATTTTGAGTCTTGAGACCCACCCTTACTGAAGAGAGAACTTTTAATTGTGTATAGACTGGATTATGGACAGCATTTTGAATGAATGAAGGCTACCTTTCATGTAAAATTCCACTTTGTGGCATTCTAGGTGCATAGGAGACAAGTTAATTAATTGCATGCAGTGGATGCCTTGAGTTATTAGGCTTTTGTTGTCTCACATAACCCTGGTGGAGAGAGGCTGAAAAAACATCTCTTGTCCAAATGCATTTATGTCTCTAATCTTGCTTCATTTACAGCCATGGCATTTTTTTTTTTTAACCATTTAGACATTCAGATGTGTCTGGTCGCACATCTCCTTGTCTGCCTTCCCCCATGGAATGTAAACTTCCTGAGGACATGGACTTTGCCTATTTTGTCTTTTTTTTCATTTTCTTTTCTATTTAAAATTGATACATAATATTTATACACATTTGTGGGATGTATGTGGATGGTATTTTGATAAATGCATATGAATTGTAATAAGCAAGTCATGTTATTCAGGATATCCATCACCTTGAACATGTATCATTTCTTTGTATAGGAAACATTTCAAATCTTCTCTTCTAGTTATCTCAAAATATACAATATATTATTGTTAACTACAGTTACCTTACTGTAGTATATACACTAGAACTTATTCCTTTTATCTAACTTTATATTTGTAACCATTAACCAAACTTTCTTCATCATTTTCCCTGTTCCAACGCCCTTCCCAATCTCTAGTAATCATCATTCTACTCTCTACTTCCATGCAGAGAAAAGGAAATTCTTGCACACTGTTGGTGGGAATGTATATTATAAATAGAACTATCACATGAACCAGCAATTTCACTACTAGGGATATTTCCAAAGAAAATGAAAGATATGTTTGCACTTTTATGTTTATTGCAGCACGACTCACAATAGCCAAGATACGGAATCAACCTAAGTATCCATCAGTTGATGAATAGATAAAAAATAATGTGGCATATATACACAATGGAATCCCATTTTGTTTGTTTTATTCACTGCCTAGTGCCTACAAACTTAAGAGACTGAAGATTGCTTGCAAGAATTGGTAGTTTAATAAACATTTTCTTCATGAATCATAAAATCAAAAAATTTTCATGTTTTTACAAGTGGTATAGAAGAGTGATATGACTACTAAACTATATTTTTAAAAAGATTTATTGATATATAATTGACATATAAAATTATATACATTTGAGGCATACAACTTGATATTTTGATATCCATATACTTTGTGAAATGATCACTACAGTCAAGCTAGTTAACACATTTATCACCTCTACGTTGTTACCATTGTGTGTGTATACCTGTATGTGTTTGTGTGTGTGTATGTGTGTGTGTGTGTGTGTATACCTGTGTGTGTGGGGGGGACGGGGGATGATCAGACTGAATTGAAGCTATATCCTCTCAGGAAATTACAAGTATCCGTACAGTATTGTTAACTATCATCAATTATGCCGCACACCAGATGTCCAAAATTTACTCATCTATTGCTAGGTTACTGAAAAATGACCATGTTTAGTGACTTTCCTTCAACCTGGTCTTGATCTCAAATTGTGAACTGAAGTTTTACCTAGGAGATTCGATACTGAAACTCAGAAAGTTCAGCTTGAATGATGCAATTATTAAGCTCTTAAAGTCTTAAGATAACTTTATTTAAACTATATTAATCTTAGATCATATTTTTGGCATTTTTAACATTGTATTTCATCTCTTTGTTTACAAGTGTATTAGATAGTGGAGTCTTAGAATAAAATAATCATATTTGTTTTATTTTTGAATAAATTTGCTGTAGCACATGCTTAGTGCTTAATAAAATATTTACTAAATGAATAAATGGATGAATGAATGAAATGTACAAAAGCATGCATAGTTGAACAGAATATTTTTCTGTTTTATTCTCTAACTTGCAAATTATAAAACTTAATTTAATCAAGAACCCTCTTGGACATCTATGCAGTGTAAAGACAACTAGACTTGTAGTCTAGTTTTCTCTGTCTTATTATCCTAATTCTGTCCTTAACTTTCAATTTTATATTTTTGTTATGTCACTTAGCAACTCTAGGCCATTATTTCTACATGGGAATACCCCCATTACATTAATTCCCTATAAAAAGTAGGAATAAAAAAAAGAGTGTCAAATTGTTTTTCTAAAAAGCTTAGACATATGCTATGAAGTCTAATAAACATTATACCATTTTAAATAATTTTTATTTTGTTTTAGATTATTTTAACCTTACTTAAGAAAAGTAAATAGTCTATATGATAGTTACCTACTACTATCTCCCTTCTTGGTTAATGAGGTAATGGATGTGTTGGTTTATAATAAGGACTCAGTAAATGGTAGTTATCATTGTTATATTACCTATTTTACAGCCTACCCTTCCAAACTTGAAACTAAATTTCTCCCTTTGCTTAGTCATCATTCCAAAGGAAGGATGTTGTTTTTAAAATATGTTAAGTATTCACACATTTCTTTTCATCTCAAAGGAACAAACCGACTTCGTTTCAGAATATTGTAAAACTCTGAGTACACCTTTTTGATTAAAACTCCATTAACTTCCTACATCATGCTAAATACCCCTTCTTATTCCTTAGGGTCTTCACATGAAATCTAGGGTTCCCTTCTTATAATTTCATTTTCTTAGCACTCTCTCTCCTCGAAAGTTACCCTTGGCCCTTTCAGTGGGGAATGCAAAGGAAGTGTGATACTTTTCTTTGCAGAACTAGTGACCAACTGAGGGAAAAAAGAAGGTCAGTTAGCAGTAAATAAGCAATACAAAAAGAATAAATTATTTTAATTTTCAGCTTCTTGTTCTGATATTTTCATAGGAAAAAGTTCTAACCAAACACCTTAATCACAGAGAAGAAGACCAGATGTCACAGCACAAGCATGTAATATCTTAGCACTCATAACCATGATATAATTCTACAAGGAGCTCAAGGGTTTATAGTAGTCAATGGTTTCACATTCTGAGAAACTGAAGCACCCAAAAATGTATAGTAAGTAGTAAATTGCCTACTCACGAGGATATAACTCAAGGAATTTGCCCATGTCTGTTGAGTTGGTGATGTTGAGCTGCTGGAGAATAGTCTGGTCCGTTTCATACCCAACAAATAATGCAAATAAAACAATCATGGCAATTTCCAGGACTATGGCCATGAGAGGGAATTTGAGCCTCATGTTTGTGGTAAAGGACAGAGGCACACTGAGAGCTTCACAGGCTGTGAGATGTTGATAAGAACAAAGGACTGCTCTGTGTGTGGAATTCGACTGCATGTTCAAGGCACCCCCATGACATCACAAGAAAAAAAAATGGGCAAGACTGGTTAAAATGCCCCACCCATTGGGGAAAATTATGCTGTGTAATCTAATTGTCATTCTAAGTGTTGATTTGAAGAATATGCAATGAAATTGTGAGAAGCTGGATGATGCCAATGACCTATTGCACAGGCCTCTAGAATCATGTTTAACTTAATTCAGTAGACATTTTTTGAGGGCTTATTGTATGCCAAACATCGTGGAAGGCTTTGTAGAAGGCACGAATCTAAAGCAAAATATAGAATTGGTCTATTAACTTCTTGAGAAAATTAAGAATCTTGCTGGGAAAACATAAATATAAGTGAATGATTATATAAAAACAAATATGTGATATAATAGTGGTTATAAAAGTATTATAAAACATAAATAAGGCAGTGACATTTTTTGCCTTAGCCCAAGAACAGTAGTATATAAAATAATACGGATATGAGAACTAAAAAATAAATAGGGTTTTGCAAGTAAAACAGATAGAGGGAATGGTATAAAGCTTGGAAGAACGTGGCATGTTTTGGAAATGGCAATTAGTCAAGCAAAGCTGGAATATAAAAGAGATGAGAAGAAAATGAGGAAGCAGCAGAGATAATGTTGTAATGGAGGGGGCTGTGTTGTAAAGACCCTCACATTCAATACCAAGGATGCTAGATGTTAAATATTATCCATGAGCAATGGGGAATATATAGGACTGTAAGGAGCAGTTTTGTGTATTTATGAAGTTTTTCTTGACTCCTTACTCTGGTTTACACAAGTGTAAATATAGAAGTAAACAAATGAGTTGTGATATATGTTTTATTCTTAAATAGAAAGAGAGTAAACTTAAACAGGAGCATAACTAATCTAGCATCCTGATAGATAGTCAATTGTAAATAAGATGCTACGCAATTCAAAACTACCATATGGGTGGAAGAATTCTTGTCTCCACTTTGGAATTGTTCTCATAGCAGAATAAACCTATTTTTGAGAACTAAGAGCTACCAGTTAAATGAAATTTCTTTCATGAAATCCAATTTCCAAAAGATTCTATGTAGAATTTGAAGAGAGAGTGCAAATGACTGCCAAGACAAAGTCTACATTATAACAAATGTGTATAAAACAAAGCAGCAACATTTTTTTTGGTATTTCTGGCATGATTTTTCACAGTAGAACATGATATATTAGGACTAAATGATCTCTGAAATTTGATAAATATACAAATACTTTGAAAAATGACTATTTCCATTGTTCCTTACAGGATAGTACAAGAGGAGTGGGTTCACATTCTTAGCTATGAAAATACTTGTGTACATCTCACACTTTAATTTTTGGTTTTGCAGTAGCCTGAAGAGTGTTCATGAGAACTCCAACAAACCCTAAATGAAAAGTATATATGTTAATAAACTATACATAAACTTGTGAAAACCAAGTATCAAATTATAAATTGCAAGAACATCTAAACAGTATCATAAATCGGTTGTTTTAAACTCTTTAACAAAAAGTTACACAATATATTAAATAACCCAAGACCGATGGCAACTCTCTTTCTCTGGGACATTTGCAGCAGCTCAGCAACCACTCAACACATGGGGAGTAGACGATTCTACTCATGTAGGTAATGGGACTGTGCTAGGACTTGACTTCAGTCTGTTTAACTCTGAGGAATTCAGATTTGTTGCCTTCTTCTGAATGTAGACATTTGCATTGAAATAAGCTGCATCATGTACCATCGGGAAAATATTTCTCTTGTTCAGCTCTTCACATAAGCTTCTCTTTCTAATTGGAAATCTTTGCACATATTCTCTGCCCCCTATCCTGTATACATCATCCATCATTCTTCAGTTTTCAGATAAAATGATACTTCCTCAGAAAAACTTTCCTTGATCTCCTACCTTAAACCAGGTTTCCACTATTATCTCTCATTGAATTATGGTCTTTGCATTTAGTACAGTTGGCTGTGTGTGCTATATTTATGTAGTGTTTGTATTTACATATAATTTTTAAGAATGGCCGTTTCCCTTACTGGCCTGTTAGCTCCAGGACAGGGGCTGTGTCTCTTTTGCACCTCATTTGTTATCTAGAGTGAATAATACCATGTCTAGCACAATATATAATTGATAAACATCATTTGAGTGAATTGAATTAAAGGCAGACTTGAAGGGAGAAACACTCAGCAGGCAGGTCAGCGGTGCGAGGAAGGGAGAGAGGAATAACTTTAATACATTTCATTTTAAATTATAAATATGTAGAATCCTGACAGTAGCTTTCATACTGCTGTCTACTGTCTCATTACTTCCATCAATGAGGGCTTATCATCAGGTTCTCTGTGCCTGGAACAAAAAGGAAGATCAAGCTCAAGTCATGAAACTTGGGAGGGTCAAATTCCTGGCAGACCAACACATGGTAGTGTGAACCTGAAGATTTGAACAGCATTTTAGAAATCTCTCTCCTGACAGTTCTGAATCACAAAGGCAATAGGCTGAGGGTGTGGGTGTCCTAAAGTGGAAATGGTTCATCTGTTGCCTTGTCTGCCTATGAAACTGCAGGATGGCTTTCTTCTAGTGCCTTCAGTAAATGAGGTAAAATCAGAAAGAATCATGAATAGGTAAGCCATGTTTTTGTGCAAACCAAACCAAAAAAAAAATAAAACACACACCATGCCAATGAACCTTCAAGTTCCCAGCTAAATACACAGATACAAATGAAGTATTCCTGGGTTAATGCAGGAGCCAGTGGTCCACATGGGATCTCAGACTGATCTTCAACTTGCTGTGCGACTTTAGGAAATAAACATAATTCCTTTATCTTATTTTCTGAATATATGTAAAATGTAGCTAATTGTTATTATTGGGAATTTTAATTTGAGTTTGCTTATTTTTTTTTCTTTTAATCATTATTATTATACTTTAAGTTCTAGGGTACATGTGCATAACCTGCAGGTTTGTTACATATGTATACTTGTGCCATGTTGCTGTGCTGCACCCATCAACTCGTCAGCACCAATCAACTCATCATTTACATTAGGTATAATTCCCAATGCAATCCCTCCCCCCTCCCCCCTCCCCGTGATAGGCCCCGGTGTGTGATGTTCCCCTTCCCGAGTCCAAGTGATCTTATTGTTCAGTTCCCACCTATGAGTGAGAACATGCAGTGTTTGGTTTTCTGTTCTTGTGATAGTTTGCTAAGAATGATGGTTTCCAGCTGCATCCATGTCCCTACAAAGGACACAAACTCATCCTTTTTTATAGCTGCATAGTATTCCATGGTGTATATGTGCCACATTTTCTTAATCCAGTCTGTCAGTGATGGACATTTGGGTTGATTCCAAGTCTTTGCTATTGTGAATAGTGCCACAATAAACATACGTGTGCATGTGTCTTTATAGTAGCATGATTTATAATCCTTTGGGTATATACCCAGTAATGGGATGGCTGGGTCATATGGTACATCTAGTTCTAGATCCCTGAGGAATCGCTATATTGTTTTCCATAATGGTTGAACTAGTTTACAATCCCACCAACAGTGTAAAAGTGTTCCTATTTCTCCACATCCTCTCCAGCACCTGTTGTTTCCTGACTTTTGAATGATTGCCATTCTAACTGGTGTGAGATGGTATCTCATTGTGGTTTTGATTTGCATTTCTCTGATGGCCAGTGATGATGAGCATTTTTTCATGTGTCTGTTGGCTGTATGAATATCTTCTTTTGAGAAATGTCTGTTCATATCCTTTGCCCACTTTTTGATGGGGTTGTTTGTTTTTTTCTTGTAAATTTGTTTGAGTTCTTTGTAGGTTCTGGATATTAGCCCTTTGTCAGATGAGTAGATTGCAAAAATTTTCTCCCATTCTGTAGGTTGCCTGTTCACTCTGATGGTAGTTTCTTTTGCTGTGCAGAAGCTCTTTAGTTTAATGAGATCCCATTTGTCTATTTTGGCTTTTGCTGCCGTTGCTTTTGGTGTTTTAGACATGAAGTCTTTGCCCATGCCTATGTCCTGAATGGTACTACCTAGGTTTTCCTCTAGGATTTTTATGGTATTAGGTCTAACATTTAAGTTTCTAATCCATCTTGAATTAATTTTCGTATAAGGAGTAAGGAAAGGATCCAGTTTCAGCTTTCTACTTATGGCTAGCCAATTTTCCCAGCACCATTTATTAAATAGGGAATCCTTTCCCCATTTCTTGTTTCTCTCAGGTTTGTCAAAGATCAGATGGCTGTAGATGTGTGGTATTATTTCTGAGGACTCTATTCTGTTCCATTGGTCTATATCTCTGTTTTGGTACCAGTACCATGCTGTTTTGGTTACTGTAGCCTTGTAGTATAGTTTAATAGCAAAGAATAATTGAAAGAGGACCACCACTGTTTTAAATTGTCTCTTTCTCTCTACCTTCGTGTATCTGTAATAGTGGCGGGAGGGTGGGAAGTATTTAGGAAGATGAAGGTACTAAAATATTTTTAGCATTTTCTGTTCTGGACACTGTGGTAGGTGGCTATTTACCCACCTTGTTTAGTCCCACTGCAGTTTTACACACACACACACACACACACACACACACACACACACATATTATTATTATTATTATTATTTTGAGACGGAGTCTTGCTCTGTTGCCCAGGCTGGAGTGCAATGGCACGATCTCAGCTCACTGCAGCCTCCACCTACCGGGTTCAAGCGATTCTTCTGCCTCAGCCTCCCAAGTAGCTGGGATTACAGGTGTGCACCACCATGCCCAGCTAGTATCTGTATTTTTAGCAGAGGCGGGGTTTCACCATGTGAGTCAGTCTTGTCTCAAACTCCTGATCTCAGGTGATTCGCCCACCTTGGCCTCCCAAAGTGCTGGGATTACAGGCATGAGACACTGCGCCTGGCCTGCAATTTCATATATTTTTATTCTTTGCATGCATAACTTGCTCCATTGGTTTACATATGTAGCTACCCAAGCACCCAACTGCCGTACTGGTATGAGGTCCAGTGACTCTCTTTTGGTGCTTCTTTTATGTTTTCCTTCCAAAAAGAGACCTTGGGTTTTATTTAGTCTAACAGGATGGCCAGTCTAACTTGTCTTCCTTCCCAAGTGGGGAGCAGACACAAACATTTCTTGCTGCCATAGGGGATGTGGTGCAAAAAAGGTCTTTCTTCCCACAAAGGCTCTTTGCACTTTCTTGGGTCTGTGGTGGATGGCCCTGTGCCCTCACGAAGGGCTTTCTTTCCAGCTACCTGGTGGCACTCAGCATTATTTCACAGAACACTGGAACTGAGCAGGGTTACAGGACCAGATAAATCAGCACCAGCATTTCCAAAGCAGCTGCCCAAGGCTTTGGAACTTGTCTTAAACTAGGAATGTTTAACATTTTTGTGCTATGGACACTTTTGGCACAAGCCTCTGAATCTCATCTCAAAATATATTTTAAATGCACAAAATAAAATACATAGGATTACCAAGGAAACCAGTCATAGTGAAATACACTGACCAAATACTGTAATGTAAAAGAAGAACCGATAGCCAACTATCTGATATAGGTGCTTCTCTGTAATGAATGAAATAACATCTAGTGGCATGTCTAATAGTTTCCAAGATGGAGTAATGAGTATAAATAATATTTTGAGATACCTGTGATGTCTATTAGTGACAGTTATCAATATTATTAATGATGCTGTTGTTTATTTTCTACATTCACAATAGAAAAAATATTAAATTTCAGTTAAATGTATTCTTGTTTCCCTATTTAAATATATGGACCATCTGAATTACATTTATAGAACCCCAGTTTAAAAACACCTGTTTTAACTATAGCCAACAGCTTTATTTCGCTTTTTCTTCAGTCTCAGGAGGCTTCCTATCATTTCTTGCCCCTGGTAATTCCCACGGACATATCAGTTTATGTCAATGAATTGTGTTACTTCTGAATTCCAGGGAGACGTTGAAAAATATCAGTCAAAATCTTCCTAGGAGGCCCCTGTATTCTTTAGACAAGTTGATTTTTCACCTTTCCTGTGATTAACTTTGCAGAAGAAGAGCTACAGCGCCTCTGAAGTGATCTTTAGCAAAGACAACAAAACTAACTTCTCCAAGTTAAAAGAGAACTCTACAGACAGATGATAAGCTTGAGGCTCAGAGAGTTTCAGCAACTTGTTCAAAGTTGCACAGCGGGTAGATAGCAGAGCCAGAATGAATACAGGTTTGCCCAATTTCTTAAATTTTACTTCTTTCTGCTATACCCTATTATTTTTCTTTTTATAACCATTTATTATTTATTTATATGGCTACATAATTGCTTGCACCAAGATATCTCATATACTCCATACTGTTTTTCTATGTGAGATAACATGCTCACACTGATCTCAAGGTGCTGACAATATCAAAGAAACTTCTGAAACACAAAAAGGGAATAAAAAATTTTAGAACTATTTTCTGTTTGCAGTTTTTTATTTTACTTTAGCTTGAAATGTGCTATCAAATGACGATATCAACTTTTCTACTTGGAACACTTTTTTCTCCACTAGGAGAGATCTAGATCATAGAAAACCTTTGTGTGTCTCCATTTAGATATTCAATAGATATTCCCAAACTTAGGCTTAATTACAGAATCCTAAAATTGATATGAATTTCAAACTTTGTAGACCAAGAAAAAATATATGTATGTGCTTTTAAAATTGAGAATATTGAAACTACATCTCTTTTTTGTTGGGGACTGTTATATGTACATATGTATATTATATATAACATATGTTACATATTTAAATGTAATTATATATGATTATATATAATTGTATATACATATATATGTAGTTTTTCCAAGGGAAAGCGATTCACTCTACCTTCACATGCATATTAAATGGACAAATGTCATCAACCAAAGATCAGGCACAAAGTGTTTTCAAATATGATCTTCACCATGTGTAAGTGTTGAGCTAGAGTTTACATTCTATAAAGGCGTCCCCTTTTTTGTGGGTTACTCTTCACTATTGACACTTCCAGAATTTTCAGAACGAGATATCTTACCTGTAGCAGGGATGAATAGAACCTTGAAAATGCCAGGATTGTGGCTGAAGGTAATGTTTCATTAAGTACATGGCTAATATTTCCTTCTCTCTTCTTTCATCTTGGTCTGGTATTGTTGAACTGAAGAAATGGGCCGGGCGTGGTGGCTCGATGCTGTAATCCCAGCACTTTGGGAGGCCGAGGTGGGCGGATCACGTGGTCAGGAGATGGCGATGAGACCAAGACCATTCTGGCCAACATGGTGAAACCCTGTCTCTACTAAAAATACACAAATTAACTGGGTGTGTTGGCTCACGCCTGTAATCCCAGCTACTCGGGAGGCTGAGGCAGGAGAATCGCTTGAACTCAGGAGGTGGAGATTTCAGTGAGTGGAGATCGCACCACTGCATTCCAGCCTGGGTGACAGAGCCAGACTCTGTCTCAAAAAAAAAAAAAAAAAAAGAAATGGATCTTCTATGGAGCATATGTGTTGCTTTCCTGCTTTGAAAATGGGGATAATTGCCTGACTCCTTAGCTGGATGATTTATATTACATGTAAAAAAAATTCCTGGTTTAAGAATTAGAATGTCTAGACCACAGTTTTCACACAATTATTTATTACTTCATCCATTAGATTTGAGCATCATGAGGAAAGCCAACTGTTTTATTCACTTATTTTTATTTCTGATTTGACTCATTGTGGAAAATAATGTTACAATTTTACATTTTTCAAAACAATTTTATTGAGATATAATTCACACATCATACATTTCACCCATTTGAAGCATACAATTCAATGGTTTTTGGTACATCACAGATATGTTTAACCATCACCATAGTACATTTTAAAAAATTCTCATGTATTTATTAGGCATCCGTATTTCTTTTATGAATTATGTGTTTGTAGATTTTGCCCATTTGTCATCTAATTTTTTTCCCCAACATTTGTTTTAGGTTCAAGGGGTACATGTTCAGGTTTTTTACATGGATAAATTGCATGTCATGGGGGTTTGGTGTACAGATACTTTTGTAACGCAGGTAATCAGCAAAGTACTTGATAGGTAGGTTTTCAGTCCTCACCCTCCTCCCACACTCCACCCTCAAACAGATCTTGGTGTCTATTGTTCCCTTCCTTGTATCCATGTGTACTCAATATTTAGCTTCCACTTAACAAGTGAGAACATGTGGTATTTGGTTTTTGGTTCCTGTATTAATTCACTTAGGATAATGGCCTCCAACTGCATCCATGTTGCTGCAAAGGACATGATTTTATTTCTTTTTATGGCTGTGTGGTATTTCATAATGTATATGTACCACATTTTCTTTATGCAGTCCACCATTTATGGGCATCTAGGTTGATTCCATGTCTTTGCTATTACCACAGTCAATTTTAGACATTTTCATCACCTCAAAAAACACCATATTCTTTAGCAATTCCTACACCCTTTTCCTAGCTCTAAGCCACCATAAATCTACCCTTTCTCTATGGAGTCCCCTATTCTGGACTATCATATGAGTGGAATCATATAGTATGAGGTCTTTTGTGATAGGTGTGTTTTACTTAGCACAATATTTTCAAGGTCTATCCATTTGTAGCACCTATCAGTACTTCATTACTTTTCACGGCCAAATAATATTTCATTATATGGCTATAACACATTTGTCTATTCATCATTTTCTCGGCAGACATTAGGATTATTTTCAACTTTTGGCTATTATAAATAACGCTGATAGAAACATTAATGTATAAGTTTTTGTTGTAGACATGTGTCTTCATTTTTCTTGAATATATATTAAGTAGAATTGCTGGATCCTATGGTAACTTGACAATTAATCATTTGAAGAATTGCCAACAATTTTCAAAAGTAACTTTTCTCTTTATCTTCTCACCAGAAGTGTATGACTGTTCTGATTTCTTCACATCCTCACCAATATTGTTGAGTTTTTATTTTAATTCTAGCTATCCTGGTGGGTGTAAAGTGATGTGTTCTTGTGCTTTTGATCTTCCTTTCCCTGACAAACTAATGATGTCAAGCATCTTTTGTGTGCTTTTGTCCATTTGTATAGTATATCTTTCTTGATGAACTGTCTGTTCAGATTCTTTGCTCTTTTTAAAAAAAGAATTGATGAATTGCACCAAACCACGTTCTCCTTAAGATTGTCACTAACTCATATACCATAAAGTGAATCTCTTAAACTGTCTTTGTCACTATTTTTCTCATCCTTAATGTGGCAGTGAGGATTCTTGCTTTGTCCACCTGAAGCAATTGTTGTAAGATTTGGTGAGAGAGTGTATATAAAGGCAATTTATACACTTTAAAGAGATAAAAAAATCTAAGTTATTAAAGAGAAATATAGTGATAATAGATGGGACAGTGTTTTGGATTAAAATTAAAGCCATTGTATAAGTACAATGAACTGTGAAAATGAAGAAATACTATTTAGGCAATAAAGTCATCAAAATGGTTATAGCTCATCAACATTAGGAATCAAGCCAGGCACGGTGGCTCACTCCATAATCCAAACACTTTGAGAGGATGAGGTGAGAAGATTGCTTGAGCCCAGGAGTTCAAGACCAGACTGGGCGACATAGTTGAGACCCTATATCCACAAAAATACAGAATAAAACAAAAGAGTGGTGGCACACACTTGTGGTCTCAGTTACTTAGGAGGCTGAGGTGAGGACCACTTGGGCATGGGAGGTGGAGGCTGCAGTCAGCTGTGATTATGCCACTGCACTCCAACCTGGGCAACAGAATGAGACTCTGTCTCAAAAGCCAACCAAATAAACAACACGAACAACTACAAAACCCACAAAGAAACAAAACATTAGCAATCAGACAGCATTTTAAAATGTTTTATTTTGAATAATTTTAGATTTACAGATGAGTTGCAAAGATAACAGAGTCTCTTATTGACCTATGTTCACTTTCCTCTATGTTAACATCTAACATAATCATAGTATAATGACAAAAATCAAGATATTAGCATTGTTGTAATACTATTAACTAAACACCAGACTTTTCACTAGAATAATTTTTCTGTTCCAGAGTTCAATCCTGGGTCCTACACTGCATTTAGTCACCACAATTTCTTAGTCTCCTATATTTTATGACAGTTCCTCAGTCTTTCCTTGTCTTTCATAATCTTGACTCTTTTGAAGAGTACTAGTCAGATATATTGTAGAATATTCTTCAGGTGGGGTTTGCTGATATTTTCTCATAATTGGACTGGGGTTATACATTTTTGGGTTGACAATTACAGAGGTGGAATGCCCTTGTCATCACATCATATCAGGGGGTACTTCATATAAATATGCATTACCATTGGTGACATAAATCTTGATTACTTGGTCAAGGTAGAGAAGAGTTTTAATTTTGAAATATTCTCTCTCCACAGCCTTGCCAAGAGAGGATTTTGTCCCAAACAGATATTCCTAATTTTACTAATAATAAATGACTGTGGTAACCACTACACAAAATAAAATAAAGAACAAAAGAGAAGGAGGAGCTAGAGATAGAGAAAGTGGTGGAGAAGGAGAGCGAGGGGACAGAAACCTACGTGTGGGTTCCAGAGAGATCCCGCCTGATTAGTGTCCTGGCAGTTGGGCCCATGGGAGTACACAGCTTACGTGAAGGGGAAGTCACATAAACCAGACACGGCCTTGAGCAAGCTGCTTTTCAAAGATAAGGTTAGAATGGAAGGACTTCCCAGAAAATATGACAGATCTTTATTTCTTTTTTTTTCTTCCAGAACTTGGTCTCATTCCCCACTGTATTTTATCAGCATGCCTCAGCTTGCTGAGCCTTAGACACAGATGTGTCTTCAGAGTAAGCATTTGGTGGCATTTTTAACATCTACTGGCACCAGGTACCTGCAAGGCTCTTTACCCATGCTAATTACAATCCTTAAAACAGTGCAGCAAAATAGGGTTTTTAATTTTTTTCTCCTATTGTCATTATACAAATGGGAAACCTAAGACATGAAATGACTGTTGAAGTCTAATGCCATTTAGAAAATTCCAGTATCCACATTAAAATGAAAGTCAGTCAGTCTGACTCTGAAACTGTGTCATTCTTTTTCTTCGACTAAATTGGTTTTAATGCTCTTCTACTGTCTTTCAGATATTACTTATATCCTAGAAAAAGTGCTTCTCTTAATAGAAATATAAATAATTACATAGATCTATATTTACATATATTTATAGTTTTTAGATGATAAAATCTAAAATTTTGTTTTTTTTAATTCATACCATACAGAACAACATGAAGTATGAATGTCCACTCATTCACTCTTACACTGCTGGCAATAGTTTGATATTCATCTTTCTGATCTCCTTCTATACATTTATACATAAATATGTTCTCATATACATATTTCTGATTTTATAATATCAACATTATAATATAATACTTTAAAAACTTCACCACGTGTCTTGGAATATCAGTTTTACCTTTTTAGTTTTAAAGATGGTAAACATATTTCATGGCATAGATGGGTCACATGTATTGATATTTTGATAGAACATCAATAAAGGTTTTTATTAGAGAATTACAACCTAAATAGAAATTGCATGCTGAAACTTCAGGGATTATAACAAGCAGGGAAGGGAGACATTTAGGAGTATTTTGGAGCCTTCAATATAAATCAATGCTTAGAGCCTCAGACCTTGAACCCAGACTGCCTATTTCCCTATCCTAACTACAGTGTTGACTTGATGTGTGAATCTGTGCAAGTCACAAATTCTGTAATTGGTTTTGTTCTCTAAAACATGCGAATAATAATGACTTTGCAGAGTCGTAATGAAGTCACAATAAGGATCATAATGTTACTGAGTACAAAATTACAAAGAAAGCCTGAGACACAGTAGAGACACAGTAAGTGCAATATTACTTTTATTTTGTCATTTTTGGCTACCCACATTCAAGACTCTTTCTATTTTGAAGGAATTTTAAAATAAGAGCCTTGTTTCCTACTGTTGAGTCTCTCATTGGGGCAGATATTTCCAATCCTCGCCCCCAGCCATTTGCCAGGTTAAAATCTATGACTTTAGCTTGGTTAGTTGGATTCTCATGTCTAGAACTTAGAGAATTTCAAAGGCAGTTAATGAAGAATGCATGGGAATTGAAAACTTGGGGGATGTTTGTGACAGCAGTAGTGGCGTTTTTGTAAACTAGAATATTCTTATGGTATTATTAGCCTGTGACATCAGCTTGCTTTGGTGGGACTTGTTTCGTGACTTTAGGTTTCAAGGCTGAAGTTGATTTTGTGAGCTTCCTGGTACCCTCCCAACAAATGCCATTTTCTCCACAGAGATTTGGTTTCTGTAGTTTGTAACTAAGAAGATTGGTGATTCAGTATCGTCTCTGTACCCCCTGTAATCTCACTATTCACTCAAAACATTTATTGAGGACTTCCCCTGTATTGGGGAAAAAAAAAAAAAAAACCTACAGTGTGTGATATTGCCTCTCCTTAGCAAACGGAGAGGTTGAATTTAGGGTGTTTTTGCAAGTCAGAATCAAGAGATTGTTTATCTATAAACACACATTTCTGGAGAAAAGAAAGTCATGTTAAGCTAAATAAAAAATATTGTCTATTAATGTTTTTAAAAAGTTTTTTGAATTCAGTAATTTTGTTTTGCAATCATTTTACATGTAGGAAAAGCAAATTAGTAGGTATTATCCAGGTGTAATAACTGTAATTTCTGGTTTTGATTGAATTTCTACAGAGACTCCCTTTCAAATTGGCATTGGATTATTCTTATGGCTAGAACAGTCTGTCAATTTACAGTGGCTTCTGCCGACACAATGCATCAGCTTAAGACTCTTTCCCTTTTATCTGACTCAAACCCAACTTCTCAACTACAGAAAGGAAACCTCAGATTTTATGTGAAAAACTGATATTAATTTGTCCATTATGCTTCCTCTACCTTTTGCTTGGAAAGATCACTTCCTTTAGAGTTTTTGTGGTCCATTTAATGCTTCCCTGTACTGTTATTATAAACCAGATTTTATCCATGTCCAAATATTTGGATGAAAGAAGTCAACGCACTGGTTGATTTGTTCTGGTTCCCACAATCTGTAGGACTGGGTCTAATCACAGGGTGAAAATCGTACCAGTGATCAATCTGATTATAATTTCTGGATGGTAGGATTACAGATAATCATAAATGTGATTCTTATATTTTTATATTTTCAAATTTTCTTAAACTTATATGCATTATTTTTATAGTAATGAAGACACTATAAACATTTAAAAACATTGATATGTTAGAGGAACCAGTAGGGATATAAAAAGAAGCTAAATTTTTTGCAAACTCTAACTCAAAAGGACGTTTTATTTCTCATTGGTGGTAAAAATGAAAGGCCTTGGAACTAAAATTCTGAAGTCACATAAAAATACTTAAAGATCTTTATGTGCCTTCTTTAGCCCAGGAATGTGCCTAACTTCGGAACAGCTCGATGGCTTGCAGTACACCTTGATTCATTATCTCATTTAACAGTGTACCTATTATCACCATAGGCAAACACAGGAAGTTACTCTTTCGTATTTAGACTTGTGGATACACAACATATTGTGTTTCTTGAAC